>NC_090443.1:502959947-503276112 GCF_031143425.1 Pleurodeles waltl
GCGGTGAGGAAGAGGAGAAATGAAGAACACAGAGGAGGAGCCAAGCAGGAAGAAAACGCGGTGAGGAAGAGGAGAAATGAAGAACTCAGAGGGAGAGCAAAGCAGGAAGAAAACGCGGTGAGGAAGAGGAGAAATGAAGAACACAGAGGAAGAGCAAAGCAGGAAGAAAATGCGGTGAGGAAGAGGAGAAATGAAGAACACAGAGGAAGAGCAAAGCAGGAAGACAACGTGGTGAGGAAGTGGAGAAATGAAGAACACAGATGAAGAGCAAAGCAGGAAGAAAGCGCGGTGAGGAAGAGGAGCGGGGCACAAAGGAAGAGCAGAACACGCAGCAAGTGGGCTGCAGAAGAGGAGCAGAGAGCAGAGGAAGATGGCTACCAGAAGGAGGAGCAGAAAGCGAAGGGAAATGGACAGCAGAGGTGCGGAGAAGGGTTGGAGGAGAGAGCGGAAGGCAGAAGAAAGAAGTTCAGGGAAAGAGAGGTGAGTAGCGTGGGGCTGGGCGGGGGGAGTACTTACGGTTTAGCTGGTCTTGCTGGGAGGTGTCAGGAGCCTGGGCAGGTGGAGCTGCAGCGGCAGGGGAAGCGACCTACCCTAGGGTCAAGGGTCGCTCATGTATCACAAACGACATAAATTATTTTGAAAAAAAATACAAATATTACTTCCCACCCTATTCCCATGCAATCCACGCATCCCGCTATTAAAAACGTATATTATTTAAAACAGTATTAACAATGATTTAAACAAGAACATAGAAGTAAAAAAAATCATGTGCAACAATATTTTAAAACCACTAAATTACTATTAACAATATTACAAAGAAACACCCAACAACAGATATTGTTACCTGCGATACTAAAGTTGATGATATTCTTGACATCACTATATTATTGCAGCAATATGCTTGTCCCATGTTTTTTTTAATTCAATATTGTGGCACAAGGCTTTAAAATATACATACAAGTTTTTAATGTTAGGGGTATAACACATGGGATACATAAACCTTTTTCTATTTAGGTGACCAGACGGAATGCTCCCTTAGTAAATCATGGCTAAGTTGACTTTCATAGACTGGCCTGGTTTGTAGTGGGTACCTATGATACTTGCACCTTATACCAGGTCCAATTATCCCTTATTAGTGAAATGTAGGCAGTGTCTAGAAGCCAGGCTTTCTAGAGGTAGCTGTGAATGAGCAGCCAAGGCTTATCTAGGAGACATGCAAAGCTCATTCAATACCACTGTTGTCACACAGTACTCACACACATGAACGAAAGTACTCAGTGTTACAAAAATAAAGGTACTTTATTTTGGTGACACAAATACCAAAAATACCATAGAGACTATACTCCCTTAGGAGATAAGCAGTGCACAAATGATATACACTAGTATGCAGAAATAGGCATAAAAACAATTAGACAACAGTGCAATTAGTGAAAATCACAATTGTTAGAAATGGGCCTGGGGAACACAAACCATATACTAAGATAGTGGAATGCGAATGTTGGTTTCCCACCTAGGCATGTGTAGTGTGTAGAGTGGAGCTGGGAGTACTAGAAAACCCCAAAGGTAAGTACTAGAACCCACCCCAGTACCCAGGAAAGCAGGAGTAAAACACAGTAACTTTCCCAGAACACACACAGAAACGGAAAGAAAGATTATGTAAGAGCCAGAAGAGACTGTAAGACACCAACAGTGGATTCCTGGACCTGTGGAAGAAGGGGACCAAGTCCAAGAAGCACAGAAGAGTCCAGGGAGAACAGGAGCTCCTGCTAACCCGGATGAAGGTGCAAAAGAAGAGCTACAGGTGAAGAACAGTCAGTACTGCACCCAAGAAGACGGAGTCGGGTTCCTGGTTGGTGGAAATGATGTCCCACGCCGGATGGAGGCTTGCAGTCTGGTTTGCGTTGCTGGAGTCCGCCAACAAGTCTTGGCACACGCAAGGCTCGTGTTTGGCAGAAAATGGCACTGCCCGGGCCAGAAAGGACCAGGTGGACTCTACCCAGGAGGGGGGTTCAGAGGGGGCTCTCAGCACCTCCGAAAACCCACAGAAGACCAGGCAGCGTGCACAGGAGTCCTACAGCAAGGGAACAAAGAAGGTGCAAAAGAGGCCCACCCAGCACAACGACAAAGGCTCCCATGCCGCCGGAGAACCACTCAGAAAACTGTGCGTCACAGGACAGAGGGATAGAGTGCTGGGGGCCGGAGCTGCAAGATGCATGAAGAACTTTGTGGAAGGATGCCAACAAGCCTAGGCAACTGCAAGCACGCAGTGCACGGGGTACTGTCTTGCGTGGGGAGGCAAGCTCTTGCCTCCACCAAAGTTGGACAGTAGGACGTCAGGACCGCAGGACCACTTCAGTCCACCACCTGTGATGCAGGATCCACGCAGCTCAGCAGGAGAGGGGATCCATGCAGCAGGTCGTCATTGCATTAGGTGCCTGCTGAAGCAGGGGAGTCACTCCTTCACCCTAAGGGAGATTCCTTCAGTCTTCTGGTGCAGGCTGAAGATGGGCTGTCCTCAGAGGATACACAACCTGGAGACAGTTGCAGTTGCTGGCAGGAGCTGAAGATACAATGTTGCAGAAGGGTGTCTTGTTTCTTTGTTGAGGTTTGTAGAGTCTCTGGAGGGTCCAGATGCAGTTTCTTCGGTGAGAAGTTGAAGTGGAGGATGAAGAGGATTCCTGCTGGAGTCTTGCAATCTGAATCTGCAGAACCACCCCAACAAGAGAGACCCTAAATAGCCCTGAAAGGGGGATTGGTCAGCTAACCAGGTAAGCACCTATCAGGGGAGGGCTCTGACATCACCAGCTGGCACTACCACTCAGATGCTCCTAGAGTTCCCTGCCAACCTTGAATCCAAGATGACAAAAGTGTAGTGGTAGTGGTAACTTCCCTTTCCTTTGTCCAGTTTCACACCGGAGCAGGGACTGGGGATCCCTGAACAGGTGTAGACTGGATTATGCAAGGAGGGCACCAAATGTGCCCTTCAAAACATTTCCAGTGGCTTGGGGAGGCTACTCCTCCCAAGCCTGTAACACCTATTTCCAAAGGGAGAGGGTCTAACACCCCTCGCCCAAAAGAAAATCCTTTGTTCTGCCTTCCTGGGTTGAGATTTTCAAGCAAAAGGAGGGCAGAAACCTGTCTGTGAGGTGGCAGCAGCTGGGGCTGCCTGGAAAACCTCAGAAGGCCGTAATGGCAGTACTGGTAGTCCTCTAAGGAGCCCCCAGAGTGCATGGGATCATACAACCAATGCTTGCAAAAGCATGGGGGTATGATTCCTACATGTCTGATACCAAACATGCCTATGTTTGGAGTTACCATTATGTAGCTGGACAAAGGTAGTGACCTATGTTCAGTACACGTGTAAAATGGTGTCCCGCACTCAGGAAGTCTGGGAAAATGGTCCTAGAATTTGTGGGGGCACTTCTGCTAGTGCAGGGGTGCCCTGAAACACAGGTAGTTTGCATCCTGCCCTCAAGGCTGGAGGGCCCTGACAAAGGGGTTACTTATAAGTGACCTGGTGCAGTGTAAAAGGCAGTGAATGGGTTTGCATGGGCTCCCTATGGGCAGCAAAAGAAATGCTGCAGCCCATAGGGATCCCCTGGAGCCCCAATGCCCTGGGTACCTATGTACCATATACTAGGGTCTTATAAGGGGCCACAAGTATGCCAATTGTGGGTGGAATACTGTGTTAATAGTATTCTACAAATAATTTCAGAAGGAGAGAGCGTAACCACGGGGGTTCTGATTAGCAGGATCCCAGTAGACATAGTCAAGCAAACTGACATCAGGCAGAAAATGGGGATAACCATGCCAAGAAAGAGGGTACTTTCCTACAAAAACTGACACACTCAAGTCGGGGGTATGGTTGTGTTGCTACTTCCTGTGCCATTTAACCATGCATAGTGTATTTTTTCCCTCACTTTTATAGGATTTATCCCTTGGTTGAGGTACTTAGAAAACTGCAAGTCAAGTCTTTCATAATTATTAAATTATGAAAAGACAGATAAGGAGTGATAAAGGGTGACAAAAGGGAATGAAGGTTCGGAGAGAGGTAGGAAAGGGCTCACAGAGCTGTAGAGGGTGAGATGGGATAAAGACAGCAGCAGATCTAGAAAGAACAGTATGGAGAGTAAACAAGATGCAGAAAGAAAATTAGAGTGAAGGAGAAGTTGAGAGCAAGTAATTTCCTAAAACAAGGAGAATGCTGGAAATCAGGGAAATAAACATATTATGTTAATGTCTGCTTAATATTTTGGGTCCATACACAAATCCATTTACGGCTCTGAAAATTTATGACAGACACTGGTTTCGTTTTCACTTCTTAAGAATCCACAAATAGATATCAGGCAGGTGTAGGTAAGTAGCTTTATTACTCTGTGACTGTATTCCATAGTTGTGTAAATTATGCAGTAATAAATCATATTCAAAAGGTTTCACTTGTTTGTGAATGCCCACAAACCACAAACTGCTAAAGAATCTACAAACTCCTCTCTGGTACTTTATTGTTTTAGAAATAGTTGGAGATTTACACCAGCAAATGGGTGTGATAACTTATCTTCCTTTGTGGGTCAGTAATGGGTATCACTAAGACTTATTAGGCTATATAGGAAGGGGTTTCTGCCAAGAAACAAATGCTTTCCCCCTGGAGGAAAAAGGGAAAACAAACAAATTGCAGTTCCATACTGTATGCATTTATCCAAGGAAAATGTATACCCAAAGGCACATGTATGAGAGGCTTGCACTGCTGGAACATCCCTTTTTCGATGCTGCGCAAGCCTCTCAACTATTATCTATGAGGCCACGCAAAGCCACTTTGCGTGGCTTTGCATGGCCTCATAGACATGAAGTAAGACAAAGCAGCACAATTCAGTGCGTTGCCCTAGTCTGCTCTAGGGAAATGTTCCATCAGCGCTGTGGTGAGTTTTCTCATGCAACACCCATGGATTTTGATGCTGCCCCAGATTTACTTAATGAAATTAACCTGGGGAAGTGCCAAAACCTTACGCCTCCCCAGAGCAGGCCTAACGAGAAACATTTTAATTTCTCCTAGTTTTTTCCTCTTTCCATTTGTGCCTCATTCTGCAGCACTCACAGAAAGAGAAAAATGCCTAATGGGATTGTTTTTGTGCAGGAATTTGTCCCTTCCTGCACAAACCCATCCTGTGTGCAACACAGGCACCGTGCCTGTGTTGGTGTTAGGCAGCCAATTGTGCACCAGAGAAGGGGGAAAGGACAAGAATGCATTGTATTTCAGAAATAAGTGCATTCCTGCCCTTTCTCATTGGCACAGGGCAGTACAGCAAGAAGATTTGCAGCACTCCCCCACGTCAATTTCCCCATAAATATGGGCCTCTGTTTCTAACTTAAATCCAGAAGTCACAAGGCATTCTAGCCTTACACACCTTAGTGTGTGCCCCCGCACACTGTATAGTCCTGCACCTTTACACTGTGTGAAAGTGCTTATAGTTTACTTTAACCCAACACCCACGCAGAGTGTGCTTACTGAAGGGACTTTTTTAGCCCAGCCCTTCCTGGAGCACGTTCCACTGTGCAGGACAGCCTGCGTCAGAGGCCTATCCCGATGGGCTTTGCAGGCACAGCTAAGAGCCGAGGGTGTTTTATGCATCTGCAGTGCCTAAAGTGAATTTATTCAACCAAATATTTCTGAGTTAGTGTTTTGTTTTCAGTAGCGTTCACGCTTGTGAGTGGATCTATACCACATAGCTAAGCAAAGCCACAAAGCCAATGTTTGCACGTTAACAGTGGTATTTGCAGGTCGAGTGTTCTTCCCCTTTGTGGAAGGCATAGATCTGAACTTGCATTTTATTTGCGCTTGCTTAAGCACTTCTGGTTGCTGTGAGTTTGAATGGGCACTCTTCCCTTGCTATGCTACGTATTTTTAATGATGCAATGATGTTTATTTCTCCTTGTTTGTGGTTACTCTTTACATTGGTATTGTATAGTTTTTGTTCTTTTCTTCTTTTGAGTACTTTTATCTTTGAATGTTTGCCCTGATTTTAATTAATCGTGCAACTGGAATAAACTTTAATACAACTTTATCAGCTGAAAATAGAATTATAGATAGCAGCATATTACACTCTGATAGACCTATTCGCAAAGGTAACTTTGGGTGTAAACTTAATTTTATGTTCAATTTTATCTTAGTCACAAAGGGATTCCACCAGGAGTAGGTCTATTCACACGTGCAGATATTTCTGCACCTGAAAATCCCACAGTGGTGGGACTGAGGGTATTCCACGGAGTGGTAAGCTGTCGAAATTTGTGAACACCCACAGACTAGTACGTTTGTGGACATTAACTCCTCACATTCCCCTTGATAATCTGAAAATGGTTGGAGATGTACTTGAGCCAGGTGCTGGTGTTGTCCCTGTTCCAGGATGGGCAGGGAACTCAATGATCCCCAAATTTGGTGAGCTGTAGGGGTGGACGTTTTTTTTTTGGGGGGGGGTGGCGGAATTGGTTTTCCTCAATCCTCAAAATGTTTTTAAAATATGCATTTGTATAGGAGATTTCACCCCCAAGTGGAGTTCTCCACTACAGCGAACAATGTAAAGAAATAAGTAAATCCCTAATGGAAATTCCACGGTTTTCAACTGAATCATTGTGTAAACCTGAGCTAGAAGCAGTTTTCCATGCAGATTCCAATCGGAACTGATGAATTCAATAAATAAGTAAAATTACACTCTGGCATAGATTTAAAAATCTGAGTATAGGTTACTTCTTTCTTTGTGGAGAGGTTCCTGGGTTGAAAATATAAAATGGTTAAAATTATGACTAACTCCCTTAAGACATCTCTTTCTGATGCTCTGCTTCACTAAAATTATAATTGGGTTCCTTTACGCCACCCTGAGTCAGCCTACCTGAGACCGAATTGGAAAATGTTGTTGTATCTAAAAGAGTCCCTCAGATAAGGAATACTGTCACCAGCGATTTGCAAGGATCAGTTAGGCACAATGGGCCATATGTATGAACACATTTTCCCATTGACACAAAATGGGTAAAACCCTTTGATACATCTGGCCCAATATGCTGAAACAGGTCAGTGAATACGTTAGAATAGGCACTGAAAGGAATCTTAAGGATCCCTGATGACTCCAAGTTGCCAAGAGCGCGAGACACCATTTGATACATTCTAGGAGGAGTATCTTTGCTTCACCTAAATTGAAACGACTGGATGAAAGTTTACAAGCACAAGAATGTAAACGGGTCAACCTGATCATCTGATAAACAATGCCCAACTTGCCATTTTACTTTTAATCGGCCATAATAACCCAATTAAGTTCAAGCAAGAAGTAAAGAACTATTCTCTAAGACGATTACTTTTACTGATGAGTGCCATATCATCATTTGCATAGCTTATAATTGCCAATGCTCCCCCCTTTATTTTTTAGCTGTGTTGGAATACCGTGACGTACAAGCATTGCCATGCAAATATCGAACCTGACCCTGACCTGCTATAGGCCTCTCAGTCATCCCCATGAAAGCATATTGGAAACGTAGGATATACATCTATGAAACACGACAGCTGACACCTGACTTCAAAAATGTAAAAAGTTCAAAGCCACATCCTGGGACTACAGGGGTGACAATTCCTTCTGTCCCAGACACATTTTAAGGGATTTGAGAACCTTCTGGAGGTCATGGCGCACAGGCAAGAGATGGCAGCAACGACATACCATTCTCTCCATGGCTAATATGTGAACAATCAGTCAAATTACATTTAGGGCTCCTGCTTTTTTATTTTTTTTTGTGGCCATTTCAATATCTATTTGTGTTTAATTTGCGGCTCATGGTTTGGTATCAATATTTATTTATTATTCTGTGAAAAAGTACATAAATTTAACACAGAATTATATTCTTGCACTTGTGCCCCTTTAGTGTTTTAGTGCTCTAGGTGCTATAATTAGCCCAGTGAGTTGATAAAATACTGAGTAAAAACCTATTGTGAGAAAAACATCAAAAACCTTAATAACAACTTCCCTAAGGCCCTAAAATAAAAATATTGACTACAAAAATATTATCATTAAGTACTTCAGAAAACTAACAATATCGAAAACAAAAATGTAGACTATCTGGTTATCGCCAACACACTAAAACAAATAAAACAGCACATATGTCACCTACTATAATAGCAGTATAACTCTTAAAAATACATTTTAAAACAAAGTAATATACGGCAGTACAAAAGAAAAAGACAATTTATAAACATTATATTATAAATACAGTACATACAAAGTTTAAATCGTGTCTTGGAGATATGGCAAAACCTAAAATAAAATACCTATAAATTAAACCAATTTTAATCCTAAGAAGAACAGCTACAAATATGAAACAGAGCTTATTTAAAAAAGAGTACAAATACTGAACACAAGACACTTAAACACTGCTGCGCAGCTACACAAGAGCAAATGAGACCATGCCTCTGCATGAATGCAAACTCTCCAGGACCTACTCCATCAATCTACCTGAGTAAATATACTGCAGCCTGTAAAAAAGTATGTTTACTCTTTGCAATTATAAAACATAAACTAAAGCTCAGTTGCTTCCAATGATCAAAATAATTATAACCAGAATATATAAATTGCATATTTTTCGATATATTTCCGGTACAGAACTGCGTATGTAAAATGTGAAAAAACAACTTCCAGAAAAAGAAAAAAGTCTAAAGCTCTGCACAGTTCAAGAGCCACAGTGAAAAAAGAAAGAATAGAAAATGTTAAATCCTAAAGCTGGTTTCGTTTTAATATTATTTTATTTATATTTAGAAAGTTAAACATATTTAATACACAATGTCCAAAAAGCTAAATACATATTATCACTCATAGAAAGAAAGAATACGTTCCAGTTTTGCTCTGAATCCTGCGGAAGGTGCTACTTAATTTTGACGTGCCAAATACCAAAGCATTATAATCCTGATTGCACTTCATGACTCTGTAATACATCAGCAGAAAACCCTTGCCCCGTTATTTCACCTTTGCTGGGTTTTTTCATCCCGGCTTTCTCCTTTTGCCAGGATGTTTTTGTCTTTCTCTTCCTCCTCACCGGGTGTTATACATTCTCTTATTCGAAGTTTGATGAAGAAAAATAAGTGCCTGTCCCAAACAATGAGTGTCAGAGGGCCCTACCTGCAACCGCTGGACATACTAGAGTTAATTAAAGGTGTAGATAGGCAAACAACGTCAGCACCGGAAGATCAGCAACAAGTGGAAGGGCTGAAAAACAATAATCCAAAGTCCACATGTACAGAAACACTCATATGCAGAGCAGAAAGAAAGGATGTTCTAGCCCAGAGGTCGGCAAATCTTACAGTATCCAGCGGTAAATGAGTATCCCAGTAAACTAGGATGATAAAATCACAGGAGTGGTTTAGGGAGACTAAGGTTGAGTCTGAAGTAGTCTCAGAAATGTAGTCATGATGTCTGAACCCTGTGGTGGAAGCAGGCAGAGTGTTCAATCACATCCTCAGGAAGAAGAAGCATTTGCAATGCAATGGGCCTCGCATTTGCGCGAGTTAGAGCTATTAGCATTATAAATTCCTAACTGGACTTTTCTTGTCACACACATTGAAAATGAAAAGTAAAGCAGTTAACATAAGCAAGCCGAAGACACATAAAAAGAAAAATGAAAAGTAAAACAGTTGACATCAGCGAGCCGATTGGTGTGAGGTGGAATTATGTGGCATGGTGTTCAATGAAATAATGTGGGTAGTAATTATGTGGTATTGAGTTTGGAGTGGATTTATGTGGATTGGTATTTTGTGTTGTGGAGTGGTATGTAGTGGAGCTTAATTATTTGGTGTGCTGTTGAATTTTGTGGCATGATGTGGAATTCTGTGGTGTATTTTGGATGTATGTGGTGTGTTGTGTAATTGTGCTGTTGAAACATATGGTTTGTTGTCAAAATATGTGGCGTGGAATTGAAATGTGGGGAGTTGAACTGTGTGGTGTGGAACTGTGGCGCTGAGTGAAATTATGCTGATTGGAAATAAATGGCATGGTGTGCAGTGTATTTTGGTGGATTGTTGCTATGTGTCATAGAGTGGTTCTATGTGGGGTTGTATTTATCTGATTCTGAGGTGAGTGTAATTGTCTGGATTTGAATCATGTTGCATTAAGTGGTATTAGGTGGCGTGTAAATATGTTGGATGGTGTTGAATTGTGTGGCAGTGAATTGTGTGGTGAGGAATTGTCTGGTGTTGTATGTCATGCTAAAAGGAATACTGTTTGAAGACCAGGGAATGCCCTCAAGATCAAAAGTACTTAACCTGTCATGTCCACGCGCAAATTGGTGTTTTACAAAAAACAAGTGAAGCCTACATTTTTAACTGAGGCTGGATGGGGAGCACCTGAAAAGTAAAAATCAAGTCACCTCAAAGTCGGCTCATGGGAGGGCTATGCAATTGATGTGTTCAATAAATTACATTTTGTCATGCTATTATGAACTATGCACATTTTGCGTTACATCACAAAGCTCATTTGAGACACAAATGCATGTAACTAAAGTGTAGTTTCACTCACTGTCTACTAACAAACTGCAGAGCTTTAGAGGAGTGTGATTTTTAAGCTATTATCCTGCATTTCATTTAAAAAATGATGTTCCCCAACATCATGCTGGGTGAAAACATGGGCAAAAATAAGTACCAAAAATCACAAACACCAAAGTGTTAAATATTAATAGGCATTGCATTTTCAGGTGGTGAAACAAATATACTGTGGACACCCAGACATGGCAGAGAAACCGAAAACCTCACGTATCATATTACAAATGCTGATTCAATGGTTCCCAGCACAGAAGCTGGCCTTTACCTACAGATCATGACACACCTATAAACGCGATTGAGGATTAACATAAAGCGAGGCAAAAGATCAAAGAGTGTCTTGATTACACCAAGTGCAACACAGCCAAGTTGCCAATAATACCTTTACGTGCCCGAAACACATCTAAACCGCTTAACAACGGACATGGGTGCAGGTTCAGGGCAGCACCATCACATTCAACAGGAAATACCCCAATGGAGGTGTTTGTGTGCAATTTGTGGCCTGAGTTTGAATCCTGACATGATTGATTCAACCCTTCATCCACCCAAGGTCAATGGAATTAACATGATTGCAATAGTAGTACCTCACCATCAGCAAGTATAAACAAGCCATATCGGAGCTTGGGAAGGCTGTGCACTAGCAATTTCAAGTGGGTGAAGAGCAGGGATAGCAGTTGTAGCTCATGGATTGTGCTAAATAACGCACATTAGTGGTTTGAATGGTACAACAGGAGTTTTGAGTGTGGGTTCCTCGCCTCCCATGCTGATCATCATGGGCATGTCTGAGAATGGAAAAGGTGAACTTGATTGCTGGTTTTGTTTCTGTGCACCACGTGACCAGCATGTGCACTTGATCCTTATAATTAAATAACAAATACATCACAGAAGAAAACAACTGCAACATCACAGGATTGTCCCCTTTCATGGTAGGGCATGTGCAACAACTACACCCCTGTTCCCAGAAATTATTTTCTCTTAGTTACCTGCTTACTGCCTTACACATGAGGAAAACTACATTTTTCATTTATTTTCACTGCTCGTTTTCACACTCTACTGCTTTACAGTGCTTGTCCTGGTACTAACCCTTTAAACTCTAGAGGGTTCTTGACTGATGACAAAACAACAACACCATGCCTGAGAAGCTCAAAATCTCTCAAAAGGCACCCGTTGCCCACAGCTTTTACTACAGAATGGCAGCGCACGTCTCCATTCCCAGAAACGTCTCTGGCTTCAAAGTTTGCAGATGAATTAAAGCTACCAGGCCAGAGTTTTCCATTTTCGATAGACACAAAACATGGCAGCTTCAAACATGGCAGGAGCAGTGTTTCCAACAGGTTGCACCTCCTGTGCCCAACGGCCGGTGATGACGACAAAGGGAGTAGAAACAAAGCTTTTTAAAAAAGTTTTGGAAAACGTGTGTGCCCCCTCCGGAAACGTATTTGTTTATTTTTCTAAATTCCGCATATGCTTCCTGAAACATTTTAATACATGAAGGAGAGCGTCTAAAAGAAAACAATGGAGCACAAAGCAGAGCAACTAATAATAATAAAAACGTGTGTGCAGGTTTAAAATACACACCATGACAGTTTGGGATCAGTTTTTCCAGGAAGTTGCACCTCCTATCCATAACGGCCGGTCATGACCACAAGGGACGTGGGATTCCGTGGCAGCAGAGAATGAGGCACAGAACCTTATTGCTTGCCAGCTCTCATGTGACGTTGTGGCCGCACACGGCTGCACATAGACATCGACACCCATTTTTCTAGTGTAAAAGGCCATTTATTAGGGCAGGCTTGCTCATCATAACATAACATTAACATAACTGTAACTTTAAATGAGCAATTTTCATCTTTACCTTTAAAACTACCCGTCTTCCATTCTCACTTCATTCCCCACTTTTTACTCAGTTCACCCAGCGTTCACTTCCATTCTCCCACACATCCACCTTTTGATTTTGTCTCCTGCCTGAATCGGGCATCCCCCACTCTGTCATCTTTCACCTGCTTCTTTTTGCACGCTGGAAGGATGGCCAGGCCCGCATCTGACCCTCCCCCATTTACTGTCACCCAGCATAAACCCTTTGGGCATTTTGCTGCCCCACCAGCGAACCCACTGCAACACCACAATAACTTTAAACAAGCTCACTCCTCCACAACTTCTCCCCCCACAAATTAGTCAGCAAGAAACGCAGTTCCATCATGTAATGCGCATTCCCCATTTCTGACAGATGCACCCCATCATCCCTGAAGAGCACCTGTTCGGTCTCCTTAATCCCTTCGTGCGTCTGCACCTTGATGTTATGTGTC
Source organism: Pleurodeles waltl (assembly GCF_031143425.1). Taxonomy (NCBI): domain Eukaryota; kingdom Metazoa; phylum Chordata; class Amphibia; order Caudata; family Salamandridae; genus Pleurodeles; species Pleurodeles waltl. The sequence goes on from NC_090443.1 coordinate 502,972,812, forward strand.
CCACAGAAAACCCACATAGCCTGGTTAAGCTTCCTCCTGGCCTGTTCAATAGCCCGTGTTTCAAAGTTCCTCTCCATTTTCTCCTGAGCACAAACTCTGTCAATACCAAACAAGTCCCATGCATATTTTGCCTTAGCAATGCCAAATACCACTGCATGTGTTGCAGTAGGATGAGCCCAGATAAGAGTACTAGATCAATTTCCCCCAGGTGCAGTACCAAAACATCAGGACAACCCCATGTCAGCAAGATTGAAGTTATAAGATGAAGCAAATTGCTCCACCTTATGCCGCTCTTCCCCCACCACAACACCTCGTGCCTGCTACTTGGAAGTCCCAGAGATCGTCCATAGACTTGCTTTGCTGCATATTTTGCCACCCAGTGAATAAACGAATGTCCAACCAGTCATGTAACCGCTTTATCTTTCTCCGGACCGCGCACACAACCTGGAAGGATAAACAGATGTCAGTGTGGGACAATAACCGCCCCTCCCCCAAAACCCAACATGGAAAGAAACCCCATCCCCATGGCACGAACCGTCCTGTCTATGAAAAAAGTCTCCACAACAGGCCCTCATATATATCTCACATTTCGACCGCCATATCCCAATGCACCTGATTTGGCCCCAATCCCAACCTAAGCGAGTCGGCTCAGTGGCCACACCAATCCTGAAAGAGTGAGTACGAAAGTTACCCACCTGCCTCCCAAGACGCTGCAAAGCCATACTCAAAGCAGCCAACAACTGAAAGACGTAAACTTCTTACCATTATCGTGACAGAAAACACCCTCCTTGTCCTGCTCTGTGCTCCCTGAAAGAGTCCCATTCCCTCACTCGACATGCTTCTCCCTCCCCCCCTTTGTCCAACCATATCCACTTATCCCATCCCAACTGATACGTTTTAGACCGTCTCAACCGGATACCAAAGCGCACACCTTGCCTTTGAACATCCCCCTTCCGTACTCCAAAGCTTTCCCCTCACCCAGCATTCAGACACACGGAAAGCCCCAAAAAACATCCATATCGTACACAAAAGATAAAGTGCCACCTCGTATGCATCCACACAACAAACTGGCAATAGATGCCAAATTTGTACGAGCAGGTCACATGTAATAGCCTCACACACCACCCTACCTGACCCCGATTGTGCCCTCCCCCAACCTTTCAGCATTCTTCCCAAAATGTCGTCCATGGTCCTAGCCAAAAAACAACTTCCCATAAAAAGACACTCCCTCCAACTTGCCCGCGATCGTGACAGGCGATAAACCCTTCTGAATCGGAAATATCACAAAACGCAACACTTGAGCTTCAAGCACTCCCTGCCCCTGCCTCCAGAACCGCCCTTCGAAAACCTCAAAGTCCTGAAATTCCAACCATGCTTGGCGATAACTCCTTAGGGTGGATTCCGCTAACGACATCTCCACCAGTCTCATGACCATCATGCCCCCCACTCCCAAATGTCTGCCGGGACCGCTGTCTTGTGCTCTTCTGCACCTGGTGCCAATGTGCACAAACGCTGCCACTGTGAACGAGAGAGGGAATCTGCGATGGAATTGTTGATCCCAGGAATGTGCACAGCCTTAAATATGATATTCAACGTCAAACAACGAAGCATGAACCTCCGCAAAAGGTGCAGCACCCTGAGATCCCTGGCTCTCTGTCTGTTCACCAGATCAACCACTGTCAAATTTTTCACATGGAACATAATTGTCCTGTTGGCAAGTTTGTCACCCCACACGGACAAAGCCACCAACAGTGGGAAGAATTCCAGGAACGCAATGCTCCTACCCCACTCAAACCATTGTGCAGGCCATGGTTCCGCACACCACCATCCATTCCAAGAAAGGTCAAAACCAGAGGCCCCACTGCATCCGAAAAAATCTGCACCTGCCATACAGTGTCCCCCTCCCGAAAAGATATGGAAACCCTATTAAACTGTGTCAGGAAAAGCTCCCACACCCTGATGTCGTCCCTCAAACCTGATGCACCTGACATAGCCGGCTCCATGCAAAAGGTCCTACCTCCCTGGATCACCCTGCAGTCAAAGTTGAGGAAACCCAGGAGTTGTTGTGCCACGCGCAATTCTATCTTCTGTCTCAACTGGATTTGTTGTAAAAAGCGTAACATTTCTTCAACTTTTGCAGCAGGCAAATGCACCATGAAGGCCACTGTGTCCAATTCAATGCCCAAAAAAGTCAGCACACAGCTAGGGCCCTCTATCTTTTCTGGGACAGGTGCACCCCAAACTCCTGCACCAAACTCTCAAAGCACTGCAAAGCCTTCCCACACAAACCAGAGCGTGGTGAACTCACAAAAATGAAATTACCGTCTGATGTCCACTCACCTGCACAAAAACCCACTGAAGGTTTCGAACAATGCACAGGAAATTGCACACCCCATGGGCGGCACTCTATCTACGTAGATGGCACCTCCCAACTGCATCCCCAGCAAAGAGAAATTCTCAGGGTGAATCATGAGCAGACTGCGAAGAGGCCATCCACTGCATCCACAACTCTGAATCTACATCCCCCCACGGCTTTTCCGGATTAATACTCATTCTGGCCCTAAACTCTTCAATGTAGCTCAGTCAAGCAAAACCCCCAAAACGCATTTGGGCTTTGCGAATAATGTCCATGTACTTAAAGATGGCAATGGCTCTGTCAACATATTTTTTGTAGTAGATACTAGTATATGTAAAAAATGCAGAGGTCCAATTATCCATAGTTATGAGGACCCTAGGCCTACGCATCAGTTCCCATTCCTGCTCCTTAGAGCCTTCTTTTGCCTGAATATCCCTATGAAGGAGCTAAAAATACATCAACATACTCATGCTTCCAGATCCATGCTTTCGATTTGTCTGCTACGTGAGACCTCAGTGGCATCGCTAGTTCCATATAGGGGAGCCGCTTCATATGGCTGTCCCCCTGCTCCCACTTTCCTTGTCCCTGCTCTCCTCAGTCTACCCTTCCCCACCCTGGGGCATCAACCATTTGGTTATATTGGGCCGCACCAGCCTTGCTTTTCCTCTCGCCCCACAGTGACCACCAGACTCCCTTACCTTGTACTCTGTGGGCTTGAGTACTCGCTTCCAACAATGACTTGCACCCACCACCTTCCATGCATGTAACCTCCTGGACCTATGTGCCAGTCTTTGATGCCTGCAAAACAGGAAAAGAAGAGGGGGTTGCGCCGCTCCTGCGCCCTGTTCCCCTCCCGAGTTCCCCGCTAACCTCTTTTTCACGAATCTCCCCATCTTCCCATTCCTCCAAGTCTTCCTCATAATTCAGCTCAACCACATCCTCCTCATCCATCCCCCACACCATCCGCATCCGCCACGTCATGCTCATCCTCCATCCTGTGGCTTATGCCATATGCGTGCTTCGTGCGCTCCCGCAGTGAAGAGAAGGCTGCCGAAGACTCCTTTAGTGCTTCGGACCAACGTCCAGAGGCCGTGACGTGCCCCATTGGCTTTTCCACCTTTCTCCCAACCTCCGACGCTGCCGTTGACTCCCCGTGCCACACCTGGCTGTATGCACCCTGTGCACCCATCACGCTGCCTGCCCCACCAGCCGCACCAGACTCCTGCTCCCTACCCTTCTCCTCAGCAGGGATGCACACCCAACCGTCCTGCCCCAAACTGCGCCCCCTGGATACCTCACTGGCACCTACAGACTTGCGCTTCACCTTCCTGGCTCTCCCCTCCGCCTCGCCCCTCTCCTTGCATAACAGGGCCCAATGCTCCTCCGTCTTCGGCACTAGCTTCCTCTGTTCTTGGATCCTGGCTTCAATATTCACTGCTGACCAGTGTAGGGCTGTTGCTGGGTCACCTCCCCACCCTGCCCAAAGCCACCTGCCTCTAGCTGTTCCCCAGCATGCCTCAAAGCTGCCTCCCTCCCAATGCCTACAGGTGATACCCTATGGGCCACCCATCATATGCCTGCACCTTCCTGCCTTTGCCCTTGCTTCCACCCTTCCCTCCAGCTGTGCCTTTCTTTCCAGGCTTAGCAGGCTGCCCGGCCACAGAGAGGCCCAGGGGCTGCTCCAAGCCCTCAGGGCCCCGGGCCTCTGCTCCTTGTCCTGTGTGTCCTGCCCGGCAGGCAGGCCCTGGGCACAGGGCCCTGCTGGCTGCCCAGCTGTGTTTTCTCTTGGCTCCGCCCCCCCTTTCCCTGCTCCCTCTCAGGCTCCCCCGCACCTCCTCCACCATATTCTGCATCCGGGGGGTGGACGTGCTGTGTCCCTGACCCCCCTTGATTGTCCTCCCGCCCTGATGGCAATTGGCATGTGGCAACTGCCGCCGCTACCCCATGTGCCGCCGTGCGCATCGCGCACATCATCCCACCCAGGCCTGGTCAAGTACACCAGGCCTGAGGAGGTCGCTACAGCCAGCTTCGCTGAGTATGCGAAGCGCAGCCAGTACTGCCACCGCATCATGTCCCGCGCCATCCTCACCTACCTCCTACCTTTTCCTCACTAAGGATCAGCAACCTCAGTGTAGCACTACTCTCTGCGCAGAAGAGGCCGATCCCCGCCCCAGCCCCTCCCAATATGCTTTTGCCTAGACCCTCCCCGTCTATCCCCCCAGCCTATTCCCTCTATGTCCATCTCCTTCCAGCCCCAAAGTTCCCGTGGAGAGACTGGATTGCTTCCCTCACTCCACGGAGCCCTACAGTAGGAGCAGAGCAGAAATAAATCTTTTTAAAAATGTTTTGAGAAGCTTGTGTGTGCCCTCTGGAAATGTATTTGTTTATTTTTCTAAATTCCACACATGCTTCCTGAAGCATTTTAACAAATGAGTGGAGCGTCTAAAGAAAACAACAGAACACAAAGCAGAGCAGCTAATAATAATAATAACAGGCCTTGGATGATGATCTGAGACTTCCGCCCACCTGACCTAAAGTGGTGAGAAGAAAGCGCAGTGTAGGGGGCTCGAATGGTTGGAGGTAAAAGTCCCTGCACCAAGAATAGCCAAGAGGAGAGACTGACCAGCCAGGGCTGGGCCGAAATTACAAGGACTAAAGAAGAAGGGAGACTTTCATGACCAGAGCGTCTTTTCGAAGCATTCTTTCACGTGGATAAGGAAGCGTGTTGGCGTTTAAGATTAATACAGGAAATTCAAACAATTTAATAAAACATTTTAATCACACAGGCAGCTTTCTTAAAGGCGTCGGAAGCCTATGTGCAAGCTTTACAAACCAATTTCTTTATTTCCGCAAGCACGCACACTCTTCCCAAAAACTTTGTGTGCGGGTTTAGAATGAATTATGCTTAACTTATAGGTATTTATTTTAAGCACAATTAGAAAATGTATTTGCAACGCATTTTAAAACAAACTATGATTTCAGACAATGCCGCGCTGGGTAACAAACAACATACCACAATGGAGCAACTAAAAGAAATTATGCATTTCTCTTCAGGATAATAAAACACATGTGTTTGCAATGCATTTTAAAATAAAAGGAAACAAACTCAGGTTAGAGTCAATGCTGCACTGAGTAACAAACATATCGCACCGGAGCTTGAAGCGGAGTAACGGCAAGAGAAAATCTAGCAGGAACGGGAGGACAGGAAGGACAACACGTATAGAGCGACGGCAGTTTCAAGGGACCGATTAAAGAGGCAATGCCAGTTATAGCCTTGTGGGGCTCTGAGCTACCCTTGCAGTGTTTTCTGTATGTTTTGTTGCCTGTTTCACGTTTTTTTACAGAGTATTTAGTTTGTCTAAATAAATTGTGAATTGCATTTTTGCTGTATTTAAATGGAGGCTTGCGGGATCATACTCATACAAATATCGCGCTTTCAGTCACTATTCAGCAGGGCACACCCTTGAAGCAGCTCCGATCGGAGCATAGCAGCTGGTCCTTTCCGGCTATTGCAGAGGCACCGAGAAAATTAAAGCTCTCTATTCCAAGCCAAATGTGGGAGCTAAGATAAACGAGGGTGACTGGAAAATCCTCCCTCTGCTGTTGGTTTTATGTTTGCAGAGTGAGTTGGTGAGGAGGAGGGACTGAACACACACCCACAGTGTAAGACCAACACTCAAATACAAAAAAAAAAGTCTCCTACAGAAGACATAAAAGGACATAGCGTAATTATACAGTAGTTGGTGCTGCTCCCAAAGTGAAAAAGGCAGGACAAAGAGGCAGAACTGACCACTAGCAAGCAATGATTTTTAAAGGACACTGGAACCAACAAATGAAATCGCTGGAACACACAGTATAAGTATATTTAAAAGTATACAACACGTTGAATGCTTACGCTCGACCTAAAAAAAGGAAACAAATTCAGACACACCATAAAACGGTCAGATGAGTGCATAATTGCATAAATAAAGTTGTGAAGTATACTGAGGCTATAGTCTTCAGTGAGTGAAAAAGTTACTCTAGTGAACGTTTATTGTGAAAGTTTTTTTATGTTAAAATATAAATATAAAACTGAAAAAACATTTATTTATATATATATATTACTTGAAATTAAAACAGTTTTCCATAAACAAACTCTGCTGTTTATCTTGTACTTGCCATTTCAATGTAAGAATAAGTTGCAACTTTTCCTAAGTTTTACAAATTGTTCATATTATTGACAATGCAGAGCATGTTTTACTTTTACTCGTACAAAATAGACTGGGTTTTCAAACACTACAAACAACTAAATCAAAGTTTAAACAATAAATTCAGAGTCATCTTCAAATGAATAACCATGACAGGTACACAACTGGTGTTCCTGGTATCATGCAGCACTTTTCATGGTGTGACTTAATTCAAATTTAGAGGCATTTTCATTAGGTTCCTAATATGTGCCATGATATGCATTGTTTCAATATAGTAACCATGAAACACCAATATATCCACCATGAACATTCAGCTTTACATAATAAAAATCTCAATCATAAGCAAAATTAGCCCTGTTCTATGAGATTTTATTGAGCCAACAAATATATGCAGCTTTGTGATTAAGAGTCCATCTACATTTGTTAGGTAAATCAAACAATCATGGACTTAAATGCATAAAGGCAAAAGCCAAGTAACTGGTAATCTGTGTGAAATAGAGAGTGACTGAATAATGAATTTGCTAGTCACAAGAATACTATATGATTTTTTCAAGCAAAGCAGCAAGGTTTAGCAACATGCAGAAAAAATGAGAATTGTACATTACCCCGTAGCGAAATTAAAAGGAAGATGGGTGGAGGAGGAGATGAACATTATCGTACTGGCAGTGACCTGGCCCTTCTCAAATAGCAACATGCACTTGTGGGGGGTGGGCACTGCACAAGGATTGCTGCTGCAAAGAGAGAAGTTACTGAAAAGATAGATGGAGGCAATGGTGAGGAAGAAGATGTCACCGACATATAAAGTAGCCCTTTCACTCAATGTAAAGTCATCAACAATAGTAACATTGGTATGGCACACATAAAAGAGGGATAATGCCACCCCAAAGATTCCAAAGAGCCTACCTGCTCTCCGTAGGTCTCTTGAGGTGGTATTTTCACAAAAGAATATAACTGCAACCACAGCCCATTATCAAATCTATCTTCAGCAAGGAGTCACCTTACCACCAAACCCATAAACTAGGCTTCTATATAAAGGTAAACTGGCCAAAATGTTTGTGATTGACTTCCTTTCTTTTTCTGTGGTAGAATGAAAGGGGTTTCTGAAATTTGTGTGACCCTTTGTATTAAATGAAAGGTTCCAAACCAGACCTATTTTATGCTGCTTGTGTGCCAGCACTGCAATATCAAGTGCTGCTATGTGTCAGTAAAGCAATGAAAGAGAGCTCTGTTCAGTCCATTTATCTTATAACAGATATGTGGACCAGATGTTCCTCCATTCACACTGGGCCTCCTTCAAGGAGGTTAAGCACAAGCTAGCCGCTGATCTCACCGCTGTGATGCGTATCAAGGCATTCAGAAGCATTCAACAGTTGCAATAGAGAAGTCACATACAGCTGCCAAAGTCTTGGAAAAATGTAATACCAATGTCTGCAAATGGCTTCAGCTCTGAGGTCTCAGCATTGGATTTGTTGCCATTGACAATGGCAGTAATATTGTCAAAGCATGGCTGATGGATGATACTTCACAGCTCACTGCAACAAAATAGTTGTGCAGTACATCAACAAAAAACAAGCAGTCAACAACATACTTGTCATCCGTCGCAAGATTTGTACTAATTTCAGTCATATCATCAGAGCCTAGAAGCAGTGCTACTTGAGCCACTGTTAAAGCCCTCATACAGGAGGCCCCAAACTGTAGGAACTTTACATTCTGCATGCTGCAATGTCTGTTTGGGAAATATAAGTATATAAATAATTACATTCTGCAAAGGAGAGGAGATGCAACTGACGAAGCCATGACAATGGAAGTTGACCAATGTGGGCTAGTGGAGTGCCTGATCCAAAAAGCTACATGTTGGACCGGCCTCTTTCTGCAGGGTCACCCCCAAACTTTTTGCCTTCCTCCTCCCATTTTTGCTGAATTCATTTTTGTTGGCTTTAGGGCTCTGGGCATTTTACCACTGCTAACCAGAGCTAAAGTGCATGTGCTCTAAGCTTAACACATGGTAACATTGGTTTATCCACAATTCGCATATTTACTTTACTTATAAGTCCCTAGTGCCTGTGCCCAGGGCCTGTAAATTAAATGCCACTGGTGAGCCTGCAGCACTGATTGTGCCACCCCCTTCAATAGCCCTTTAAACATGGCTCAGACCTTCCACTGCAGAGCCTCTGTGTACTGGTTTATATTTTCATGCCAACCTGGGAAGGAAACCTCTTGCCAGGCCCAAACATTACTTTTAATTCATATAAGTAATCCCAGCCCCAAGGGCAGGGTGCAGTGTATCATAAAAGTTGTCCAAGTACTTTTAGGTTTTACATGTCCAGGTAGTGAAAATCTTTTACATTTATTTATCACTACTGCAAGTCTTATCTCTCCCATAGGTTAACATTGGAATTGCCTTATAACATTTTATAAGTGTCATTTCCAATTGTAAAGTGACGGGACATCTGAGTTTTATGTCTCTGGAATCACTATTTAAAATCACAGCTTATGGTAGTCGGATGTTAAATTGTATTTTTGAAATTGCAACTTTTCAAAAGTTGGCATTTTCTTACTTTTGTGCCTTCTTGCTGTCTCTAGTAAACATCTGGGTGAGTGAAAGCTGGCTTCCGGCATTCCCTCTAGACAGCCAAATGCAAAGGAAGAGAAGGTGACACTGAATGACCATCTGCATGTTGATGGGCAGTCCTGATCAGGATGGGAGGGAGGAGCTGAGGAGTAATTTATTGGATTTTTGTTGTTTTGGTCATGCCTTATTCATTAAATTAAGATCAATTTTTCTATCCAAGTGCAGTATCTTTATGCATGGTGTTTTCAAGGTGTTACTGTTTGAAGTGTTGCACAAATACTTTATACATTGGCTCTTAAGTTACACCTGCCTGCTCTGTGCACAGCTACCAGAGGGTGAGCACAGGTTAAATTTAGGGTGTGTATCTGACTTACCCTGACTAGGATTGTGGTTCCTGTTTGGGCAGAGTTCATACCTCTGCCAACCAGAAACCCAATTTCTAACACTACAGCTTTTCCGATTTGACACGGGAAGTCAGCAAGGTGGATTGTACAACGGGCCAAGCCATGCTAGGACCATTCCCAATACACAAATGTCAATGAACAAGCAGCTGTTCTGGTAAACAACTTAGTGCTTCATGGAAACATGAATAAAAGGCTTCAAAAAGAGACTCACAAACACAGCCAATTCAAAATCCTCAGGCACACATACAGAGCCTTACACAACACTGGTTCAGCATACCTCAACAACCGCATATACTTTCACCAGCTTAGCAGACACCTATGCTCAGCCTCACTCTCACTCGCTTACATCCCTCGCATCCACAAAAGCAGAACAGGAGCTCATTCGTTCTTATACACTGCACCAAAAACATGGAGCAGTCTTCCATAATACATCAGAGCCTCTGCCTCACTTTTTGAGTTCCGGAAGAAGTTGAAGAATTGGCTCTTCAAATTACGCTGAGAGGACACTCACCTACACACCTGCTCAAGCACCTGGATACCTTTACGGGTGATTAGTGTGCTACACAAATAAACATAACATAACCGAATGTGTCCTCCGAAGAGTACATCTGTGCAACAATACTGAATCCACAGTACAAAAAGTGCTACCCACCCCAATTCTTTTTTCATCAGTGAATGTCTCCATTTATAAGAATTGAATCATCAGGAAAGAGAGTCATTTATAAGATGAACGATTATAAAAATGTAGACTTTTTTGGGAAAGTTTCATGAATATTTGTCAAACAGCACCTAAGTTATTCGCAAACCAAAAAAATGTATTTCCTATGTTAAAGAAGAAACGCAGACCTAACTATAACTAACCAGTGGCCACCCCCACAGGGTAATACATACATGTATGACACATTGCTGGAAGTACTTTGTTGTGTATTTATGATTTAGCTACCTCCATCATGTTCTGAAAGGAAAAGGAGATTGCATCATTATTCTGTATGAGACAATTATTAATTACAATTATATGAATGTACACATTTTGTTTTTAAACAAATTGTGTTCTTTTTTTTAAGAAGTCTACTCTATGTACTGTTCATTCATTAGTATTTAGCAAGTACACATGTGCAGTGCAAAGTGCTTTAAAACATATGCTAATTCATTAAAGCACGCATTATACCGGTCAATATTATCATGTATAAGAGATATTTATAATTAGCGTTGCTTCTTTGGCAATAGGTTTTGCCAAGCATATGTTAATTCACTAAAGCACACATCATAACGGTCATTTATACCATGTACAACAGACATTCATGTTTAGGTTTTGGATTCTGCTTATAGTTATGTTTAAATTAAATGTAGAGCTAAGTCTGCTTGATAAAAGTGTGTCATATGTATTTATCTACAACATAGAGCAAAATGGAACACTGGAAGATGAATGTGACGAGGATTTTAAAATCAAACACAAGGCAACATGTCAATTGTATGTTATAAAGGACACCTAAAGTGATGTGCACCATGTATATGTATGTGTTTTTCATGTAAAATTACTTGAATACATTTTGGCATCTTCACTGGTATTTACATAACTTGAGAATGTTAGGGCTTACACAGTTGTATAAGTGTACAATGATATTTAGCAACGGTAAGTGAATGAGCACTTTTGTTGAAAATTCTGAATTATACACAATTTAATGAAACCAGACTTACTTTGCTCAGTAGCCTCTGTATCTAATCTACTTGTTCCTATGGTGGCCTCTGTTGCAAAACACTTACATTTCATTTGCTCCCTTTAGTCAATTTAAAAGTATTTGCAGGTCCTTCTTCAGTTCATTGTGGTTCCAATTTGATTTTCAAAAATATCCCCCTAAGATGGAGCTTTTCATTCTGACATCTTTGTCAGAGAGGGTAGCCAATTGTGCATTTTTTGTTATAGTGCGCACCTTAAAACCTCGTATAGCAAAGGGTGCTACATAGTTCTTAAACACATATAGCACAAGAATATCAGTTTCATTATTTGTGAAATGTACCTTCCTCCCTTGAATATAACAACCCTCTTCCTTGTCTTTCATGCCCTTGATGTGTGCTTTCAGTTGAAATATCACCTCCTTTAGTACCCTCTAAAACAGGATCCAACAGTTCTATGTACAGTCTCCCAAATAATTAAATATTAATTTTCTTGGTTTCCATGTGTTAAATTGTTACTTTTATGTTGTTTACATCTTTTTATTTGCCACAGGCGGTCGCTGCTTCTCATTTTAGTGTGCAGCCCAGTGAACTTTCTTAGCCAGAGTGCAGCACATATGAAAAAAGCATGCGGTTGTTGCTCAGAAGGGATAACTATAATGTGCATCATGGATTTCTAGAAGGAATTACAGGCAAGAGAACTTCAAATTATATATTTGTAGTGACCCCAGTGACATTGACAAGAGCAGAATATTACAATGGCGAATGTAATCTTTGTGTGTGATGCACCACAGATTCTATTTCTATGGTAAACCCTACCAGGTGTTACTTGGTAATTACTGATGTATTATATGAGTTGTTGACCTTGCTGTTAGCATTAGCTAAATTAATTACTTATGGAGTCTATAAAAAGTGGTGTTTTAGCTTAAATACTCAGCATTACTTAAGGCATACAATTTTATATTTGTTTCTTTTCAAGGTTTATTCTACAATGTCTGCATTGATATTAGTGATGTATCTAATTTATTTGACAAGCAGAGTGTAATATACATTCTTTGTGAGTAACAGTGATGATATGGAATTATGAATGCATCGTTGATGCTCAAGTTTAATTTAAGCTATTATGTATAGTGTTGTAGTTTTCCCTTTGTGAATATGTGTTTTATTGCATAATTTGCAAACTCATGCATCATATCTGCACTCATGCATTGATTAGATATTCATTAGTAATATGTAACAAAAGGGTAAGACAATACGATGGATGGTCTGCACATTTTTCTGTGTGTGTGTGTGACCATGAGTGCTTAACACCAATTTAAAAATATCCAAATTTTAACCAAGGGACACCCCCTCTATTCCTGAGTAATTCTGGCATGGGAACACAAAATATAAGGGAATGCATATTTTGTGATGTCAGGCATTTTGGTAATGCCCATATTCCTTCTGAAAATGTGTTTTGCATTGCTTATATTAGCCCTAAGTTAAGCGTGAAAAATGTTAAAGCAAGTCTAATTGTGCATTTGTTAAGGAATTACAGTCACTCTAAATTTCACATGGAGTAACATGAGATGTGTCAGAGAAAAATAGTTTCATTTGATAGAAAAGTATTTTACATGTTTTGATCAAGAAAATGTTAAATCTACTAATGAAGCAACTGGTGTAAATTACACCAGTGCCATAAGTTAAGATAGTTGCCCTAGACATTCATTAACCCAAGTTACATCATTTTGTGAATTTGCAATATAAGATATAAGCTAGGAATGCTCTTAAATTTAATATAAGGTTATCTGAAGTTACAACAGCTTTGCAAATTGGCCTCATAATATTTTAAAAACATGGAAATATAATTAATAATTAACAACTATTGAATAATTACAATTTTACAAATATTACATAATGAATATTAATGTGTTAGTTTAACAACATAGGAAACTATTTTTAGTACACCTGGTATTTGCAAAACGTACTAAGCATTTAAACGTAAATACTGTCACTCAACAAAATTATCCGCTAGCATCAAACCGAATAAATATTTTGAACTTAAACCCAGGCCAATTTGCTGAATGTTTTAAGTAAGAGCCTGCATATAACTCTTGTTGCTTTAAACAAACAGCCATTAGGGAAAGTGTTTGATTTTGGGGAATTCAGATTTACTATTCTAACCGTAACCAATCTACTATTGGGAAAAGGGTTTAATGTTGTGAAGTGCAGTCTTACTATTCCCAGTCCTAGCCAGCTACCATTGGGGAAAGACTTTCATTTGGGGGAATTCAGATTTACTATTCTAACCCCAAACCCAACTACTACTAGGGAAAATGTTTAACTTTCGTGAGTTAAGATTTGCCATTCTTATTCCAGCACAACTACCAATGTGAAAAGTCCTTATTTTTGCTGGAGGAATCGTCACAGGATTTTAATGGATGAACATTATTTATCTGTCTCTAAGGGCCAGATGTAGGAAGGTTTCCTTTTACGAGTTACAAATTGCGAGTCCCAGCGACTCGCAATTTGCAACCCGCAAAAGGAAATGCAGAAAGGTGTCTCAGACACCTTCTGCGACTCGCTATGGGGTCCCAAAGACCCACCTCATAAATATTTATGAGGTGGGTCGCAGTTTGCGACCCCATAGCGAGTCTAGGCACTCACGGGGATGGTGGCCTGCTGGAGACAGCAGACCACCATGTCTGTGACTGCTTTTAAATAAAGCAGTTTTTTTTCTCCATGCAGCCCGTTTCCTTAAAGGAAAACGAGCTGCAAATAGAAAAAATACTGAAACCTTTTTGTTTCGTTTTTTTTCAGAGTAGGCAGTGGTCCATAGGACCACTGCCTGCTCTGAAAAAATATTTTTGTGAGCATTCACAAAGATGAAGGGGTCCCATGGGGACCCCTTCCCTTTTGCGAATGAGTTACCATCCACTTCAAGTGGATGGTAACTGCGAGTTGATTTGCGACCGCTTTCGCGGTCACAAATCAACTCTACATCGTGATGCGGTCGCAAATAGGAAGTGAACACCCCTTCCTATTTGCGAGTCGGAATCACATTTTGCGAGTCGGTACCGACTCGCAAAATGTGATTCCGACTTGCGGAAGGCCTTTTGCGCCTCGCAAGCAGCGTTTTTCGCCGTTTGCGAGTCGCAAAAGGCTACCTACATATGGCCCTAAGTTGTTATTTTAAACTCAAATAAAATCTCAATAATATCTAAGCATGTCTGTAATCTCTTCCAAGTCTTTTATCGCTATTGTACAGTTCTTCTTTTTTAAATTTTCTTCTTTTCTAGGGCATTTAGTAATAAGTCAGCCCAATTGGTGTGTCCCTTCATTACTTCCTTCAATGCTAGAACCATACCTATGGTAAGCACAAGTGTTATCAAAATAAGAGATGGTATTGATTATGTATGTTGTATTTTCATCTTCTCCTATTCTTGTTTTTCTTTTCATTTGTCTCTCTCTCCCATTCTCTTCCTGCCTTTATGTGATTGTAGCCTTAAATAATGTAAAAAAATTAGCTTGTTTGGTATTTCTACTTCTATTGTCTATTTCCCTGATATTTGTTCATTGCCCTTCTTTTTCCTCTTACCTGGTTGTCTAACTGGTTAGTGAAATCTCAATAGTCTTACTGGCCGAAGCGTAACTCTGCTGTAAATCTACATCTTCTCTTTAATTTCAGCCTTCCTCTCCCTTGCTTCCTTCCCAATACTGATCTTGCATGGTTCGTTTTTGGACTGAGATCTACTTATGAACATCCTCCTATCGCCGCTGGTTCCACCACTCATAATCATCAAAGGGTTAGATGCTGCTATTTATACTTTTTGTGGTTGGGTGACACTCTCCCGAAAAGCTCTTGTGTTTCCTTTCTTGGTTTGTTGGGATCTCTTGTTTTGGGCCTACTATTGCCTCTGCTTCACTGGCCTCACGCTGTTTGTATGCTGTCATAGCATTGATTTCTAAGGGCTCTCCTTGGTTTGGCATCTTGCAGCGTTTTCTTTGATCCCATTTCTCCTCCTAAGTGTTCGTTCTTTTCTGTGCCCTTATTTTCCTTTTTCTCTTTCCTTCTTTCATAGGGTTGACTCCACCTTTCCTCCTCTGAATGTGTTCCTGTATAACAAATGCTCGTTTGGAAGGAGACCACTTCCTAATGTATCTATGTGTTCTGCTGCCATATTACGTTTGTAAGATTTTAACACATGGGCAAAATATATAAAGGATATATTAGCAGACAGCCAACATTATTTTGCATTTTGCCATATCTGTGCAGGGTTTTGAAACAATAGGGATGAGAGGAAAAGTACTATATTAAGATTCTGAAGTTATGAACTTTATTCCAGGTTAACCATGTTCATGGGGTATGGTCAGCATATAAAATAAAAGGTCCATTTTCCAGGTAATAACGTATGCTGTTGATGGCCCACTTAACTACAAGGCATTCTTACCCTACAACTGAATATCTGCCTATGCAGGGTATTACTTGGACTAATGTATAAGAAGGGGTGATTTCTTACATTTCCATCAGATTGTTTAAATATTGCATCTAGTCCTACCTTGAAGTGTCTTTTGGAAATGGTTCAGATAAGTTAGCACTTAACAATATAGAATTGGCACAACATGAGCTCTTTCAAAATGTCCAAAAAAGCTGTTGGGATTGCTTTTCGGTTGTTTTTACTTCTTAGGTTTGCCAAGGGACTGGCAATGTTAACAAAATTAGGAATGAACCTTCAATAAAACTCCATTAATCAAAGAAAGTTCTCATTTTTGTTTAGGAAACGGCAATTGTTGAGTTGGGTCTTCTCATTATTACGTTGGGGGTCTAGCATATTCCACTTCAACGGTAGACCCTAAATATTTCATTTGGCGACCTGCTAATACACTTTTGTGGGTGACTGATGAGAGCACAGTCTTTAAGTGGGTTAATTGATGTTGCCGACTGGGATTATAGATGACAATATCATTCAAGCAGGCAACTTCATACGCTTGATGGGGATGTAATAAATAATTCTGTAGATATTGGAAAGTGGCAGGTGATCCATGTAGGCCAAATGGTGACATAGTAAACTGGGGTAGGCAGAGGCATGTGTAAAAGCAAAGTATTTCTTTATAATCTGCCAATATCCCTTAGTGAAGTCTAATGCTGAGAGATATTTGGAAGACTCTACGGACCTGATTACGACCTTGGCAAAGGGGATTATTCCATCACAAACGTGACGTACATCCAGCCCGCTGTATTACAACTTCCATTATATCCTATGGAACTTGTAATACGCCGGAAGGGATAGCGTCACATTCGGGACAAAATAATCCCCTCTGCCAAGATTGTAATCAGGCCCTAAATGTTTGTTCATTTCATCTAACTGAGGCACTGGCTAAATATCACATTGGGAAATCAGAATGACTTTTCTAAAATTTATGCTAAACCCAAAACACTCATCTGTTTTCAGAGCTTATAGCACTGGCCAATTATTTTCACTGCAAGATGGTTTTAAGATTTGTTTCTATTTACTCTTTGATATCCTATCATCTCTTTTCCAGTATTCAATAGGACTGTTGTCTCACTATCTGTAAGGTTTGATAAGAATATAATAATGAATCAAAGGTGCATGTCCAGGTTTCTCATTAAATATTGGAGGTATTGCTTTAACTTGTTTGCATTTTTGTAATCATATTGGTGCCCTCATCTTATTTACCCTACAGTTTCCTCCTGCCTCCAGTGACAGGCATGTGTGATTTCTGAGGCTTTTTGCAATTGTAACCTCACCTTATCAAGTTGCTTGATCCACGCATTCAACACACAACACAAACCCGCATCCACGCACACCCAAACATTCACACCCCCTCACACATACACACAACACCTCACCCCCTCCCCTGTCGTGGACCCGACTTACCTGGATCCAGGGGGACCTCCAGCAGGGAACGGGGCTCTGCTATCGCCAGCAGCGCCCGCCAGCAGAACACCGCCAGGCCGTATTATGGGTCATAATACGGCTGTCATCAGTCTCCTGGCGTGGCGCTGCTGTTGGCAGCCGTGCCACCTTACTACCATCCGCCGCATGGCCACAGCTGGATTTCTGCTATTCTTGTGGCAGAAATCTGGCTGTGGTCATAATACGGTGGACGGCTGGTAGCCGCAATGACAGTCTTTTGGCAGCCGTTGCCGCAGTGGTAGACGTTTTTTACCACCATTTTCATAATGAGGGCCTATGTTTGAAACTGTGTTCTGGGTGTTCAAGCCTGCACCACCTCCCTGAGCAATTCTTGTGCTGCTCATCTCACTACCCTGCAGGCCAAGTGCTAAAAAGTTGTACTCGGTGCTCAGTTTTTGAATCACATATTAGTTTAGATCCAGGACATTAAAGTTAAATAGACCCAATTCCCAAAATGGGCCCAGTGTTCTATGTTTGCTATAAGGCAACTTAAACTTGTTCCAACATCATGTACAATATACTCATCTGAAAACAATAGCATTGCAGCACAAGTTTGTCTGCACATCTCTCTCAACTTTTCATGCTGTTAGTCTGCACAACTACTGGCCTTGCAGCCATGACTACAGCATTCAGAGTCATTCAAAAGAATAACAGCTTTGTCTTTTTTAGTTATATTTTTAAGTTAATTTCCAAGCATGGTCAAGCTTGGCGCAGTAGGAAAGGACCAAATTATGCAGAGGGCTGACAAAGTTATACATCAAGAAAATAAAAATTGTGCAGCATTATGTGGCACATTTTGAAGCAGTATTACTTCATTATTTACTACACATTTGCGCCCTGACTTTGGCGGTCTTTCTGCAAGACAGCTGAAGCTGCTGCCACCAACAGGCTGCCATATTTGGAGTTGCTTCTGATTTCTATCCATTCACGGTCGGAAATATGACCCTGGCAGATGGAGGAAGAGAGGCGGTTCCACCGCCAGCACCGCCATGCCAACAGGACTCCACCCGCCATATTATGATGTGTACTACAATGCGGCAGTGTCCTGTGCGGTGGTGCGGTGCTGGTGGTGGAAGATGCCAGGAAATCCCCTCCCGGAAGACCACCTCGCCGAAACAGATAAGTGGACCGTCCGAACGGGTGGGGGGTTGTTGGGTGCAGGTGTGTTGTGTGTGTGTGTATGTGTAGCGGAATGGGTGTGTGTGAGTGTGTGTCTGTATGCATGTGTTCATGGAGGGTGTGTGTGTCCAAATGGAAGCAGAGGGGGGTTGTCGGGGTGCGAGTCCATGTGTTGCGTGTGTGTTTGTGTGCAGAGGGGTAGGGGTATCTGTTTGAGCACGTGTGTGTGCGAGTAGGAGTGTATGAGTTTGTGTTTGTGTGCAAATGGGGGTGTCTGAGAGCATGTTTGTAAGCGAGCGAGTAGGGTGTCTGGATGTATGCGTGCAGTTTTGGGTGTGTGTCTGCATGTATGCGGTTGGGGTATGTGTTTGCATGTATACGGATGACGGGGGTGCAAGTGTGAGGATGAGGGGTGTGTGTGCATGTATGTGTAGGCAGAGGGGGAAGTGTGTGAATGTATGCATGTGTGGAAGGGATAGGGGTGCATGAATGCAGAGCAGGTGGGGGTGTGAATGATTGCAGAGGGGGTGCGTATGTGTGAGTGCGAGTGGGGGTGTGTGTATGTCAGTGTGAGAGAGGGTGGGGGTGTTTGTATGGATATGTGCGGTTAGGTGGGGGATGTTTCCAAGTGTGTTGACAGGTGGGGGTGCATGTGCTGGTGACAGGAATGGGGATTCCTGTCACCGGGTGCATTATCGCCAGGCTTTACATGGTGGGGCGACCTCCGTGAAAAGCCTGGTGGGGTATGCTGCCTCCTAATACGGCTGGCAGTCTGAGGCCTGCCGCCAGCCCGGAGGAGCTCACCGCCAGCCACATCGGGCAAACTAGCCTACTTGTAATGCGGCGGGCTTTATCACCAGGTCCGCGGCGGTAAGACCGTCTCTGTGGGTGTGTCGGTCTTAAGACTGCCACATTCTTAATGAGGGCGTAAGTCTGTATGGGCAAAGGTTTCACCTCATTAATACATATTTAACAACTAAAAACAACTAAAAACTATATACGTTTTTCTCTATAACGGTTTTAACTATGAGCCAGATGTATGCAGGGGAAAGTTAGCAATTTCCTAATAGTGAATCTTAACAATTCGCTATTAGGAAATCGCAAACTGCGGGAAGTGTGACAGTGTGTTTAACACTGTTAGCGATTCGCAGTAGGTCGCAAATAGACCTAACTCCAGGGGTGGCTCCTCCGTTAGGGCAGAGGAGCGTCACCCCTCCACCCCGCCAGCAGGAGCTGCAACCTTTACACACAAAACGACAATAAACGCTGTTTATTGACACTATGGTGGTCATTAAGACCCCGGCGGTCGGTGATAATGTGGCAGTAGTACCGCCAACAGGCTGGCGGTACATACCGCCATATTATGACATTGGCAGGTTGGCTGCAGCCAACCTGCCAATTTACTATACCTACTGCCATGGCGGTGGCAGCCGCAGGGCTGGAGATAGGAATCTCTAGCCCGGTGGGCTCTATTGTACCGCCGGCGGCATCATGACCCTGCCTACCGCCATGGTTTTTGTGGTTAAATTAAAGTGACTTAGGCTATTCCTAAAGGCCTCCCTGAGCTTTGCTGGACTAGCATCATCATTTTTGGCGACAGTCCAGCAAAGTGCCACAATAGCGTCAAAAATGTTGATGCTATTGTGCTAATGTGATCCATGGTGCACTGTATTGTAAATACAGTGCCACCGTGGTGTCTTTAGGGAGGCGCAGGACGACGCAAGGAAACTGGCACATCAGAGCCGATGCGCCAGTTCCTTGTAAATATACCTCTTGGTATTTAATACCAGAATAAAACTTGATGTGGTGTATTTTGAACAGTGCTCTCACTCTTTTGAAAAGCTTGGTCCTGATTCTTCAGTCACGCTACCTTCTGTAAATTTAGGAAGCTTTAAGGTTCTGAGTTCCCTTAATGGAAGAAGTACCAGGTTGCCCTGGCTCGCAGCATGGACCTCGACTCATTGAAATTGCAAACGGTGGTGAAAGTGATGTCTCAGTACATTTTGTGTGATAAGATTTCACAGTTGCAAAATTGTCCCATGCTTATCCCATTAACACTCAGTACTTACTTTAGGGCAGTGGGATGGGAAGTGGGGTGGCTCTATTTGCATTCTGCCGGGAGGGGAAGACAGAGTAGACAGCTCAGGTGAGACAAGAGCAGGGTGCAGAGATCTTAACCCTTCACCTATCAGCACCCAGTGCTGCCTTTAAGGCAGAGCGACTGATGCTGCTGCACCAGGTAGAAGGAGGCAGGGCAATTTGTGTTCTGACAGGAAGGTGGTGGAGCAGAGCAGACAGGTCTGGCGAGACAAGAGCAGTCTGCAGATATCTTAACCCTTAACCCTTCAGCATAGTTCTGGCTTTACCACAGAGCAACTTGATGCTGCTGCTCCAGATGAAGGTGATGGAGGAGATATTTACCTTCTGCATACATGCCAATAGGCCCGATTGAGGTGGGAGACTCCTGATTTTTGAAGCAAAAAAATGCTTTATTTTGGCTGTCTCCCACCTGGAATTACCTATACTCCCATTTAAGTCAATTGAAGAAATACATTCTCCCAATTATTTTGTTAAAATCTACTTACGTCTTCTAAAATGTTGCGATGTATGATTGATGCGAGGGGGAGATATAGTAGATAGGTCAGACTTGACTGGCGAGACAAAAGCAGACTACAGCGATCTTTGAGCAGACAGGCCAGACGTGACAGGTGAGGCAAGAGCAGACTGCAGAGATCTTTGTGTGCCGCGCCATTTTCAGGGGATAATAATAACTGCAACCTAACTCTGGTGGTTGATGTAATTGCTGGAGAGACATGTGTTCTGTTTAATCACAGTTTTCATTGCCCATGAAGGAGCACCGAGGGTTAATGATCCTGCTGCACAACGTCAGGCATGCAGATCACAGATCTGATTTTTATGTAGATAGCTCAGTGGGTTATTACTTTTAACACATAGAGAGTGCTTTGTCACTTTCAGTCAAAAGTTACAATCCTAACCCCTCTCAGGTGTGCTAAGGGACCACCCCCCCCTCCTGGCCATTGCATTGGGTATCCCTGTTTCACTCCGCCCTCCTCTCTTCCCTGTAGCACAATAAAAGGGAAAGACATCATTGGGATATAAAGGACTGCAGTTTATTGATTTGTATATTATCAGCACATAAACATCGCAATATTGGTCATTAATATCAATGCACAAGAAAAGGTTTATTTGTCCTCCATGTTACCCTGTGGTTCTCATGTTATGTTGTTGAACACCAGTGTTCTGGCACAGCCCTCCCTCCTGAAAGCCCTTTGGTTAGGTAGTCAGCGTTTTGCAGCTAGGCGTCCCTTGGTACTGAGAGAGCATAGCTTATATAATCCATATTAATATGAAATGCTTGCGAACTAGTGTGTGATAATGCCGTTTAAGTAATTGTATTAATGTATTTTGTTTAAACGAGCATCTGAAATGTGACCGCAGAGAGTGGCCGCCAATGTATACGAGAACTAATAGAAATGACTAATGTTTATAAAATATGCTATTAAAGTGTGGTTTTGTACTAATTATTAATGATTGCATTTTTGAATTTGTGCTGAAATTCTTGTAGGCCTTAAGTTAGCATGAGCCAAAGCTTAGCTGCTTGGCTCTCATATTAAACGTATTTTTCCTATCTTGCAGTGTGCTGACTCGCAAAACGACATGACCCCTTCTTTTCTTCAAACTAGAAGCTGAATGTAACCATAGTAGATCCGTCCTCACGAATTCCTCATAGCTTGTAGAGTGATATTAGACAAAATGCAACAGTATAGATTTATGTAATGTACAAGGTCATTCAAACCGGTGAAGACAATGGAGCTACTGACCAAAACATGTGCAAAGAATTACAGAAAGATGAAATCATTCCGGACGTGCTACCTCTGAAGACGTAAATCATGTGGACCAATGAAGTGTCTGTAAAATAATATGGGGTGAAAGAACAATTACATAATCTGTTCTCCAATAGGATAAAGATAGTGGGGTATAACAAATGTCCAATAGAATTTTAGGGGAATGTACAACGAAAAAGGGATAAAAACCCATGACACGGGGAGCCATTGAGAGGTGGGTTAGGGAATGCTATTGATTTTATCCAGAAACTTTGTCACTCTGTTTGGTGACTTATTGGTTTGCTTAGAACCATCCTCGTCCTTAGATTGCCCATCTTACACTTTACGTCCTTATGAGGGAAGTACCCATTTTGCCCCGGAGCTGAGCTCTGATGGATGGTGATTTGACTGATGTCCTGAAGACGAAGACTGAACCTGTGCGCTGACCTAAACTTTGGAGGGTAATAATGACAATGCATTTGTGATTTGTTTGTTTGCTTTTCCTTTCTAGGTACCAACTGCTTACTTTGACAGGGACCATAGTTAGATGTTTTCCAAATTGGTGTTCTAAAATTGTTTTGCATGAAGCCCAGCATGCTAATGCTAATCAGTGGTTAGGACAGGTGTTCACTAAACTGACGTAAATAGACAAACGACCAAAACTATTCTTTGTTGAACTGACTCGTTATTGACACTCTGATAAATCAAAGTTGCCATATCGTGACTATGCTATTATGTTTCTTGGTTTTGAGATTGTCACATCTGCTTTTAGAATTGTAACCAATAGGGAATAAAACTTCATAAAATTCTACTAAACTGGTGTGGTTATTCATGACTGCAAGGTCATGGTAGTGTCTTGAATTAATTGATGACTTTGACTAAAGTGAAATGTATTGTTGTGATAAATATTGATGACACTATTGATGTATTGATTGACATATTGATTAGCTATCTCATCCTAAGGTGTCTCTCAACTGGGTTAAAAGATTCATTGGCCTGAAACGAGTCCTGATGTGTAATAAATTATCATAAAGGGACGCGTTAGCAGTACCAAATCGCAGTGGGTGGCCCCTGGCCTTGACTTCAAGTCTGTGTCCGCCCGCTGCTAACCCCTTGTTGGTCTTTTTGTCCGCTTCCTCCATCTCACTGTCGTGAGGCATCCCAAGGACACTATCAAAGCAGCTCTCCTTCTTTAGGCTATTGTGCTCTTTGTTCTGTTGTGTTTCATCTATGCCTCACACCCAGACCCAAAACCTGCGGCTGTGGCTGCAACTCCCGCTCCTACAATGTGGGTGGTTGGGACAAAGCTGTGAGGTTGCTTGTTTTTCATCCTCCACCTCTTTAAACCCCTGGGATGCCCGCTGCCTCTATGACTGGTTGGCCAGTTTGAAGGATGCTGGCCAATCCATGCCCTATCTTTTTACAGGCTTGGGCCTTCTGTGGTCCACTGGTACTCGCCCTCTGGAAGCATTTGTCAAAGGCCCCAAACAGGTCTTCTGCACCAACTGGCCTGCCAACTAACCCCTCCCAGACGCACTAAGGGACCATCCCCCTCCCAGCCATTCCATTGGGTACCCCTGTTTCTCTCTGCCCTCCCCTCTTCCCTGTAGCATAGAGGGGAGACATCATTAGGATATAAACACCTACACTTTATTGACCAAACCACAGTGAGCAGCCCCTTGCCTTGCCCAGGCTGCAGGTGCTGTGTCCATTCATTGCTAACCCCTTGTCGGTCTTTTTGTCTGCTCCCCTCATGTCCCTGCTGTGAGGCATCCCAAGGACACTACCTGAGCAGCTCTCCTTCTTTAGGCTATTGTGCTCTCCGTCCGGCTGTGTTTTAACTCCACTGCGCTGCACATGGTTACATGACCACGGGCTGCTCCCCCTTTTCCCCCTGCTCTACTGGAACCCTAATAGTTCTAACGCTCCCATTATGTTTAACAAGAACATGTCCATGTCTACCCCTGTAAGGTGGACGCCATCTGATTCATAAAACCCTGGTATTTTAAGGTTGATGAACCCCTGCCACACGAAACCCCAGGAGTTCGTCCTGCATAGCTTGGCCATGGCGATATTCGACTTCTTTCTGGACCTTCACACTGCCCCATGGTCCTTGGCGCCCCCATCCACTCTGGTCAGGCTATGATTTTTGGATCATAGTATGTCAATGGGGAGTAACAGTCATGCCACCGCTGTGAAGCCTGATGCCATTGCACCCAACAAGTATTTCCTACCCTCGCAAGTTAGATTGTTACCCTCCAAGTTTATTACTGCAGCGCCCAGTCTGACTTCCCACCGCAAGGCATTCTACATGGAGGGGAGAAATTGGGATTATCTCATCCCAGGCTGTCCCAGCCACAACACCACTGTGCTCCTAAATCCAAGTCCTCCAATGTTCTTCCTGTGCCCACGATACATACGAGTGGCCAATAATCCATACTCTGCACCCAGCATCAGGGGGCCTGCCACAGGGAAAAAGAGGAGGCTTGGTTTAGACTTAGATTTAGATGGCTGCGGGTCGGATCTAACCCTTAAATGCGCCCGCCACCCAGCTGCCCAGCCTTTTTATCTGGTCCTCACCCAACCCACATGCTGCCACAGTTGTGGCTAAGGCTATGCGGAAAGAGTGGGACTCAAACCTGGCGGGGTAGCCCGGCTTTCGTGATGGACATCTTGAGCACTGCTATGAATTGAAAGCAGCTGAGACAGGAACTGTCCTCATGCCAGAACAGCAGTAAGCCCCTTTGGATGCCTGGCCCCATGTACTTCCGTATGCAGCACACTGGGCAGAGTGTGCCCTCCTCCAGGCAATAAATGTGAGATTTTTTCCCTTTCTCCCCTTGATCCGTCTGTGACCTCGTCAGATGGATTGTCAGATATCCGTCACCCATGAGTACATCCTGCCCCTGGAGGCTTGCCCCCCTGGTGTTCGACCTTAGGGGTGCAACAAGGTCACTGACCCAATATCCCCCAAAGAACACCATGTGTGAATGCTACTTTGAATAGCATAACCTTGTGCTCTGTCCTGAATACATAGGGTAGAGCCACTATCAGCTGCCCTAACATGGCAAATTCAATGGGTAGCCTACCCCTTCATGGCCACTCTGCAGTAGAAGGAGTTGGGAGGGTCCACCTCCGAGGACAATTTCGCACAGTGTGAGACACGCTGAAGTGGGCTTGTGCCCATGCTTTGTTCCTGCCCCCGAGATGGCCCAGTCTATAAACCTCAGTATCTCCTCAGTAGTGACCTCACCCCTCCCCTTTGAGCCTGTGAATCTCTGGAAGACCTCCCAGCATTTACTGTATCTTGCTGCTGTCTTGGGGGTTAATGCATTGTCCACCAGCATCGTCAGGATGGTGCCACTAGTTGCCACAGCCATCCAGGTACTGGGGTCATGCACGTGTCCACATGAGGAGCCAACTCCCTGAACATCGGCCATTGGAAACTAGACACCACATCAGCCACAGGGTTTTCACAACTGCATAAGGGCACTATCCGGGGGCATCGGGCTGCCCTGCGATTTAAAGCGTACACGTCTGCGTGATTGTCAGACCACAGCATGATCTGCCTATTCGCTAGTCTGTATCCCCATATTCAGAAGGCTACGACTATGGGAAGAGTTCCAGCACTGTGATGTTCTTGGTGTCCCCACCTGCCTGCAATGAGGCTGGCCGGCAGGCTGCTGTCCGTGCTGAACCTAGGACTGCCCCAAACCGTTCTCCCCCTGCTGCATCTGTGAACAGTTCGAGCTGCCTTGCGGGGATCAGGGGTCTCTCCAGATTGAAGTTTCATTAAAGCCCCTCAGGAAAACCAGCCACTGCTCTAGGTTTTTCTTGGCTGCCTGTGTGAGGCAGTATGGTGCTTTTCTTTGAGACCTTTGCTTAACTGTGCTAAATGCCTAGCGAAAGGCCTGCTCACCTTATTCACAAAATTGAGCCTGCCTAGGAGTTGCTGGATTTCACCTAGTGTGACTTTCTTCTTTGCCAGCATTGCTGCAATGTCGCACAGTAGCTCTTCTACCTTGGATAGGGGAAGCCTGCACACTCCTATATTATCCAGCTCTATGCCTAAGAATGATAGGCATGTGGATGGTCCTTCCATTTTTTTTCTCTGCCAAAGGTACCCTCAGTGCTTTAGCTAGTTCCATAAAGGCCTGCAGCAGATCCTCACACTCACTGGTGCCCACCCTCCCGATGAATAGGAAGTCATCTAAATAATGCGTGCACCCCCCTGTCGAGCACTTCTGAAGCAGAAACCATTGCAGGAAAGAGCTAAATGTCTCAAGGTTTGCAAATGAGATGGTGCAACCCATCAGCAGGCATTTGTCATAATAAAAGCTGCTGTCTAGGTGAAAACCCAACAAATGGTAACTGTCAGGGTGCACTGGCAGGAGACGAAGGGGAGATTCAATATCAGTCTTTGCGAGTAAAGCACCCTTTCGCAAAGCCTTAATCCGATCCACGGCATTGTCCACCGTAGAGTAGAATACTGAGCAGCTACCTGGGTCACGTCCATCGTTCATGGAACCTCCCATGGAGTATGACAGGTTATGTTAAGTTAAATTAATTTATTGAGTGCACGTATACCCGAAGGTGTCTTGGCGCTAAGTTCCGATTGTAATCTGAGAATTACATCCTGAAACATGGAGGCCCCAGAATTTACAAGTTGAAAA
The DNA here is from genome assembly GCF_031143425.1 of Pleurodeles waltl. Classification (NCBI taxonomy): domain Eukaryota; kingdom Metazoa; phylum Chordata; class Amphibia; order Caudata; family Salamandridae; genus Pleurodeles; species Pleurodeles waltl. Next base: position 502,999,560 of record NC_090443.1, read on the forward strand.
AGTAGGTTTTAAGAGTGTTCCTAAAAAGGAATAGATAATCTATAGTTTTCAACTAGAGGGGTAGGGAATTCCGCAGTTTAGAGCCATTGTTAACTAAACGTCATCCTCCTCAGGAAACTAACTTAAATCTAGAGATGGCAGTATTTTTTGCCATCGAGTATCTCAGGGTCCTCTGCGGGGAGTGCCATTTGAACTTTTCCTTCAAATAGTGTGGTCCTATGCCATGTAGGTCCTTGAATGCGATGCAGAGAGCATAAAAGGAGACCTTTGTGTAATCCACAGCCAATGCAGCTGTCTAAGTCAGAAAAGAGATGGACTGGATTTTAGGGATGCCCAGGAGCATTTGTGCAGCAGCCTTCTGAAGACTGTGTAGTTTGTTCAAATGTTGCTTTTGTATGTTTAAATGGAAAGCATTGCAATAATCTATTTTTGAGAAGACCATGGAGGTCACTAATATTTTTTGTAGCTCTGGTGGAATGAAAGGGATGACTTTTTTCAGTATCCCCAGAGTATAAAAAGAAGATGAGGTGACTGCATTGCCCTGAGATCAATCAATCAATCAATCAGGAATTTGTAATGTGCCCTACTCACTGGGGAGGGTCTCAAGGCGCTAAAGAGGGGAGGAGGGAGAACGGGGGGAGGTGCTGCTACTGCTTGAACAGCCCGGTCTTGAGAAGTTTCCTGAAGGTAAGGAGGTCTTTGGTTTGGCGCAGGTGGGTAGGAAGAGTGTTCCACGTTTTGGCGGTGGGGTGCGAGAATGATCTACCATCTACGTGTGGGATGGTTGTGAGGGCAAGGTCGGTGGAGCATAGATGCTGGGTCGGGGTGTAGTGTTGCGTGGGCTCTCATTATCCTAAATGAGACTACAGGATTTCTAGGCAGCAAGATCGATCACGGTGTGGGGGACTGAGTCGGACCCACGTGTAAGGAACTCTGTCAACCTAAATCCGTTTTTTGCTCCGGCTAACTAGCAGTGCCTCATTTCTCCCAAGGGGAAGAGATGATTGGGCAGCCGAGCCGTTGACATCTTTGGAACTTCTCAGGGAAGTCGTGGTCACTCAGAACCAAACCAACTCTCTCATTTACAGTATGATCTCATATACAAATGACAAAGGCAGTATAAGTTTTATATAATGTTTTAATAAAACGACTGCATTTTAGATAATAAGGCGTGAGCCACATTAACCAGAACCATACAACACAGTAGGATTGAAATAGTCACCAGGAGAGTAAAACATAAGAACAAAGCTATCATGGTGTCTAATAGTTTCTACTCTCTCTCTCTCTCTCTGCTTGGTCTATTTCGAGCACAGCATGTTAAGCTTCTAACTTGCCTTTCTGAATCCCTGGGGAGACATCAGCCCTCATACCTGAGCAAAGGCCTGTGATCTTGGTTCAGCATCTGCAACGAGGCAGTCAGCGTCTAGTTGTGGTTCCCTGGTCGGAATCTCCCTCTTGCGTGTATTGGGACAAGGAAGTGTTTTTATAACTAACATGTCAGCGTGATCACAAAATGTCCCTACGCAGAAATGCCAAAGACTAAACTCCTACCACGTCTATTGGCAATGTACCAGACTGTATCCTTGACTGAAGCACAGAGTGAACAGGAATGTGTTATGGAGAACTCCAGTGCTGAAGTACGCTAAACAGTGTGATATGAATAAAAAACAAGACCGTAGAACTGGCTATTTGAAAAATAACAGTACGAAGCCTAATAAAAAGCATTTAGAGCAAAGTGCACAGAGGCTCTAAGCTGCAAGCAAATGAATAAAATACATCCGGGGCAAAGTGCACAAGGGCCTAAAGCCTGAAGCTAATGCGCAAAGGATACGTAAACTAACCACACTACACCCTCACCTTGTCGGTAGCAAGTGGTTCCAATAATATAAAAGTATGCCCCAGAGATAAACAACACCTAAAAATATATATATTTCGACAAGGTCAGAGGACAACAAAGTCATAAATTTGGGAAGCATGTGACGATAAAGCCAAATACAATATAATGTCAATTTTCGAGGTGAAAAAAAAAATCCAATTGTCAGACAGAAGCAATAGAAAGCAGGAGCTCCTCCACTTCGATATATGTCAATATCGGAAGATCCACGCCACAAAGTACCATGGAGCAGGTGTGTTCCAAAGCCCCAAAACCATTCGGGGCGGCACTCTGTGCAGGGCTTATGAATGAGACAATACCATCTTCCTCCAGGAAGGGAATCTCATAAACTGCCTCACGAAGCAAACGCTACCGTAGTGCACAAGTCTGGGAATGAGCCCTAATCAGGAACATCAACAGATCAGTTTCGACCACTGGAGGGCGCTGCAGTGAGAGACAGAAAGCCAGTGCATGTTCAAACGAGCACCAAAGGCACCGAAACACGGGTTGCACACAATCCAAAACTGGTCGGAATGACAGAGACCAGTCACACTCCAAATGTCCCAGGAGTGTCGCTCCAAAATGCTGCATCATGCGTTCACGACACAGTTGCGCTGACGGGAGCAGCAATATAGGATCTCGTCGTGGCGGGACAGCCATTGCGGAAGAACAGCAGCAATAGCAAGACTCCAGCCAATAAAGCCAAAGTAATCAGGAAACCCCAAAAAATGCTTCCGAAAATAGAGTGTATAGCCGAAGGTATTAAACCGAATATGGAAGAGAAGGTGTGAGCAAAACCAACACCAACGGCTTTGAAAAAATGTGCAATTGCAGCAGTGCTGGATGCATTAAATATACATCCCACAAGTTCACCAAAGTGACTCGGAAAGTTAGTATTCAAAAGGGACTGTATTTCCGCTGATGACCTTGCCACCTGTAGTGCGTAGGTCTCGCTAGCAGATGTAAGGGCCACATGCTTTTGAAACAATAAAGCTTTCAGTCGACTCAACTTGTCGAAATTAACCTTGGAAGTAGCAATATGAGGCCAGATGTCCGCTACCTCCCTAATTTGAGTGGGGGGAAACAACACATTCCCGCAGCACGTAATGGCCTTGGTGACAACGACAACGTAAACTATACCGGCATGAATGCCACAGCAGCGTTCGCTGTTAAGAGCAATGTAACTGCCGTTAGAAAGCACCTAGAAAGTGTTTTTAATAACCGGGACTGGAACTCCCTTCAGATAACAAGCTAAGTTAGCAATCGAAGCGTTACATGCTCCGTGCAAGGACAGCTGTTTACAAACCATGGAATGGCTGACAGAAGTTTCGCATTCACTACCGCTAAGAAAAACCTCCCTCAAACCATTAATACATCTGTATAAAAAGGGAAGCTCCCACACCTCGTGTAACTGTCTCCCAACCGTTCATATCTACCCACCAGAATGTGCGTCAAACAAGAAGTAAATTGCAGAGTGGAGATAGGCAGATTAATTACCCCATGAATCAACCACTCAGCTGACGGAATCTCAGCAACCGTGAAAGGCAGTTTTTCCAATTTTTCAATATTCAACATGACATACGTTGCTTCCTTTTTAGCCATCAGCTGTTGTTGACGAGTTAAATTAAAGGAGACAAAGATCTCTCTGGCACGAATGTGCTGCCACGGAACACGACCTGCCTTCAAGGTCTGAAGAGTCCAACCCAGCTGCATGATGGACCGCGTCTGACTCTGCCCATGATATAAAGAAGACATATCTGTATTAATAATGTCTATAACAGAGGAAACAATGCTGTCAATTGTGTAAACACGGTCAGAAAGGGTATGCATGCCATTATCTACAACAGACAAAGCCTGCATCAGGTTTTCCTGATCAATTTGCCTCAACCGGGCCGCTGCCTCCTGCTGTGAAAGCTTCCAAATCTCATTATATACCTCGTATAAAAATCGTTTCTTCCGTGGTACCTTAGGTCCTGACAAAAAATCTTGTAAGTCAGTATCATTAGACAGTAACGTGAGATGTGATTTAACTGCATCCAGCGTGGACGACTTCAACCATTGCTGACAAAGCTTTCCCACGATGTATGTAGTTATGATATCAGCATGTTCTGGTGAAATGTAACGAGGGTCTGCCCTACTAGTCCTGAACCCCCCTGAAGAGGTGACAAAAAGTTGATGACACTTATTAGTGTCTACAGGCCATAATAACCACCCGCCCGGATGTACCAATGAAGAGTTAAGCGTACCATTCTGGACCCAGTGTGTAAACTCATTAAACGTAGCATTAACATATCGCTGCCAATTGTTCAATTTGGAAGGGACAGGTATACTAGGCAAATTCAACTCTCTAATCGTTGCCAAGCCCAAACAGCTAGTCTTTTGAACCGAGTCATTGAGGAAAATCATCTGCACAGGGATAATACATGCTCTAAATAAGGTGTCCCTGCCTTGCATTTGCCTATTTTTCGTTCCCCAGACACTTTTCAAATCAACAGTCTTAAACCAATATTCATACCCCTCAACCGAAAGTTTAGACACAAACAAATTTGAATATAGTAATTTAGTATCGGTCAATAACATTTGCTTATTAGCATACGGAGTAACTTTAAAATAGTAAGACTTAGCATTTTGTTGATTATTCCCAGAAAAGTATGCAAATTTATCAGAATACGTTTTTGAACTCCCCTGTGGAGGAGTTGGGCAATGTTCCCATTGCACATAATCAAATATGGACTTAGGTCTACTTGCTTTATGAATAAAGTGGTGTCCATAATAGTTGTAGCAAAACATGTCACCATGAGTATCTCTAAATAGGTAAGCATCTTCATCGTCATAGACAGTATAATATTGCAAGTCTGTCAGCATAGAATCTACTGTCTTCACATCCCAATCATCAGAAACAATGCCTGGTATAACAATATCATCCATTGATAACTTGAGGACATACGGTATTTGAATCAATTCAGTAGGACCATATATATCAAACATTACTTTATCCCACACAATCCCATCTGGAATCGGTATCGCAGAAATGTTTACATTGGACAAGTCTCTTCGAACCATATGAGACGAAAAATTTGGTTTTAACACAGTCTCCACATGCTCAATGTCAGATCGTTCAGGAAGAAAATGACCATGTATTACCAGAAAAAAAGTAACCACAAATCCCAACCACAAAAAAAGAGTCATAACAGCCATAAAAAGCCACAAATAGTTCCAAGGAAAAACAAAATATGTGCGTTTAAGCCAACACAGCAGCTTACGTGGACCTCGGACTGAAGACATCGAGGACGAGGAGCCGGACACTGCATCATCAGTGTCGTTGAAGCAGCCAGAGGCAGTTCTTGCAAAAGGTGCAACTGTGAACAAAGAAGCAGATGGAGGCTCCCGCCTTGGCACACTATAAACCACATGTTCAGAAACATCAGTAGAACGTACAGCAACTTGATCAAAAGATTCCAAATTAATCATTGTCTGTGGAACAATCGCAAGATCATCTTCCACCCTCCCCAAGCTCGGAGAGGAAACAGCGTCAGTGTAAATCACCTGCAGCGGGACTTCTTCCCCAGTAGTGAGAGGGATTCCGGAACTACTGGGTTTCCCTCTTGGTCTGCTGTGCAGAATCGGCCACATGTTGTAACTTGACATTATCAATGGAAACAAAGCGATTTCCTTTGGCCCCTTGCAGCGGCGGTAAAATCACAGTTCTCGAGCCACTAACCCCTAACACAGGGACAGGCGCTCGATAAGAAAGACCAAATTCTTTCTTTACTGCGACCTTTTCACGCACTAGATCCCCAATCCTGGGTATCCAACCAGTAGGAGTTACTGGCTCATCCTTAATTCCTGAGGAGGCAGCACTTGCAGAAGAGTTATCTTCACGGAATTGTTGTAAATCCTGCAAAACAGTGACACGATCATTTATGTCAAAGGGAGTATCCGCCGCCTCCACACCAGGACCATCTAGATCAGGAACATACATTTGTGTTCCAAACAGGCACTCATATGAAGTACGACCCCCCAGTGACCTTCTAGGCAAGTTATTAAGTGCTCTTTGTACTCCATACAGGTGGGCTAGCCAACTACGACCCGTACCTATAACCCTGGCCGTTAAGGATTGCTTTAAATCACGATTTAAACGCTCCACGACAGAATTTCCCTCGGGATGAAATGGAGACGAGAATTGGAGTTGGACCCCCAACGAAGCCATGGTGTCCCTGAATGTCTTAGAGGCAAAAGCAGGCCCCTGGTCCGAATGAAAAGCCGCAACTGCAAATGTATTGACAAAGATGCGCAAATCTTGAATAACAGTCCGAGCGTCAGCCGAGCGTTGTGGCCAGACCCACACAAATCTGGAGCACGAATCTACAGCAACCAAGATATATTTGTATGCACTGTCTGGGGTCAACGGACCACAATGATCCAAGTACACACACTGTAAAGGTTTGTTCGAAATTAGAAGGGGCGTCTGCTGCGGGCGTCTAGCCGATGAAGCTTTAATTTGTTGACAAACATCACAACAAAGGACATATTGCTTTGTCTCTTTAAAGAGACCAGGCCACCAGTAACGAGCCTGTAAAAGCGAAATAGTGGCAGCCACACCAGCATGTGCAGATGCCGCCCCCTCATGTGCTGCAGAAATTAATCGAGGTCTCTCAATTTTATTTGGTAAATCACGTACACCAATGCCTGGAATATTAACAACAGCATTGAAGGCACTACTCAAGCAGTAACGATACTTAGAAGGAAATCCTTGAGGAAATGGCGTGCCATCAGCCGTAGCTTTTATGGCAGCCGAAATCTCTGTGTCTGGTTTGGAACTCGAACGAGTCACTGCGGCCACAGTGGCAACAGCCACTGCCGACTTCGCGGCTTCATCAGCCAAAGTATTCCCAGCAACGTGTATCCCAACGCGCTGGTGTCCAAGTGTATGCACAACATGGACCTTAGGAAGCGTCTCTTTCAGATCCGCAACCTTACCCCACAACAATTTGTGTTTAATGGTGTTGCCCTTAGAATCTCTGAACCCATTCAACTTCCAATAGTGTAGATATTCATTGAAATACTGAACACAGTAGTAGGAGTCACAGACCAGCAAGGTTAAAATCGCCGGATCCGCGTGCTCCAACACTAACAATAGAGCTTTGAGCTCAGCCAGCTGTGCCGTGCAATCTCCCAAAGTTTTAGTATAAGTATGTCGGGGGCAGAACACTTCCCCCTCCATAGTGCCGCTCACCACCGCACATGCAGCAGAATACTGTTGTTTAGTCCCAACCGCTGGTTGCGCAGAGCCATCGGTATACATGACCACCTGATATTGGTCAATAGGCAATGTGCCAGCAGTAACTGGGTACTCCATTTCATCTTGAAGAAATTCTTGAGTCTGCAGTTTAGGGTCAAATATGTAATCTACATCAGTGGCTGTCAAAGACGTAGCCCATTGTATCCATCGCGGATGTAAAGCTTTCGAATTAGGGAAACTCGCTTTTGTAACAGCCTCTGAGGCCGGAATCGGGGAAACGACAATAATGCGTTGGCCCTGGGCAAGCGGTCTTTCTTTAATCACAGCCATCTGTACTGCATTGAGTATTTTCTCAGTCTGTGCAAATCGTTGTTCTGCAGCAGAATACAAGTGGGACTTGTATGCAATCGGGACAGTCTCACCCTAATTAAAGTTGACATATGTAAACCCAACAGCCCCAGGTATCACCCTGATGACTAAATGTGTCTTATTGTCCCGTGTGTGTAAGTGTTTAACTGCTAAGAGATCAGTCTGCAAATCTCGTAGGATATGTGTATGCTCAATCGTCCAAAATCTACTCGAAAAATTTGGGCGAATCAACTCATATAAGGGTTTTATACGTGTAGCATAATCAGGAATGTAAGTTCTGCCAAAATTCAGAAACCCCAACAATGACTGGAGCTTCCGAACCGTATTAGGAGGCTGCAATAAAGCACATTTCTCCCAAAAATGTGGCGCTAAGCTCCTGCCCTCATCCGACAACTCATATCCCAGGAAAATGACGCTGAGGAAGGCAATCTTTGACTTCTTAAAATTAAACTTATAGCCAATTTCAGCAAACCCCAATACAATGCGCAATACACACCTTAAATGTTGCAGAATCTCATCGTCTGTCAGATATATGTCATCAACATATGATAACGCTTCAGGGTCCAACTCGTGCAGAATTTCAGTTACACGAGCCGAAAACAGTCCTGGGCTATTCTTATACCCCTGAGGCAAACGACAAAACTTTTTCTGAGAGCCAAATGCACTGAAACTGGTATAGTCCCGACTTTCGGGCGCTATATTTTGGCTGAAAAATCTATTTGAGATATCTAACGTTGTTTTGTATTTTTTACGCACTATATTATTCATGAGCGCTGCGCTATGTGAATTCTGTATTGCATTCCGCATTGCATTCCGCGTGTATGACCATTTAAATGTCTGTAATCCACCACTATCCTATATGAATGGTCCGGTTTAGCAACCGGAAATAAGGGATTATTCATCGGCGAGACACAGGGCTCAATTACACCCTGGTACTCCAATTGTGTAAGAATATTCCTAACCGATGCCCTTGCTTCAAATTTGATAGGATACTGCGGCTGCGGCTGCGGCTGCGGCTGAGGTTCGCCCTTTATTGGAATTACATGATAAGGTGATTGTCTATCCCACCCCACATTATTTCTATATAGAGCGGGGGCCTGTGCAAGAGCCCATAATTTACTATAGGACTCCGCTAGTTCTCTCGGAACAAGTGGTGAGAAGGAAGGTGCAATAACCTCTTCCTCCACAGGACAGTCGCGAACAAAGTCAGGCGGCCAATCTTGTTCGGCCAGCAGAACATCATATGATTTTACCACATGGTCCCAAAAGATGGTGTGTACAATGCGGTCAATGTCCCCTTCTAATTGTAGAGTCACTTGATATACTCTATCAGGATCAGAGACTCGCATATCCGCCGTTTCAACTTGTATGAAGTCATCAGTTGCTTTCACCTCCAGATGCTCTAGAAGACTCCGGCGACCTATTGTGACCTCTGCCGCGCTGTCTAACAGTGCCAACGCCCATGTCTTGTTCGTCAAGAGAATTCTCTTCTTGAGCGGCATGTCTAACTGAGACTGCTGCCACTTTCTTCTTTTTAAATTGCTGTTTTTGTTGCAGCGGTTTCTCTTCTTGTTTAATAGAAACCTCCGTTGAGCGTTGTGAATCCTGTCGTGGTTTCACGTACTCCGTTCTCTGCTCTGACCGCCCACCTCTCTCATTTCTCTTCTCTGAGGAGTTCTGAAAGGAACGAGATTGGCGTGTATCAGTATATTGATATCTTTCAGGCATCTTCAAATTATCCCTATTCCTGAGATTATACCTATTCTGCGGGGTCTCCGGTTGCGGAGACTGTCCCCCATTTTTCTTAGGTGTTTGCTGTTTCTTTTCCCAGCGCTTTTTAGTACCCTCAGGTTGCTGTTGTTTAGCATTATCTTTATTATTTTTACCCTGTAATTGGGGTTTTTGCGGTCTAGCCCCTAGGCTATCGCTACCAATACTGGAATATGTTTCTGCAATTATTCTCGCGAGTTCCCGCTCTTGATTAATCTGCGGAACGTCCCGAAGACACATTCGCCCTGCTAGCGCTACTGCCTCTCCCTTGAGATTACTCAAAATAATAGAAGAAACTGCGGCAAAATTGCCCATTAACGGCATGCCCAAATCTAAGGCAGGGGCAGCCCCATATTCATCTTGAATTTGTTTAAGCACTTCCGGTAAATTAGCTAATGTTGGTGTACCGTGTGCCGTAGTTTAGAGCGCGGCAAACACCGTGCCCCAGGTATTACAAAGGTCCACCGGAGGAACCATCCCATACGGCAAACACATCGTCAATATTCTATGTTTATCCTGAGGTCCCGTATGGGGAAATACCGCTTCCAGAGTATTAATTTTTTGCGCCAGCCAAAATGGAGTTTCCTCACGTTTAGCCGGTACCTTACCCATAACTGAGTGTACAGTGGCCGGATTGATACCTAGAACCACCGCCTGTGGGTGCGCCGGAGCAGCACGCGCTGCATTAGTATTTAATGTCTGCATTACAAACTGAACTAATTGTCTATATGTAGCCGTTAAGTCCGTATATAAACGACGAACTTCAACCACTGTCAATTGAGCCGGCGCAGGATGAGGTGTATATGTAGCCAATAAAGGCCAGGTAGGACCATCATTACTCAGTGGACCTAACTTAACTTGTGCTACTGTGTGTGGAAGGGCGCCATCAAGCCAATTATGGTGTTCTTGATAAGATAAAGGTATCTCTAAATATGCATTAGCCCTGTATTGTCCAGGGACATTCGCAACAGTGTATTCGTGAAAAGTGTTTGTACCCCCATCAACTGCCGGAAATACGACCCAGGAATATAGGCTGCATGGGCGTCCACCACAAAAGTGACCGGACCCCCATGGACCGTTAGGCCATGTGCCACCAGATGTCCTGTGAGCGGTTGTCGCATATTGATTGGTATATTCACTACATTAGGATTCGCCATTTGTAAAAAACAGCACTAGGTCAGAGAAGGCACACCAATATCGGGGTTTTCCTTTTAAAGTTCAAGCTTGAACAACCGACCACTAAGTAATAGGACGCACCTATCCCATAGCGGCGGAAATCCTCAGCCCCACAGACGTCTCCGCTTACGGAACCAAGGAGTCAATATATATATGAGACCGAGAGAGTCAGCTGGACCCAAAAATTAGAGCCAGACCAATCGTTGGCGGCGCCATGTCGCGTGGGCTCTCATTATCCTAAATGAGACTACTGGATTTCTAGGCAGCAGGATCGATCACGGTGTGGGGGACTGAGTCGGACCCACGTGTAAGGAACTCTGTCACCCTAAATCCGTTTTTTGCTCCGGCTAACTAGCAGTGCCTCATTTCTCCCAAGGGGAAGAGATGATTGGGCAGCCGAGCGCATGACATCTTTGGAACTTCTCAGGGAAGTCGTGGTCACTCAGATCCAAACCAACTCTCTCATTTACAGTATGATCTCATATACAAATGACAAAGGCAGTATAAGTTTTATATAATGTTTTAATAAAACGACTGCATTTTAGATAATAAGGCTTGAGCCGCAATAACCAGAACCATACAACACAGTAGGATTAAAATAGTCACCAGGAGAGTAAAACATAAGAACAAAGCTATCATGGTGTCTAATAGTTTCTACTCTCTCTCTCTCTCTCTCTGCTTGGTCTATTTCAAGCACAGCATGTTAAGCTTCTAACTTGCCTTTCTGAATCCCTGGGGAGACATCAGCCCTCATACCTGAGCAAAGGCCTGTGATCTTGGTTCAGCATCTGCAACGAGGCAGTCAGCGTCTAGTTGTGGTTCCCTGGTCGGAATCTCCCTCTTGCGTGTATTGGGACAAGGAAGTGTTTTTATATCTAACATGTCAGCGTGATCACAAAATGCCCCTACACAGAAATGCCAAAGACTAAACTCCTACCACGTCTATCGGCAATGTACCAGACTGTATCCTTGACTGAAGCACAGAGTGAACAGGAATGTGTTATGGAGAACTCCAGTGCTGAAGTAGGCTAAACAGTGTGATATGAATAAAAAACAAGACCGTAGAACTGGCCATTTGAAAAATAACAGTACGAAGCCTAATAAAAAGCATTTAGAGCAAAGTGCACAGAGGCTCTAAGCTGCAAGCAAATGAATAAAATACATCCAGGGCAAAGTGCACAAGGGTCTAAAGCCTGAAGCTAATGCGCAAAGGATACGTAAACTAACCACACTACAGTAGAAAGAGAGTCACCTGTTGAGGTATTCTGGTCCGGTGTTGTGCAGTGCTTTGTTAGCGTGGGTGAGGAGTTTGAAGGTGATTCCCTTGTTGGCTGGTCTGTGAAATGGCAGTGGCGGTGGATGTCCAGAATGAGGCATGCAGAGGCGTCCTGGATGCGTTGCAGACTCTTCTGGAGTTTGCCCATGGTTCCTGCGTAGAGGGCATTGGCGTAGTCCAGCTTCCTGCTCACGAGGGCTTGTGTGACTGTTCTTCTGGTTTCGGTGGGTATCTATTTGTAGATCTTTCGGAGCATGCGGAGAGTGTTGAAGCAGGAGGAGGAGATGGCACTGACTTGCTGGGTCATAGATAGTGAGGGGTCCAAGATGACTCCTAGGTTGCGTGCGTGGTCAGTGGGAGTCAGAATGGTTCCGAGAGTGCCAGGCCACCAGGAGTCATCCCATGCGGAGGGAATGGAGCCAAAGATGAGGACTTCCGTCTTGTCGGAATTGAGTTTAAGGCAGCTGCTCTTCATCCATTAGGCGATGGCCTTCATTCCTTCGTGGAGGTAGGTCTTGGCAGAGTCCTTGGTGAGGGAGAGGATCAGCTGAGTGTCGTCGGCGTATGAGATGATGTCGAGGTTGTGGGATCGGGGGATGTTAGCGAGTGGGGCCATGTAGACGTTGAAGAGGGTCGGGCTGAGGGACAAACCCTGAGGTAGGCCACAGATGATTTCGGTGGCCCCTGAGCGTAATGGGGGAAGGTAGACTCTCTGGGTTCTGCCGGTGAGAAAGGACGTGACCCAGTCCAGGGCTCTGTTGCGTATTCCAGCATTGCTGAGGCATGAGCATAGGGTGTGGTGGCAGATGGTGTTGGATGCGCCCGAGAGGTCCAGGAGGATGAGGGCCACGGTTTTGCCACTGTCCGGTATGGTTCTGATGTCATTAGTGGCGGCGATGAGGGCGGTTTCGGTGCTGTGGTTGCTGCGGAATCTGGATTCGGAGGGGTCCAGGGTGTGGTTCTCCTCGAGGAAGCGGGTTAGTTCTCTGTTGACAACCTTCTCGATGTTTTTTTCCGGGAAGGGGAGCAGGGAGATAGGCTATTAGTTCTTGAGGTCCTTTGGGTCCACCTTGGGTTTTCTGAGGAGGATGTTGATCTCGGCGTGTTTCCAGCTCTCTGGGAAGTGGCGGACTCGAAGGAGCTGTTGATGATCTTCCGTAGTTGGGGTGCGATGACGGAGCTTGCTTTGCTAAGGATGTGGTAAGGGCAGGGGTCAAATGGAGAGCCGGAGTCGATGGTGTTCATGATTTTGATGGTGTTGTTGTCATTGACGGGGGTCCAGGAGAGCAGGAGGTTGGTTGGAGGAGAATCTGTGGTGTTGGTGGTTGCCGAGGGGGTCTGGGTGCTGAAGCTGTTGTGGATGCCTGCAATTTTGCAGTGGGAGTAGGAGGCTAGGGAGTCGCAGAGATCTTGGGATGGCGGGATGTTGTTGGAGCTGGGGTTGGAGAGTTTCTTCACAATGTTGAAGAGCTCCTTGTGAGTGTGTGCCTTGTTGTTGATTCGGTCTTTGAAGGCGGTTCTCTTGGCGGCTCGGATGAGTTGGTGGTGTCTGCGGATGGCGTTTTTGAAGGCTGTGAGGTTGTTCAGAGTCTGATATTGGCGCCACTTTCTTTCGAGTCTTCGGCAGCTTTGTTGAGATTCGTAGAGGTCGGCGGTAAACCAGAAGGCCGGTGCGTCTGTTGGAGGGATTCTTGATTGGGGCGAGAGTATCGGCACAGGTGTTGACCCATTTCCTGAAGTTGCTGTCAGCAGCATCAGTGTCGGTGGTGTCGATGGGTGAGTTCTGGGAGGGGGTCGGGATAAGTTGTTCTTCGGTGACCTTGTTCCAACTGTGGTGGTGGATCCGTTGTGGGTGGTGGTTTGTTGTGTGTTTCTTGAAGGAGAAGTGGATGCAGCGGTGGTCTGTCCAGTGTAGTTCGGTGGTGTGGCTGAAAGAGACGTGATTGCTAGTGGAGAAATTAGGGTTGAGTGTGTGTCCTGCGGAGTGGGTTGGTGGCATGGAGAGCTGTTTGATGCCGAGGTTGGAGAGGTTGTCGAGCAGGGTGGCGGTGTTGTTGTCGTTGGTGTTCTTGAGGTGGAAGTTTAAGTCTCCGAGGAGTATGTAGTCAGTGGATGCGTGTCGGTAATGATAGAGTCGCTGAACTGCTGTTGTGGGCCGGGGGGCCTGTAGATGAGGGTCCCTCAGAGGGTGGTGTTTGGGTCATTGTGGATTTGGAAGTGCAGGTGTTCGGCAGTGCTGAGGGTGTCTTCGGCGTTGGTCGTGATCCTGAGGGGGTTCTTGTGGATGATGGCGATGTCTCCTCCTGGTTTGTTGGAGCGGTCCCTGCGGGTGATCTTGTAGCCACCCGGGATGGCTATGGCGATGTCAGGCACTGAGGGGGGGTTCATCCAGGTCTCGGTCAGGAAGGCGACGTCTGGGGAGGCTGAGTCGAATAGATTCCATAGCTCTACTGCATGCTTGTGAACGAAGCGGGTGTTGAGGAGGATACATCTGAGAGGTTTTCCTCCTGCCTTGGTGGCTGGGTCATTGGTGTGGAGGCTGGTGAAGGTGCAGTTCTGGCAGGCGAAGGGTCTGCGGGGAGGCTTGAAGGCAGGCTGGAGAGTGGCAGGTGTTGAGGGCACGGAGGGTGGCGGTGTCGTAGTGAAGACGTGCGTGACCACGGTGGGGGGAAGGGAGCCAGGGGTTCTGGCACTGGGCACAGCCCAAGTGCAGATAGGCGCAGATGGGCTACCATCATTAAGTAGGGAGGTGGGGGGGAGAGGACAGCTGGGATGCGGCAGGGGGGGCGAAACACAGAGCTAAAAAGGGGGTGGGGTCAAAAAGGGGCAGAGCCAGGGGCAGCAGGGGCGGAGGAAGAGAAAGGGGGAGAGCGAAAGTGAGAGAGAGAGAGAAAGAGCAGAGTGAGAGAGAAACGAGGAAAAAGATCACTAACGGACAGCAGAGCAGAGAGCAAAGCAAAGCAAAAGGAGGAGAGAGGCAGAATGTAGCCTAGTAGGAAAGCAGATCTCTCCCACTAGACACCAGGGATGAGGCGCAGGCAGAAGCCTGCAGGTGAAGGAGGGCCTCGTACTCCTGACAGGGGTCAGGAGTTCAGAGGAACCAGGGAAAGGGCTCTACTTACAGGGTGGAGCCACGGGAGGCAGAGCAATGCACTGACCAGGTCAAAGGTATTGCTCAGCCTGTCTAAAGATCTAAAGGTGAGTTTGTCATCCAACATCACTCCCACAGGAGTGGTAAGAGATCCCAACTCTGAGGGTCACCGAGATGGGGACCAGAGTGATGCTGAGTCTCTGAATAGAATGACTTCAATTTTTGATGAGTTGAGTTTTAGGCAATTATTAGCCGTCCACTCATTTACAGCATGCATACAGTCAAAAAATCTCATGCCAATGTCTTGCTCACTCTTAGTTGGAGAGACCACATTCTGTGTGTCGTTGGCATAGGATGCGAGTGAGAATCCAAACAACTTGTTTAGCTTCGCCAAGCATGAAACATAAATATTGAAGAGTGTAGGACTCAAAGATTAACCCTGGGAACCCTACATGGGAAAGAAAGGGAGTCAGATGTAAATTCATTGAGTGCTACTGACTGCTTCTGTTCATGAAAGAAGGAACCCAATAAGGCTAGAGAATGTCCGCCAACCCTAATGTTTCATGGACGACCAATTAAAAGATCGTGGTGAACAGTATCAAAGGCTGTTATGAGCACTTCCCCTTCAATCAAGTGATTCTCTGATCTTTTCAGTGGCCTTGATAAGGGCAGTTTCAGTACTATGATTACTGTGGAACCCATATTAAGTGGTATCCAGCAATTCATTATCGGCTAGGAAAAATGTTAATTGTTGATTCATGATTTTTTCCACAATTTTTGCTGGGAAAGGTAGATGGGAAATGGGCCGATAGCTCCTAAGATTTCTGGGGGGTAATGTTATGTTTTTTTTTTATCAGAGTGAATATAGATGCCGATTTCCATTGTTTGGGAAAATAACCTTCGGTAAACATCTGACTACACATAGTTGTTAGATGCATTGCAGTGCTGTCTGAGGCTAATTTAGCTTTCATAGGGGGACATGGGTCCCTGGGGGGAACCTGACTTTGCAGTATTTATAAGTTGTATGACCTGATCGATAGAGGTGGTGGTAAAGTTGAGAAGCAGCTCTGACCCAGGGCTGATGTGGGAGACAGTCAGCTCTGCCTGGACGTTTGAGTTGGAGGAAGAGAATCCAGATAATTTTTTTCCACTTTGTTTTGAAAAAAACTTGCCAGAGAATTGCAAAGTTGTTGGCAGCTGACTGCTGAGTTTTTACAAGGGAGAGCAGTTAGCTTATTAGCTTATTGCTCGTATTAAAAAGTTCCTTACCCAAGTTATTGGCAGTCTCGATTTTTTGTGTGAAGTAGGTGGATGTGTTTTTAATGAGAAGTGTTTTATATTCAGTCATAAGTTGTTTATAGGTGACCTTTTCTATCTGTGAATAGTTTTTCCTCAAAATACGTTCATCTACATTGTTGTTTTATGGCTCTGAGTTCCTCATTGAACCATGGGGCAGAAGGATTCTGTCTTTTGGTCAATTAGGTTTTAACTGGTGCCAGGGAGTTCACATCATTGGTGATCCACGAGGTACATTCCTCGACAGCAGTATCCAAGTCTTTTCTGCATATAAAGGCATTGAGTTTGTTAGGGCTTGACAGAAATCGTCGGATGAGATTTGATGCCAAGGATGAAATTTAATAGCCATGGCAATCGGAACGCTTGTAACAGCCTTTGGTGACTGAAATAACTCAAATAGCACTGCATGATGATCTGACCATGTTAACAATAAAATGCGGCCGTTCTTTAACTCAGGGTTGCTTGTGAAAATAGCATCTAAACAGCGGCCTGCAGAGTGAGCTGGACCTGCTAGATGTCAGATCTAGAAATACTAGTGTATCTTTGTCAGAGAGATCTTCTAGATGATAGTTAAGGTCTATGGTGATGAATAAGTCTGAACTTACCCTCCTCTTTTTTTAGGAACACCCCTTGGGGGGGCACTACAAGGTTCTTGAGGGAGGGTGGGGGTTGAAAAAGGGCCTGCCACCCTACCCAGAGACAGTTCCTTTGCCACCTTTTGACTTGCTACTGTTGGGTCGTCTCTGATTGCCTTCAAGTTCTTGCTCATTCGGTGACCCTAGGGGCCCTTGTATGGGATGGGGAATGCTGTTGTAAAGCCCTCTGCTAATAGCTGCCCTTCCTTCCTTCTTGGATACCCACTGAGTAAGTATAACAGTTGCCCGACGTGGATGGGGGTGAGCAGAGACATTTGGGTTTCCCAGGTGCCTTCTATCCCCAAGCCCCACCTCCAGTGATCTACTTATTATTGCCACTGTCCTTCTTGTTGGCTGCTCCATTGTCTTTTCTACACTTGACTGCTGAATGGGCACCTCCACAATTGCTGCAGCTATGCCTAAATTTGCAGGCTTGCCCCCCCCCCCTACATTCGGCCTTATCGTATTTCCAGCAAACTGTTGAGCAGTGGTTGCATTGCTTGCTCCAACCATGGTTTTTTTGCCATGCCACCGTCGATTTGCTTTCCCCCCCTCAGAGGGACGAAAATGATGCTCCTGGTTGCTGACCCCTTCCCTAGTTGTCCACCAAGTGATTAGTGAAACCTTCCACGTCCTGCTGGTCCCACTCAATGATGGGCCACGTTTGCATCTTCTCACTCAACACTTCCTCGTAGCGCAGCCATGCATCACCTTGGTATTTCAACTGAGCTGATTGCACCCTCTGCTCATAAAGAAACAGCGCTGCTGCACTCTCTGAGAATTTTTCTACAAGCATGCAGGCTTGGGTGCAGAATGCTTGTATCCAGTTTTCTATCGATCTCTCCACCCTTGCTCGGCGTCTCATTTTCTATCCTCACCTTTTTTATAATGCGTGGTCAAGTCCAACCCAGCCTGCCGCACCTCGAGGAGGGAAATCTATCTATAAACTCCTTCCTCCATATCCTTTCTTTCACTGCCAGTGGTGTTAGGTTAGCAAGAACTGTTTCCCTGGCCATTATGGGTGCGTCCCCATGAGATGGTCTGATGTATTCGCTTGCTGGCTTCCTTATTCCTGTCCCATGGGTGCCCACCGAGCCAGGCCTTTGCTGGGTCAGTCCCCCTTGAAGGTGGCTCCTCCTGAACTGTTGCTTCCCTCCTTTCTTGCCATCATCCTTAGCATTATCATGTTTGTCTCTAGGTGCATGGCTTTCCTTATCAGATGCCACCAGTGCTACTGCTTCTGCACCCGTATGCCCCCTTGTTTAGGATGTCTGACTGGTGGTGGCCCCTCCTGTGGCCTGACTCTGCCAGGAAACCATGCCTGGCCAGCAGCATGCTGTCAAGCTTTGGTTAAATGTGGATTATGCGCCTGGCCAAGCCCACCACTGGCCGCCTGCAGAGGTGCTAAATAGTATAGTTGCTGTGCCCATAAACCCACTCCAACCATCCACGGGCTTCATTGGTTGTACAGGGAGTGGCTAAAGGTCCCTTGTTGCCTGGTAGGGTGTTGCTGGGTGCCAAAGTGTGCTATGTTCCCACTAGTTGGCTCTGTGCTGCACTGCACTGGAAGCGCATCCTCCTGCGCTGTCTGCTGGTCCAGGCATCCTGCTCTGCTCCGCCTCCCGGTCCTCGTTGCTGTCCCCTTCGCTTATCTCATCACTCTGCAAAGGGGTAGGAGGGTCATCACTTTGATTTGGTCTGCTGCAGTGTGACCCCACCTTTGAGGAACTGGCCATTGCTGTGTCTCTCCCCTTCTTTATGCCCCAGGCCATTGTGTGTGCAGCAGGTTTTGCTGTTCTGGCTGCAGTCACCCTGTGCCCTGAGCCCTTGGGGGAAGCACTGCTCAACTTGTCCTGCATGGACTGCTTCCCCACGTTCCCATCCTGCCCGGACCTTTGTCTCTTGGTCAGGCCCTGCTCAGTTGCTCTGCCTCCCTTTTACTGCCCATTTCGCCATGCTGCCTGGCCAGCAGCTCCCTTGCTCTCATTAACAACTCCTCAAGCTCGTTATCCAACTATGGCTCAGGGTGCGTTCCCTCCTAGGCTCCCCCATACGTCCTCCGACTGCCCTCATCAGTGCCTTGTCATCTTTCCTGTAATGTGCAGGGGGCTTCCTCAGTGACCTTTTGCTTGATGGCTTATACATGTCAACCATTGACTGTTTGTGAGGGCAAGTGCACGACCTTTGCTACAAAGAACCCCTCACTGCTGGTCCTTTAATTGAGAGATTCCCAAAGCTCCAGCTGTTCCACCTGCTCTGGAGGAGAAATATGCGACCTTCGTGTAATGCGTTCAGCTCCCGTCCGAGCCCAGACTAGGCATGCACAATCTTGGTGCTGTCCTTCTTAGCCCCAACCTCGAGATGGCGTTGGCCTTTGCTGCTGCCTCACGCCCCCGCTCCTCCGTTGATGCAGGTAGTATAAACTAACCCTACTGTGCTGCCCCCGTCCATGATGATGAAACTTACAAATGTTGGTGCTGCCCCTTTAGAACTATGTGTGCCGCAAAATGCAGCACACATAGAAGGAGCAAAAATAGAGGAGAAATGACAGCATTGTGCCGCTCTAATGCCACACCTGGGGTGGCGTTAGATGTTGGTGCTGCCTCAAGTTTTCAAACACACCTAAATCTGGGGCAGCGTCAAAATGCAATGAGTGTTGTTGTGGCACCCCCACAGCAACACCCATTGCACGCCTCTTCCAGGCAAAGTGCTGCATGTTAAGGGGCCGTGTTTACAAGGTGGCGTTAAGCCACAAAAAGTGGCTTAACACCACCTTGTAAAAACAGTGCAGTGCATAGCGCCACCGGAGTGTGACGAAAAGTGAAGCTCCGGTGGCACTTCGGGCTCTTAAATATGCCCCTTCATGTTTTATGGATTACACTAAAAATAGACTCATTTATTTAAAAAAACACAAAAGACACCCTCCTCCTCCGTTCAGATTAATTCCGCACTGCTGAAGCCAAAGCCCAGGCATTAAAACACAGTCTTGCTTCACCCTGCTGATCTGCATTTATACGCCTTATGAAAGCCCTTACAGTTTACTTTCACTCACACACCCACACACAGTATGTGCGCTAAGTTAAAGGGACTTTACCAGCCCAGCCCTCCCTGGGGCGAGTTTCACTGTGGAGGGCATGCGGACTCCTGAGCCAGTACCACACAGGTGCATGTTTGTGGAGATCATAGTCCTGCGCCTGCATCCTGATGCATTTTTCTGTAGTGCTCCAGCACGGAACGTGTCTGTACGCTTCTTGTTGGCTTCTTGAGTGTATACGTGAACTCCGGATATTTCCAAGTGAATGGATGTCTGCTGCTAACTTTCGGAAACACACAGCAGAAATTCCCTCTTAGTGTTTCCGAACTCTGCTATGGTATACAGGACCCTTCTGTGCCGGTACTGCGCAGAAAACATTACAACATGGATTCACGTTTTTTTCTTTTATGCAATTATATTGTCTAAATAGCATATCTTTAACAAGGATGTTATCTGGGTTAGTGCATGAGCTGCAGACAGCACAGCTGAGAAACAATAAACTGTTGACTCTTTCTGTTGCTAAGGTATGCTATCTGCAGAACATACATCAATTCTGACCAAATCTAAGTTAAATGTATGTGCGTAGTCCACGACTGTCCAACCTAAGTCCAGTTTCATGTCAGATATTCAGGCATAAACTAAACGTACATGGAATAACTAAATATAACTCGTGTACTTCAGGTCAATGATTATGTTGAAAATCTTGCTTTGATCAGTCCCTCCTGGCTGTACTTTGGACACCCGTGTGTACTCAAAAGGTGGCCAAGGTAATGCATGCTCAGCTTTCTTCTTCCTGCTAGAGTTCGTATGGTTGTTTGTTTTACGACAGAGAAAGACCTGACACCTCAGACGCGTGCACAGCATCATTCCTTCTTTACCCTTAACACCAGAATAAAAAAAATTCTAGCTTATGCGTCAAGAATTTTCAATTGTATTAAGGACACGGAGGAGAGGATTATGCTTTCTCTTTCTTTACTGACTTGAAACAGCAGCCAATCACAAACAAGTTCAACAAAAAACTAAACATCCCATGATGCTCTACACAATGTCACATGGTCCAATCACCCATCACGACCTCTGTCCATATAACACCTGACCCTCGATGTCAGTTCCTCTTTCTTTGGTCAAGGCAGATATAGTTCACATTGAAATCGAAACTTCTTACATCAACTGTAACTCAGAGTTCGGAAGATCCTCCTCTTAACAGATAATCTGAGTTTGAATTCTCCAACTCGAATATGGAAACAATCCCAGCGAAATGAACGTATGATGCTTTACAAAGATCTTAGACTCAGGAGTTCTTCTGATCAGAACCGATAACAATAAAACAGGTAGGTAATACTCTCAAATGAACGAATTTTCATAAAATTAATATTCATATAACTGGTATCCAATGGGAGGGAATAATAGACCATAATCTCATCAGTTAACGATTTTATTCAATAATAACAGTTCTTATGGGTGGGATAATCCTCGCCTCCGTGTCCTTAATAGAATTGAAAATTCTTGACATGTAAGCTAGATTTTTTTTAATTCTATATCAGGACCAGAGACTCCGATTATGCTAGTTTAAAGCTGTCCCATTACTACAGATGCTACATCCATCACAGGCTTGTGATAACATTTACGAAACGTATTCTCTGAAGACCAATCTGCAGCCCTCATAATGTGCTCTATACGAGAACCTAAGGCATAAGACTTGGAGGCCATAGCTCCTCTAGCAGAATGAGCTCCAAATATTTTGGTATCTATACCAGATTCATTCATTAACCACCCGCCCAGGCCTGTTTAATGAAGTCCTCAGCTTGTTGCGAAAGACCTGAGGAACTCCATCTTGACCTGAAATCAGCCATGCCAAAAGAGTCAGTTTCCCTGACGAGATCATTGGATGTTGATGGCCCTCCGGATTCAGAAGAAGATTCCGACGAGGAGGAATGAGAAGAGGAGAGGCACAAGCTAAATTCAGCGCTAGTGGGAACCACAGTTGTGCTCTCCAGAAGGGAGTCACTAAAACAATCTCTGTTTTCTGTCTCTGGACTTGAGACAACACCCTGGCAATCATAAGAAAAGGTGGAAACGCATAACCTCGAGACTGAGACCAGTGCTGAAGAAATGCATCCGTCTTCATTGCACAGGGATCTGGTCGCCAACTGAAGGATTTTGAAATTTGGAAATTGAGGCGGGATGCAAACAGATCTACATCGCAACTGCCCCACTCTTTGATTATCTGGGAGAAAATCATTGGATCCAGTTTCCAGTCGCTGGAATCTGTCAGATATCTAGAGTTCCAGTCCGCAACTATGTTCTGGTCTCCTGAAAGATATTCCGCAATGACTACTATGCGTTGTGTCAGACAGAAATGCCAAAACTCCTTGGCAATCTCTGCCAGGATTCTGGATTTCGTTCCCCCCAATTTGTTGACATACCTCACTGCTGAGACATTGTCCATCCGTAGGAGTATGCAACAATCTGTCTTCTCAGGGGAGAGACTCTTTATTGCGAAGGAACCCGCCAGAAGTTCCAGGCAATTGATGTGTAGTGTCTGTTCCCATTCTGACCATCTGCCTCCCGTCACTAGAGAGTTGCAACGTGCTCCCCAACCCCAACGGCTGGCATCGGATTCGATCACCACATCTGGATGAGACCCGAAAATCGCTCTGCCGTTCCAGGCCTCCATATGCTGTAGCCACCATTGTATCTCTGATTTTACTTCTACAGTCAATGGGATCTGTTCTGAATAGCTCAGACCCTGTTGGAGGTGTCTGATCTTGAGTCTCTGTAGGGCGCTGGAAAGATTGCCTGAATGGAAGAAGCTAACAACCCCACTACTCTGGCTATGCTCCGTAAGGAAACCGTCGACCTGGTCAAAAGAGACCTCAATTCGCTCTTGATGTTGCGAATCTTTTGAGAGGGTAGATGAAGCTGACATGAGATTGAGTTTATCCGAAACCCCAGGAAATCTATTACTTGGGTCGGACTCAATAATGATTTCTGCGCATTTATAGGGAAACCTAAATCTTGCAGAATACTGATGGTCCAGTTCAAATGAGACAGAAGGGTCTGGGGAGATTGAGCCATCAAGAGAATATCGTCCAGATAAATGATCAAACGGACACCCTTGGATCTTAGCCATTCCATGACCGGTCTCATCAGTTTCGTGAAGCACCAAGGCGCTGATGACAGACCGAAGGGGAGAGCCAGAAATTCTAGGCACTGACCCTTCCACTGAAACTGAAGGAACCTCCTGTGTGATGGAAAAATTGGGATTGACAGATAGGCATCTTTTAGGTCTAGTCGTACCATCCAATCCCCTTCTAATAGAAGGTCTCTTAGCATGTGTATGCCCTCCATTTTGAAATGTCTGTATAGGATCCATTGGTTGAATTCCTTTAAATTCAAGACTAGGCGGTGACCTCCACCTTTTTTGTCTACTACAAAAATAGGGCTGATAAAACCGTAAGGATGAGGGTTGGAAAATTGTACTGCGCCTTTCTCTAATAAGGCCTGGACTTCTTTGTCTATAAAAGCCTGATTTTCTAGGGAAAAACACATCTGAAGCGGAGGGTTGATCTGATTGGGAGTACTGACAAACTCTAGGTGAAAACCCATGACTGATTGGAGAATCCAAGGATCTCCGGTAATCTTTCTCCAATTTTTTATAAACAATGCCACTCTGCCCCCAAGAGTGACTTGAGAAAACGGAATAATGCTCACCTGAGAAATTAGAGTCCTGAATGGCACCTTGTTGCCCTCTGCGAGGGCCTCTGCGGAAACGTTGGCGTCCTCCTCTATGGCGAGTGGGGTAGAAGGTGGTGTCTTGTTCCCCATACCAACCACCTCTGCCTCTGGGATGATAATTCTGGGGACTGATGTATGAACCTCGGCCGGCCATGCGTCCACTGTAACGACCGGCCCTGGTAAAAAGGCCTTGTTTAAAGACTTTTTTAAGCGACATTTGGGCTTTGTCCAGAGATGAAAAGGTGAAGCAAAACTTGGCTAACTCTTTAATAAAGGAAGAGCCAAATAGAAGGCCATCAGCTGAGGAACCTGCTTCAGAAGATGCTAGATCAGATAATTTTGGGTCAATGCGCATCAAAATAGACTTCCTACGTTCAGAGGAGATAGAGCAGTTAGTGTTCCCCAACTGACAAACAGCTCTTTGAGCCCAACCAATAAGGATGTCTGTGTCCACCGGGGAGTTTGATTCTTTGGCCACGTACGCCATTTCGAGAATCTTAGTCAAGGGGCCAGAAAGGTCCAACAGTTTATCTTGGCAGTTACGCCACGATCTATCTAATCTTTTTTTAGGATCTTTGGCAAACTTTTTCATAAAGGAGACCATGGTTGGGTCTATTTCCGGAGTATCGGAGACTCTCCCTTCTAAATCTGGTCTGGGACATTCTGCTTTTAGGCGAGAACGAACTTCTTTGTCAAAACTTTTCCTGATATTAGTTTGCACATATTGGGCTACCTCTGGAGGGGGAACCCAATTAGAAGCTCTGGGATGTATGATTTCAGATGGATCGAAATCAAGTACCAGTGAAGGAGGAACGACTTTTTTAGCTGTTTTACTAGGCACTGGGGGTTCGGAGTCGTCCGAATCCTCGGAAGAGGAGTTTTTATCTAAGGAGGAGGGAGAGAAGGCAGCATCCTTTTTTGAGCTGTAATTATGCTCCCGCTGTGCTTTTTACGAAGTTTATCAAAGGCGTCCGCATGTAGGTCACTAAGATCAGCGGAGGGCTCTTCTAAATTTTTTTGCTTTTCCTTTTTCCTTTTTTCCCTCCTGGTGGGAGACTTGGCCTTGCACCCATCCTTGAGAGTGTGCGTAGTCAAACAGTTGCCCTGAGAAGGGGCCTAGAGCTTTTACCAGAGCATCGTTAACTGATTGCTGTACCCTAGTATCAAGGCCCTCCACTAAATCCACTTCTAATTGGCTCCCCAATTTTTCAGTATAGTATTCACTGTCTTGATCATTCCACTGAGCCATTTGAAATCGATAGGTATTAGGGCAGATGTATAAATCTGTTTACCTGCACCTAATATTGTGTGGAGATCAAATAAATCTTTCAGATATCAGGGGGAGTGCAAGAACCCCAAAGCAGGCAAAGGAACAGGGTGTGCCCACAATAAAACGTGGAGGGAGCTGCCTGCAGGCAGAAGCCTAATGTCAATTTTACAACCCTCGTTCAGTGTCTTATGAACTGGGCGTCAGGGAGCATTAAGATCTACACTGTAGATCCGGGTTTTTATAGGGGGAAAACAGCTTGCCGTCTGCACGCGTCTCAGCTCGTCGAGCCGATCATTCTAAGAAATGAAGGATCGGCTCCGAAGCGAGTTGTGCGCGCGTGCGCGTACCGGCAAATAAAAAGGAAGAAAGACTGTGTGGAACACGCAGTACGCTCCCGCTCCCACTCCACTAAATCGGGTTTCAAAATCGGCAAAAGAAGGCCGAAAACAGAAGCGCGGAGGTGCGCTTGAACAAATAAGGAGGCGCGCTAAATCGCGACGCCAAAATTCTTAACAAACAATCAATCATAATGATAAAATACATTCATAGTACTGAATAGAGATAAAATGCACTTATCTGCTGCGAAGCAGCAAAGAAAGAGGAAGTGACATCGAGGGTCAGGTGTTATATGGACAGAGGTCTTGATGGGTGATTGGACCATGTGACATTGAGTAGAGCATCATGGGATGTTTAGTTTTTTGTTGAACTTGTTTGTGATTGGCTGCTGTTTCAAGTCAGTAAAGAAAGAGAAAGCATAATCGGAGCCTTCGGTCCTGACATAGAATCAGAACAGTACGGACACCATAACTGACGTCCGCGGCAAAGACCGGGCACACATAGGGGGTCATTCTAACCCTGGCGGTCCAAGACCGCCATGGCTAAAATGACAGGGGCACCGCCAACAGGCTGGCGGTGCCCCGCTGGGCATTCTGACCGCGGCGGTTCGGCCGCGGTCAGAAGTGGAAAACCGGCGGTCTCCCGCCAGTTTTCCGCTGCCCAAATGAATCCTCCATGGCGGCGCAGCAAGCTGCGCCGCCATGGAGGATTCTGACACCCCATACCGCCATCCTGTTCCTGGCGGTTCTCCCGCCAGGAACAGGATGGCGGTAAGGGGTGTCGCGGGGCCCCTGGGGGCCCCTGCAGTGCCCATGCCAATGGCATAGGCACTGCAGGGGCCCCCGTAAGAGGGCCCCAAAAAGAATTTCAGTGTCTGCTTTGCAGACACTGAAATTCGCGACGGGTGCAACTGCACCCGTCGCACCTTCCCACTCCGCCGGCTCAATTCTGAGCCGGCGTCCTCGTGGGAAGGTAGTTTTACACTGGGCTGGCGGGCGGCCTTTTGGCGGTCGCCCGCCAGCCCAGTGTAAAACACAGAATAGCCGCAGTGGTCTTCCGACCGCGGTGCGGTATTCTGGAGGGGGGAAGTCTGGCGGGCGGCCTCCGCCGCCCGCCAGACTTAGAATCACCCCCATAGTCGTGTATAACAAAAGAATGCACCTAAGCTTGTTAAAAACATTGACTAAGGCTGTAAGGTTCATGACCAGTGAGCATGTTTCAAAAGGCAGGAATTTCCAAAATAGGTCTCGCAGGGCGTGAGTCTTTCCACTTTTTAAGGAGAGCAACATAGATCGGGGTGGCCCAGTGGCTGTAGCGCGTCGTAGAACAAACACCACACTAGTTGTCTCGTCCGGAGTGGTGACCCGTCCTATCTGTTCTTCTCTGGCTGTCTGACCCGATCTGACAAAGTTAGTCTGAATTCTGAGGTGTGAGCCTTATCACCTCACATTCTTTATGAAATATTTAGTTGCATTTTTGTTTTCTTGTTGATCTGTGTCACATTGTCACTGGTGAGCTGGTTCACATGGTCAGCCTGTGAGCACCAGTCGCCTGTGCACCACTCTGTCACCTTTATTCCCTCTGGTGGTGGACCTAGACCCAAGAGTGCATACATTCGCATGTGCAACAATTGCTATCACAGCAGCTTTATGCTGTTTTTCTCTACTTTGCATCGGGGGGGCATTTTTTTTGTGAAACTTGGCCGTTCCATGGCAATCCCCCATAGTTTTTGATACAAAGACCTATCTCCACAAATTGTCCCTGAGGCAAGTGCAAAGTAGGAGAACTATTTCTATTCCTCCAAACATTTCACAATTGCATGTGTGCAACTCTGCAAGTGGCTGAGCATGCAGAGATGGAGCCCTACAAAGTGTAAGAATAAACGTGGATGTGAAGAGTTACTCAGAGGTAAGTTTACCTCTGTGAAAAAGCCCCAATGTCACATAATGGGAATCAGGTCTATCCTTGGTAACAGGCCTGGTTCCAGGAATGTATATCTGGATGGGTCAAGGGTGCATTTGGGTAGACCAATGTGTTCTCACTTTTCGACACTTCTGGAGGTAGCCTATGACCTGGGCTCTGGTGCCACTGCATCTGCTGCATCATTGGCAGGTAAACCCCTGTGCCCTCTTCCCCAACATACACCTCCCCACTGCAGCTTGCCTCAGACATGAAATAAGCTCACCACCAGGCTGTTTTCTTTTTACGGGCATGCCAGAGTTTGTCTCAGACAGTAGGAAAATAGGGAAAATCATCTAAAAGTGGTATTTTTCTCCTTATCTGTACACAAGTAAAACAGCCTCTATTAAAACAATGCACTATAAAATGTATTCTAGAGATTTCTCATTGACCCCTGATGAATAAATAAAGTAAACAAAAGGGAAACAAAAAATCACATTTGCCTACATGGAGGAAGCATATGCTTTCTCTGTGGTCTCTTTTACTGTTACTGGGAGGGCCAAAGGTCATGTTTGGGTGGGTCTGGCCCACCCACTAGAACCGGGCCTGCTTGTTAAGTTCTTTGGTGAGTGGAGGGTTAGTGCAATCAAAAAAAAACCCACAGAATTCAACAAATCTGGTTGCACCATTACTCCCCCAGGGAGGGGCCATCTGACCGGTTTGAGAAAGTCTTCATGTTTGGTCATCGGATTTGCATAACAAGTTTAGAAACAAATACCAAAGTGGATGGAGGAGTGACTAAGTACATAGTTGTAATTTCTGTGCCACCTAAACCAAGGTATGCTTCAGGGTCTAGTCCTTAAAAACGTATATCTCCTTTGTACTTGTTGCCTCCTTACAGGATTTCCCAGATCTGGGCACCTGAACAGATTAAGATTGCAAGTCCTATTGGGCTGCCAAAGAATCTGGGGAAACTTGAGTTCTAGATCTGCATGGAGGAAGTCACCAATGGATATTATATTTAGCTTTTCCAGTCTTCTCATTTCCCCGTAGTCTTCATGACGGAACATCAAAGAGATCCAAAGTTGAGGATCACCCCCTTTTTGATTGACTTAAGCAAGCACAGAATGGACAAAGAACTCTGGAATAAGACACTGTGCACCAGTAACCAGGGCTGCCAGACATAATATGAGTTGTCAGGTGATGAATTTGCAGGGTTCACTGACACAGTGAGCTTGATTCAACATTTGGGGCCTGATTTAGATATTGGGGGATGTGTTCCTCCGTCACAACGGTAGCCTTTCCATCGGGGTTTTCGTGGTGGTGCTACAGCTGCGGAAACCCTGGTGGAAAGGTGGCCACTAATAGTGCTGGCGGTCTTCTGTGGACTGCCGGGTCGGAGATGCTCATCTGCGGCCCAGTGGATCCCATCCACCAATATCTAAATCTCAATATATCCTATGGGATTTAAATATTGGCGGATGGGTTGTCAGTCACCATTGTGACGGAATAACTCGTCAGCCAATATTGAAATCAGTCTCTTGGTCTTTGATTGTGCCCCCAAGCTTTCCTTAATGAACATTAAACAACACTTTCAAATTAACTCTCCATATGATCCATATGATCCATTCCTTTACTGTGATTTTACATTTTAGGCCTAGATGGGATGGGGACAGTAGTGGGCTTTTCTTTAATGTTGTGGGTCCATGTTTATATTAACTTTGGCTAGGCTCTGGGTCTAGTTTTTAGGATGCCCTGCCCCTCCTTTACGCCTCAGGTCTGTAATCAGGCAGGTGAGGTGCAGCTTCATGTGAGTTGGTGAGCACAGGAATCATCTGAATACGTATCCACAAGCTAAAAAAACTGCTAGAAAAAATAGGTTGTACACACCTCCCGCTGCAAGCACAGCGCCCCAAGCATGGAGAACCACCCGGCTCTCTACTCTTCCATGCAAGGCTCAGACCTGCTCCCTGCTATTAGTTGTTGCCTGGGTACAGATGTTTGTGTGGACTTCTCAGGATGTCTGTTGGGGACACTGCCGTCTCTCAGGCACATCAAAGCAACATGCCGAGCTGATCAGGGGAGATCTGTAGCCCTGAGTCACTGCTTATGTCCTCACTGAGGGGTACTGTCTCATGGAGTGCACTGTGGCATGCCAACATACCCATGAGCTGTGCTAATGGCCCCCAGTAGAAGCGTCAATCCGCACCTCGATGCGGAAGTGTGCATGCTTGAAAACAGGCTGTTTTCGCGTCTTCCTACCTTCCGAAGTATCCTCTTCAGATGTCAACACATTATACTCATCCCACCAATGCTTTTAGTTGTAAAAACAACTAGCTCTACTTCCTTCGCCAATGAATGTAAAGTAGCAACCATGTACATCCAAGCATTTAAACCATGGTTCAAATCAAGGCAGTGTATCTTTTAAAAAATAGCAAATATCATGATTTGTACAGCTTATGCCCTTCCATACATGGGCTGAAGTGTCTCCAGATTTGGATGGCATAAAGAGCTATTTGCTAAACACAAGGATAAGGGTCTTAGCGGGGGTGGTTTCTTAGGTGAGATGGGGTTAGGGACCATGGGGATGCCACTTTTTGTTCCATCCACAATGCTGTTGGATCAAAGGCTGACCCTGTCGGGATGTTGCAGCAATCCTAAGCACACTTCCTATTGTGCTGTTACCTTTATAAAAAACAATTTACATTTAACATTAAGTAGTCACGAGTGCCAATTACTTCCCACAGGCAAGTGGCAACACGCTCTAAACAGCCTGTGCAAATATACTACACCCATCCGTCTTTTCTGAACAAGGCTATCAAATAACAGGCATGGCTGAAAGCTGGAAGCCTAGTCTGTAGCTCTGATTACTGTATGTTAAGTGCTTTGATGTACATCGGTTACAAAAGCAGTCAGTGAGGGGGACCACTTGTGTCTTCCTCACTTTGCTTCTTATCCAACTTTCTTTGTTTTCAGGGCAGCTGCTGCTAAGGATTTATGCTTTGCCTAGGTATAACTCAGGCCACAATACGCATCAGGCAGAGCAGTATCCCTGCATGGAATACCGCTCTGCCTAACCATGATTGGCCAGATTTTCCCACAACTTGATTTGATACATGTAGGATCCCTGTGCCTGGTTTTACCATCTGGAAATCTAGCTGGTTCAACCATGCAAGGACTGTGGCCACAAATGCAGCTCAAGAGTCTTCTACAGCACAGGGAAACTTGATGGTTTCTCCATGCCAGCCCATAGTGGCACATGTCTTCAACACTGTCTCCACTGCATCCCTCCTTCTCAGAGAAGGTACTCAAGTGGAACATTAAAAATGGGAATTCTGAGCAGATTTCTGCCAATTAAATCAGGGGCTATCTATCCAGTCTCAATTCTGTGGAGTTTTATGTGTAATCAGATGGCACTAGCATATCACAGTGTACTGATCATTATGGGTGCCGAGTCTGAACCCTGCCACTTCTGGACAACTTGTAGTTGGGGCCAAAGAAGCTGGGTTGGCAGACATAGGCCCTCATTATGACTTTGGCGGTCTTTTTGCAAGACCGCCAAAGCCACAGGTGCCAGAAGACCACCAGTGCTGGTGGTCTTCCGCCCACCATATTACGAGTACTGCTAGATTTCCGCCACATTCTGGCCGGATATCCAGCAGTAGTCGTGCTGGTGGGTGGAGGTGCAGGGACAGTTCCATCAACGGCACTGCCGCGCCTGAAGGACTCCGCCCGCCATAATATGAGCAGTAATACGGCGTGGCGGTGTCCTGATGGCGGGACGCTGCCAGAGGTGCAAGCACCCATTTCCTGCGGACAACCTTCTCCCCAGAACAGGTAAGTCGATCGGCCGACAGTGGTGGGAGGGTGAGGGTGTTGTGTGTGGGTGTGTGAGTGGACGTGGTCTGCATGTGTACATGTATGTGTGTATGAATGTTGGAGAGAATGTGAGTATAAGTGTTGTGGTGAATGCGAGTATGAGTGTTGGAGTGAATGCGAGTATGAGTGTTGAAGTGAATGCGTGTATGGGTGCATGTGAGTGAATGCGTGTATGTCAGTGTTGGTGAATGAGTGTATGCGTGTGGGTGTCTATGTGCATATGCATGTAAACGGGGAGGGTGTAGGGGCGCTGTACCTGGAGGAGGGGTGGTGGGATGGGGAGAGAGGGTACTGTACCTGGAGAGGGTGTGGGGGGTATTTTGCTTGCTGGGTGGGGTGTTCTGCCGGTGAAAGGGAAGAAATTCCCTGTCACCGGTAGCCTTTACGTCAAGGTTTTCGTGGTGGTGCTACAGCTGCGGAAACCCTGGTGGAAAGGTGGCCGCTAATAGTGCCGGCGGTCTTCTGTGGACTGCTGGGTCGGAGAAGCTCAACTCCGGCCCAGTGGGTCCGACCACCTTCACGGTCTGAGCAGAGATGTGGCGGGTTGGCAGAGGCCAACCCGCCACACTCATAATGTGGCGGTCTTCATCGCCAGATGTTGGCGGTGATACTGCCACCGTGGCCCTGGTGGTCAGTAGACCGCAAGGGTCATAATGAGGGCCATAGTCTTGAAGAGAGTTCTGGATTGACTGTGTCAGGAAAGCAGTAAGCAAACAAGTGACTTAGTGATCAAATAAATAAGTGATCCAACAAATGAGTGAGTGAGTTGACTAACATAGACAACACCATAACAAACCATGCCTCTGTCAGACTAAAGCCCAGACTCAAGGCACCACTGGCCTGTGGATCTAAATGTTGCTGTGGGAATGGCACGGAACCCACCAATCTCCATCCCCATTGTCTGTGGTGAGCACTTCAAAGGCGCAAAGGATCTAATGGGGAAAAACATATTTTGTCTAGGTCTCTGAGCATCCATGCAACTTAGCTGTAGGGTATGCCTCATTTTGCTGGTTATGAACACTGTAATAATCTTGCCTGTATAAGGGACAGTCATTCAGATGGCTCAAGGGTCATGTGAATGGGGGAAGGCCCGGGGACAGATGAGTGTTCCAGGAGAGAAAGAAGAGGTAAAGGTGGGAGGAGCAAAGTGCTGGAAATGGAGGAGAGATTTATAGAAGAAAAAGTGACTAAACAGGAGAGTTAGAGAGAGCTGGCTAGTAGATATACATCAAAAAGACGGTTGCTGATTAAAGGCGAATGTGCAGCACAGAATAAAAAGGGACATGGGCATTATAAACGTGAAAGGGGAATATGGTCAAGGAATTAAAATTCTGAAGGGTAAAATAGGAAATTCACATAAATCATGAAACCTTTCAGCAGTGGTGTAACAAAACTTGAGGGCCACCTTGGAAAAGTACAGGGAAAGCCGCCAACTCCTCAAATCCAGTCAAGAGTTCTCGGACCAGGAGCTAGGCCCAGTAAGCATAGCTGCCATGTTTCCCCGGTCCATGCGTGATGTGCTGCTCCACTCTAGGTTTTTTCTTTGAATTCTGTGACTTGTTGTTCTGTTTATACTGATGTTAACACGCCTTGTCCTTAGTAAGTAAACTTACAAGGGGACGCGTATAGGTAGATGAATCTTTTGGATCGCATAGGGTAACCTAGTCAAGTATGGTGAGTAAGATACATCCACAATTATAATTTTAGTCAACACGTACTACCATAGATTAGTCTAATAAGAAAACACCATCACTCATATGAAAGTTAGTTTGTTTTATTCCCTATTAGTTACAATTCTATTCAAAACCCTTTTATTCAACTCAAACCATGATTTCCAAACCTTATTAGCAATATGAGCAATGAATTATCAAGATTTTATTAATATGCAACCAACATTAATCGAAGCATAGCAACTCATGAGCAACTGAATAATTCAGCAATGTAAGTAAGTCAGTCTAAGTCAAAGTGACCATTAGTCACCCTTGTCAGCCTACCTATCTCCAATTAGCACCAGCATGTGGGTCTTCATGCAAAAACAATTTAGTCAAAAACATTAATTTGGAAAAATCTAACTAAAAGAGAAAAACTTTTTAAACAGCGCAGTTGGTACCTAGAAAGAAAAAGCATTCATTAGTCAGTCAAGTTATAGCTACCTATCCAAGATAGATCAGCAATGAGTCAGTTTTTGTCTCCAGGTCATCAGTCATCAGCAAGGCTCAGGCTCACAGAAAGCAAGCACAAGTTTTAGCACTTCGGACAGCGTCTCCTGACGTCATCAACTTTCGCCTCTCCGTTCTGATTTTTCCACTCATGTCATGACTTTTTATTAGGGTCTCTCAGTCCGTCCCACAATTTTCCAATTGGTCAACCTTATCAAGGGTTATGACTCTAACCTATAATTTTTGTTTACCACTTGTCTACGTTATTTTGAGAGTCAAGTTCCATTACCATGATTGGTTCTTCTGTCGATGAGAACATCGTCCAGTTCTTCAGGTAACAAAATTGTTGCCCCCAGCTCTTAGTCAGTAGCTCCATTGTTCAAGTCCTGGGAAAGTACATTTAGGGGGTCATTCTGACTCCCGCCGGCGGCGGTAACCGCACGCCCGGCGGGAGCCGCCGAATGACCGCACTGCGGTCAAATGACCGCAGCGGTCATTCTGAGTTTCCCGCTGGGCTGGCGGGCGACCGCCAGAAGGCCGCCCGCCCGCCCAGCGGGAAACCCCCTTCCACAAGAATGCCGGCTCCGAATGGAGCCGGCGGAGTGGAAGGGGTGCGACGGGTGCAGTTGCACCCGTCGCGATTTTCAGTGTCTGCATGGCAGACACTGAAAATCTATGTGGGGCCCTGTTAGGGGGCCCCACGACACCCGTTCCCGCCAGCCAGGTTCTGGCGGTGAAAACCGCCAGAACCAGGCTGGCGGGAAGGGGGTCGGAATCCCCATGGCCGTGGAGGATTCCCTGGGGCAGCGGGAAACCGGCAGGACACCGCCGGTTTCCCGTTTCTGACCGCGGCTGTACCGCCGCGATCAGAATGCCCATGGAAGCACCGCCAGCCTGTTGGCGGTGCTTCCGCGGTCGTTGGCCCTGGCGGTCCATGACCACCAGGGTCAGAATGACCCCCTTAGTCTACTCTACACATAATTGTATCAATTTGTTCTAATCGTCTCCTGTCCCCTGGTGAGTTTGCAGATTTCTCTAGCAGAGCTCGTCGCTGAACTCTGTACAGTTCAAGGTCCTTTTCTCCAGTTCCAGTCCTCTGCAGCTCATCGCGTCTCCACGTTT
The DNA here is from genome assembly GCF_031143425.1 of Pleurodeles waltl. NCBI lineage: Eukaryota > Metazoa > Chordata > Amphibia > Caudata > Salamandridae > Pleurodeles > Pleurodeles waltl. The sequence continues at coordinate 503,033,725 of NC_090443.1, forward strand.
AAACAAGCAAGGCCCAGCACCGACCAGGCCTCTAGTTAAGTTAAGAACATAAGGCATTACAAACATAGATTATGTAGTCGATTATGGTATATTAATACAAATTTTACACATTTAACATTATTTAGTACTGTTAACACAGATGGTGACTACTCCCCGTGGGCACATTTTGCACATTACACGTAATTTTAATTTATTAGTTTTCAAATGTCGTTTTTCTCATTAGTATGCATATGCAAATCATTAGAATATTCTCATATTAGCATATCTGCTTCAACAGCCCCTCCTCTGACGACTAAATATGTCATCACACCTTTCCTTGTCACCTGCTACAAATTACTTTCAGTTACATTTTGGTCTCTTCTATTTCTATTTTCCCTATAGATTCTTCTTCTGGGCTGTTCTTCCCTCCTCTGATTATTTTTAGGTCTTTTTAATTGAATTTTGTGCCATAATTTGCATGTCCCCCATAATCCTAATATAATAATGATCACAATCAGTATCCCTTGAACAATTTTCCACAAAATCCCACCCCAGATTTGACTAAAACAATTACCTAATGTGACAAATCAATTTCCTACTTTCTCCCAAACTCCTGGTTCTTTCAACTCCTTCAAATCCTTACTTGCATTAGTTAAATTAGTAAGCAATTATTTTACTTCTTTCTCATTTTCAGAGATATAAGAACAACCGTGCCTCTCATTAATCATTTTGCAGACTCCTCCATCTTTCGCCAATATTATGTCTAAAGCAAGCCTATTTTGAAGTGTCATAGCTCTATCCGCAGCTAATTTAGTGTTTAGTAAAAGTATAGCTCCTGTAAAGTTAGTTAACATATTATCTACTATAGTTGATAACTTTCAAATCTTGCTTGCATTTAATATAACTCCTACTGGAGGAATTACTGCTCCAAAAATATCCACTACTATTGAAGAGGCTGTTTCTCTTTTTTATCTCATTCGGTGTAATTCAGTCATTTTCGGTATCTTTTTCAAATCATCTATTTGATAGATTTTAGGGAATACTATTCCCAAGTAACATATTCCATACCATCCCTTAGGGAGTCAGTAATAAGCATTGAGTTCACAAATATAATAAATCCCAGGAATCACAGGGTCAGCACCATTCAACACGAACGTCCACTTACTCTGAAACAAAAACACATGCCTACATTCACTCGTTCCCACAAATAAAGTGTTGGTGCATGATTTTGGCCTATATATACAAAGTTTCCCTACATGTAATGCATCTAAAGCTAGCTTCCCTTGTGTTTTAATAGCAGTGTAAGCATCATTGTTTTTGCAAGTTCTTTTCTCTAATCCTTTTTCTAATTTTTCTTTTAATGTTTTTCTCCTGTCATCAGTATGCCCAATAAAACTCTTTTCCATGGGAGTTAATAAGCAAGTCAAATTGTTATGATGTGCAGAAGCCGTGCCAAATGTTAGTGTAGGCTCAAAGAATCCTCTAGCTAATACTATATCATGATCCTTAACTATCTTACTCAAATATCTAATTCTAGGAACAAAAGAAAACATTAGGTCATAATTTGAGTACAAATACTGAATATACTCTTGGTTATAGAAGCGAGTTAGTGGCAAACTACAAGTTATACCGTAAGTCAGAGGTAGACTATGATAAGTAACCCCTTCTTCCTTAGATGAAGGTATTTGCGTGCACACAAGACAATGCTTTGCATCCATCGTTTCCACATACTCACTCAATAAATGATAAAAGACATTAGAAGACAACTCTCCTTTTGCGTTAGTATAATCATGCAAATATTGCTCATCTAATTTAAACCTTTCTATAGCTGTTAGTGTAGTAGTTTCATAAATGGATGTAACTCTTGCTTCTTTCATCTCATGAATTGACATTCCCACAATCATTATTATAAATAATATTCCACACACAATCCTACACTCAAATATCTACAATACCTAATATGCCTCACGCTATTATCTAAACTAGCCATGATCTGTAAAGAATCAGAAAGCAGAGTTTCAACTCCTAATTAATATGCAACACAAAAATCAAAATAAAAAATATTGTTCTTTTCTTCACACTTCAACTTCTCACAACAAGACCCCTTCTTCCTTTGTCAAAATCGATTAGCAGCTGCTCATTTCCAGGGTTTAAGTGTCATATCGGGTTATCAATGTCTTTTCTGGTAAATCAGTAATCTCAATCTTGTTTCTTTATTCAAAAACACAGTCTATCATTTCCTTCCTTCAGGTTGCATCAAAATACTGATTTGGAACTTCTCTATCAAAACAAAAGGACATAAACTCGTTCTGCCAATCACTTGTTGTGGCGTATGCCCACTCTGGTCCTGCGTATTTTCGACTTGCCACTCTCTTTCTTTTCAACCTCCTTTGCCCTGTCAGTTCTCCATCACTCAGTTCATCTTTCATTGTGGTGTCTCGTTCTTCCTCTATTGTTTCATTTATTACCAAGTCATTTTTTTTGCTTATTTGAGATTCAGGCTAGTGATCTAATTTTCTTACTCCTTCTGTCAACAATCTCTTCAAGATCGGACTTTTCTCTTTCACTTTGTCTGATGTGCCTTCTCTTGATGGACCTGCAATGGGTTCAGGAGGAGTAAGGTCACTTTTGCTTTGACCTGCCTCAACTCTTTCCCCTCAGGCTCTGGCACTGGATCTTCTTTTGTTTCAACACTTTTTGTTTTTGTGAGGATCTCTCCTATGCATGGGTCTCTGGTTACTTCTTCTGCATTGGTTTCACATTTTGCCTCTGTATTTTCTACACCCTCGTCTCTCACTGGGGTGATTGATCCTTCTTCTGCCAATTCTGGGTCCTCTTCCGACTCTACTTGTTCTGGTTCTGATCCAGGCAGAATTATTCATTTTGCTGCTGCTGGCGTCCTCAGCAACACCTCTTCATGATCCTGGGGACTCACCACCTTTTTTGTATGGTTTGCATGTATCCTGCACACTTCACAGCTGTAGTAGTTGTCACCACCACTTGATATGGACCTCTCCAACGTGGCTCACGGCAGGTTCTCCGCACATGCTTTTTGATCACAACCCAGTCTCCAGCTCTCAAGTTCTGACCGGGGTCATGGATAGGTGGCACAGTAACAGCTTGTATCTGCTGAGAAAAAGATCGAACCACATCAGCTAGACCCTTGCAGTAGTCCAATACCATATCATCTGTAATATTGACAGGAGCGTTGGCTGGCATTGCTGGCAGTCTCTTGCTCTCCCATAAGAATCTTGTGTGGGAACAATCCTGTTTTTATGTCAGGTACATTTCCCATTGACATCAACACTAAAGGCAATGCATTTGGCCATTTCAAATTTGTGGCAGTGCACATTTTTGCAATTCTTGATTTCAGGGTACCATTCATTTGTTCTACCAATCCTTATGCCTCTGGACAATAGCTGCAATGTAGCTTCTGTTCAATGTTTAGTGCTGCACATAAGAGTTTAATCACTTCGTTATTGAAGTGGGTTCCCCTATCTGATTCTAAAGAGATCGGAAATCCGAACGTTGATATCAGTTCTCTAAGCAATAGTTTTGCCACTGTGAGACTATCATTTCTACTTGTGGGGTATGCTTCAATCCAATGACTAAGCACACACACAATCACCAACACATACTTCTATCCACCACATGCAGGCATTTCAATGAAATCCAATTGCATTCTGCTGAATGGTCCTCCTGCTCTTCCAATGTGGCTCAAATTTACCACTGTCCCTTTTCCCACATTTAATTGCTGACAGATCACACATCTATGATACACTGCCTCAGGTGCTTGTCTAAATTTCGGATTGAACCAATCAACTTTGAACAATCTAACCATGGCATCCCTTCCAATGTGTGCCTGTCCATGGTAATACCGAGCCATCTGAGACAACAGACAATTTGGTAACACCATCTGGCCCTCCTCAGATACCCAGATGTCATCTGGTCTTTGTACACATTTCAGCTTGATCCACATCTTTTTCTCTTCCTTATCTGCATTTTCTTGCAATGTTTTCAATTCCTCTAGTGTGTCAATTACTGGGGAAGCACACCAGTGGCCACGTGTACAAAGAACTCTGTGTTACAAGGAAGAACTTCCACACGAAGTGTTACAAAGAAGAAATTCCACACGAGGCTCTTAGTGAGATAAAGACGGAAACTGTTATTGGCAAGTACATGTCTCCAAGTTAATGCAGGGGAAACATCCCAACCTCCATTAACCCCAACAGCTGCTACTCTTCACACCACCAGATTCCAAATCCACGCTATTCAAACAGCAACATTCCAACAACGCTATGACACAGTAACATTCCGACGCTATGACACAGTAAGATTCTGATTAACATTTCAACAGAACATACAATATAACACCTCTCCCTCCCCTCTATACATACTTTAAACACATTGATATTGCAATACACAGATTTAAAAGAAGTAAAATGAAAATGTAAAAGAAGTAAAAGTGATTGTTTCACTCTAGCTTATAGTACTTAAGATACATGGGCATCTTGACGTTTCTGTTAGACCTCCTCAATCGAGATCTTGCATGGAGGATCCCAACCCTCTTGAAGACGTTCCTTTTGTACAAATATCATTTTATCCTGTTTCATCATCCTTAGCACGACCAGCAACTCCAGTAAACTTGACAACTCTATTTAAATTCCATATTCTGTTATCTTGAGTCTTAACAGCATTGGTAAAGAGTTTCGTAACTTTAATTGGAGAGGATCATTTTTTCTCGCTTCTTTTCGCAAAAGGTTGTTTAATCATAACCCAATCACCAATCTCAACGAGTGTTTTCTTTGTACAGTTTGTTCTATCAAAATTCAGTTTACTCTTTAACAGTTTTTCATGTTCTTTAAGTCTCCAATCACTTTTCTTCCCTTTCTGTCTAACAGATCATTAACCCATTTAGGTTCTAAAATAGTATTTCCACGTCTCCCACGGAAAAGTGAAAATGGTGTTTGACCAGTAGAGGAATGAGGGGTGTGTCTATATACATAGATTTTCTTCAACACTTCCTGCTTCCAATCTAATTGGTTTCTTTTAGCAATAGAGATAGTTTCTTTTATGACTCTATTAAATCTCTCTACCATTCCATTACATTCTGGATGATATAATGCACAAAGGTTATGTTTTATGCCACACCCACTCAAAAAGTCATTCATTTCTTTGGACACTAGTTGTACCCCATTGTCTGTGAGAAGATTCGAAGGAATCCCCTCCTTAGTTATCAAATCTTTCAGAAAATCAATGACTTTCCACATTTCAATGTTCTTAGTAAAACACACTTCTGGCCATCTAGAGAACATATCTATCACCACAATAATATAATCCATCGAACTGTCACTATGAATGGGTCCTAAAATATCCAATGCAATATCCGTCCACGGACCCTCAGGATTTTCTCTAATTATCATTGGTTGCACCCTGGGTTTCATAGCCTTTTCACTAACCGCACATTGTACACATTCTCTCACTAGACGCTCTACTTGGGTATCCATACCAGGCCACCAGTATGAGGAACGCAACCTTTCTTTGGTCTTAGAAATGCCCATGTGACTGTTATGGGCTTGGTTCATTAGTTGGTCTCTAAGCTTAACAGGAGGAACCAATCTCGTACCTCTAAACAGAAGATCTTGACTCACCGCTAGTTCATTCATAACATTCCAAAAACTTCTACTTTCGACACTACCCTGATGTATACTCCTCCAACCATTACTTAATAATTCTATTATTTCCGTTAGAACCTTGTCAGATGAAGATTCTTCCCGCCACTTATCCTCAGAAATTATTTCACAATCTACCTCACACACCCATTTGAGATTTTCTGTGTCATTATTTACTGACTCATCATCTTGAAGGTGAGAATTGGAAGTAACTAACCTAGACAAAACATCAGCAGGTAAGTTGTCAGCACCAGCGACATATCTCACAACAAAATCATATTCTTGCAATCCAACAATCCATTTGGTAATCCTCCCTGACACTGAATCGATCCCTTTTGAACAGAGAACCTCACACAGGGGTTTGTGATCCGTCCTTACAACAAAGGAACTTCCCCACAAGAACTTCTTCAATTTTTTTATGGCCCAAAGTACCGCTAAAGCCTCCATTTCAATAACAGAATACTTAGTTTCTGCTTCTTTAAGGCTCCTGGAAATGAACGCAATAGTGTTTTCAGGAGCGCAATTACCTTGTTGTAACACTGCTCCTAAACCTTTACTACTTGCATCTGTAGTTAGGAACAACTGTGAATTTGGGTCGAACTCTTTCAAAGCCGGAGCACAAGAAAGAGATTTCTTGATATCACAAAATTCTTTCTCACATTCCTGGTTCCATATGAATTCCACTCCTTTCTTTAACAAACCCCTCATGTGATAACATGAACTCGCAAAATCTCTGATGAACTTGCTATAATATTCTGCCATACCCAGAAATCTCAATAACTCTTCTTTAGATGTGGGAGATGCTAGACCCTGAATAGTGTCAACCAGTTCTTTCTTCGGTATGTGACCATCACCAGTTATGGTGTGACCTAAATAATCTATAGTCTTGACTGCAAATTTACAATTTTCCGGTTTAATTGTTAGACCATGTTCAGAAATCTTTCTTAAAACTTACCTTAATCTTACATCATGCTGGATGGAATCTTTACCATAAATTAAGATATCGTCTTGATAAATGCATACACCCTCCAGACCCTTCAGCATGCGTTCCATCAACCTCTGAATCACAGAGGCAGCTGAAACCAAACCAAATGGTAAACGGATGAACCTAAATGTTCCAAAAGGTGTAATGAAAGCTGTTAAACTTCTACTAGATTCATCTAACATTACCTGGTGATACGCTGATGGTAGAAAAGAGTTTGGCACCTGATACCCTTGTTAGTAGCTCAGAGATGTTAGGAAGGGGATATTTGTCAACTACGACACACTTGTTAAGTCTGCGAAGGTCAATGCATAGTCTTATCTTGCCATTAGGTTTCTTAGCAAAGACTATCGGAGCCAACCATTCTGTTCTTTCTACCTCCTCAATTATTCCTTGATCTATCAGTTTTCCCAATTCATCTTTGAGTTGACTTCTTACCGCAAAAGGAACATTACAAACCTTACTGCAGTAAGGGACCGACCCAGAAATTAAATTGATTTTGTGTGAGTAACCTTTCATACATCCAATTTTGTCAGAAAAAACCTCTGTAAAGTCCCGGCGGAGAGATTTCTCCAAGTCCGAAACATTGTAGGTGTTATCAATCAACTCAACAGTCTTTTTCTCTTTCAATCTAATCGGGGGAACTCTATTGGGATCCAGTAAAACTCCTAAGTCCTTCTGGTGCCACCAGCTAATAATACTGCCTCCTTTCTTAGAGACATATATCTTCCCAGAGGTGTACCACTGATTGTACTCAATTAATCCTATGAAATATCCATGTAAATCAATAGGTTCACCACCATATGCACAAGGATTAATGTCTGGTTTCAACAACTCAACAGACCCTCTGAGTTGTTCTTGATAAAACTGGTTGGAAACAATAGTAATTTTGGCACCAGAATCAAAGAGTACTTTGGTTTGTTTACCTTCAATCACAATATAATCCAGAGGGCCACTGGGTTTAGAGTCCGACACCTGTATCACTATTGGATCACATTGTGACATACAACCAAAGTCATTATTCGTGAGATGAGAATCAACTGCATTCACATTTCTTTGCATTTTTTAAGAATTGACAGTGGTCCATGGGTTTACTGCCTGCTCTTAACCCCTTCGCTGCCAGGCCTTTTCCCCTCCTGTGCCGAGCCCTTTTTTTGGCTATTTGGGGCAGTTCGCGCTTAGGCCCTCATAACTTTTTGTTCACATAAGCTACCCACGCCAAATTTGCGTCCTTTTTTTCCAACATCCTAGGGATTCTAGAGGTACCCAGACTTTGTGGGTTCCCCTGAAGAAGACCAAGAAATTAGCCAAAAAACAGTGAAAATTTTGTTTTTTAAAACAATTGGAAAAAAGGGCTGCAGAAGGCGGCTTGTGTTATTTTCCCTGAAAATGGCATCAACAAAGGGTTTGCAGTGGCAAGATCACCATCTTCCCAGCTTTCAGGAACAGGCAGACTTGAATTAGAAAACCCAATTTGTCAATACAATTTTTCACATTTTACTGGGACATACCCCATTTTTACTATTTTTTGTGCTTTCAGCCTCCTTCCAGTTAGTGACCGAAATGGGTGAGAAACCAATGCTGGATCCCAGAAAGCTCAACATTTCTGATAAGTAGACTGAAAATCTGAATTCAGCAAGGGGTCATTTGTGTAGATCCTACAAGTGTTTCCTACAGAAAATAACAGCTGAAATAAAAAAATATTGAAATTGAGGTGAAAAAAACAGCCATTTTACTCCACGTTTTACTCTGTAACTTTTTCCTGCGATGTCATATTTTTGAAAGCAATATATTGTTACGTCCGCTGGACTCTTCTGGTTGCGGGGATATATAGGGCTTGTAGGTTCATCAAGAACCCTAGGTACCCAGAGCCAATAAATGAGCTGCACCTTGCAATGGGTTTTTATTCTATACCGGGTATATAGCAATTCATTTGCTGAAATATAAAAAGTGGAAAATAGGTATCAACAAAACCTTCATATTTCCAAAATGGCCACAAGATAAGGTGTTGAGAAGCAGTGGTTATTTTCACATCTTTGAATTCCAGGGTGCCCATACTAGCATGTGAATTACAGGGCATTTCTCAAATAGATGTATTTTTTACACACTGTCTTACATTTGGAAGGAAAAAATGTAGAGAAAGACAAGGGGCAATAACACTTGTTTTGCTATTCTGTGTTCCCCCACGTCTCCCAATAAAAATGGTACATCACTTGCGTCGATAGGCCTAGCACCCGCAACAGGAAATGCCCCAAAACACAACGTGGACACATCACATTTTCACAAAGAAAACAGAGGTGTTTTTTGCAAAGTGCCTAGCTGTGGATTTTAGCCTCTAGCTCAGCCGGCACCTAGGAAAACCAAGCAAACCTGCACAGTTTTGAAAACTTGACACCTAGGGGAATTCAAGATGGGGGTGACTTGTGGGGCTCTGACCAGGTTCTGTTACCCAGAATCCTTTGCAAACCTCAAAATTTGGCCAACAAAAACACTTTTTCCTCTCAGTGCGGTGACAGAAAGTTCTGGAATCTGAGAGGAACCACAAATTTCCTTCCATCCAGCGTTCCCCCAAGTCTCCCAATAAAAATGGTACCTCACTTGTGGGGGTAGGCCTAGCGCCCGCGAAAGGAAATGGCCCAAAACACAACGTGGACACATCGCATTTTTACACAGAAAACAGAGGTTTATTTTACAAAGTGCCTACCTGTGGATTTTGGCTTCTAGCTCAGCCGGCACCTGGGGAAACCAAGCAAACCAGCACATTTTTTAAAACTAGACACCTAGAGGAATCCAAGATGGGGTGACGTGTGGGGCTCTCACCAGGTTCTGTTACCCAGAATCCTTTGCAAACCTCAAAATTTGGCCAAAAAACAATACTTTTTCCTCTCATTTCGGTGACAGAAAGTTCTGGAATCAGGGAGGAGCCACAAATTTCCTTCCACCCAGCGTTTCCCCAAGTCTCCCGATAAAAATGGTACCTCACTTTTGTGGGTGGGCCTACTGGCCGCGAAAGGAAATGCCCCAAAACACTATCTGGACACATCAAAATTATCAAATACAAAACTACCTGTTTTTGCAGTGGGCACCTGCGTTTTTGGTCCTGGGCTCAGCAGTCTCCTAGGGAAACCTACCAAACCGAGACATTTCTGAAACCTAGACACCCGAGGAAGTCCAGTGAGGTGTGACTTGCGTGGATCCCCCAATGTTTTCTTACCCGGAATCCTCAGCAAACCTTAAATTTAGCTAAAAAATCTAATTTTTCCCACGTTTCTGTGTGGGATCACCACACTGGGACACATTTCATACCACCCAATGTTCCCCTCAGCCTCCCGGTAAAAATGATACCTCATTTGTGTAGGTGGGCCAAGTGCTTGTGAAAGGGAAGAGACAAAAACATGTCGATATTGAGGGGGAACAAAGGGGGTCCAAAAGGGCAGTTTGCAAAAAAAACATTTTTAGGCTGACAAGTACAGCAGAATTTTTATCGGTATAGATGAGACAATGCTGGGTGGTAGGAATTTTGTGGATTCCTGCAGATTCCGGAAGGTTCCATCACAAAAACGTGGGAAAAATGTGTGATTTCCAGCAAAGTTGGAGGTTTGCCGGGGATTGTGGGTACAAAAATGGTGCGGGGTGCATGTGAAACACACCACCCTGGAATCACCCAGATGTTTAGTTTTCAGATGTGTCTAAGACTTGTGGATTTTTCTACATGGCAGCGTCCCAAAGTCCATAAAGTGCAGCCCTCACCATTCCAAGTGGGACGATTTTGAGAGTAAGCCAAGCTCTCATGGCCCAAATGTAAAACTAAAACCCAAAATAATCAAATGTCTTCTTGCTTGCTGTGGAATAAGATGTTTTAGAGTGCGGGGAGAGCTGAAAGACTGTTACCCCCTTCAGTTGAGGTGGGGGCGTGACCAGGCCCATACTGGCTGGTATCCACCACCCCAATATTTTTTGTTTTTTTTAAATTCCCTGGCATCTAGTAGACTTTCTGCCCCGCCGGGCTGTGGATCGGGGTAATTGCCCCATCTGCCCACAGGTGGGCAGAACAACTTTGGCCTAATTTATTTGGGGTCGGGGTATGGCCATACACCAACCCCCTTATTTAAAAAAAAAAAAACTTCCCTGGCCTCTGGTGGGCTTTCTGCCCCCCCTTGGGGGCAGATGGGCCTTCCAAAATAGGCCCATCTGCCCCCAATGGGGGACAGATATGGCCAACAGTAATGTGCCCCCATGGGGAGCGACCCATACCCAAGGGGCTGCCCCCCCTAAAGAAAACACATGCATACACACACACCAATCCCTGGTGCCTAAGTGGTTTCTGCCCCCATGGGTGCAGATTGGCCTAACAAAAATCAGCTGATCTGCCCCCAAGGGGGGAAGAAGTGGTCTAAATACAATTTGCCCTCCAGCGGAGCGACCCTTGACTAAGGGGTCGCTCCCCACCTCTAAAAAACAAAACAAAAAAAAATATATTTTTTTTTTTAACCCTGGCGCCTAGAGGTTTCTGCTCCACCTGGGGGCAGATCGGCGTAATAACAATAGGCCGATCTGCCCGTGGGGGGGCAGAAAAGACCTAAAATAAATTTGCCCCCTCCTCCCCCGGGGAGCGACCCTTGCCTAAGGGGTCGCTCCCCACCTCTAAAAAACAAAACAAAAAAAACAAATGTTTTATCCCTGGCGCCTAGAGGCTTCTGCCCCCCTGGGAGCAGATCGGCCTAATAGCAATAGGCCGATCAGCCCCCAGCGGGGGCAGAAAAGGACTAATATTAATTTCCCCCCACCCCCGGGTAGCGACCCTTGCCTAAGGGGTCGCTCGCCACCTCTAAAAAACAAAACAAAACAAAAAACAAATCCCAAAAAAAATGTATCCCTGGCGCCTAGAGGTTTCTGCCCCCCCTGGGGGCAGATCGGCCTAATAACAATAGGCCGATCTGCCCCCAAGGGGGACAGATATGGCCTAAAATAAATTTGCCCCCACCCCCCAACCCCTAGGGGAGTGACCCTTGCCTATGGGGTCGCTCCCCTTGCGTGACATTGGCGCAAAAAAAAAGAGATCCCCGGTGCTTAGTGGTTTCTGCCCCCTTTGGGGGCAGATTGAACTAAAATCAGCCGATCTGCCCCCATGGGGGGCAGAAATGGTCTAAATACAATTTGCCCCCCCCAGCGGAGCGACCCTTGCCTAACGGGTCACTCACCATCTCTAAAAAAACAAACAAACAAAAAAAAATCCCCGGTGCCTAGTGGTTTCTGCCCCCCTTGTGGGCAAATAAGCCTAATTAAAATAGGCTGATCTGCCCCCCAGGGGGGCAGAAATGGCCTAAAATAAATTTGCCCCCAAGGGAACGACCCTTGCCTAAGGGGTCACTCCACTTGCGTGAAATTAACGGGAAAAAAAACTCCCTGGTGTCTAGTGGTTTCTCTCCCCCTTGGGGGCAGATTGGCCTCATAAAAATAGGCCAATCTGCCCCCAAGGGGGCAGAAATGGCCTAAATATAATTTGCCCCGTAGGGGAGCGACCCTTGCCTAAGGGGTCACTCCTCACCTCTAAAAAAAATAAAAAAATAAAAATCCCTGGTGCCTAGAGGTTAAGGACTTAAAAAAAAGAAAGCCCCCCTGGGGAGCGACCCTAGCCGAAGGGGTCGCTCCCCTTATGGCAATTTCAGCTAAAACATAAATCCCTGGTGTCTAGTGGGCATTTTAGCAGCCGGATTGCTTTGCAATCCGGCTGCTAAAACGCTCAGAGAGACTTCAAAGGGAAGGAAATTCCTTTCCTTCCCTTTGAAGCCTCTCAGGACTCCTCCACGTGATCGGAAGAGAAATGCTGAGCATTTCTCTTCCTCAGCTTCCAGCGCGATGGGGTGGGGGTTGGGGGGGCTGTTGGGGGTGGAAGGGGAAGGGCTTCCCCTTCCATCCCTGCCATGGGGGGGTGGGGGGGAACCCCACAGAGGGAGCGTTAGTGCTCCCTCTGGGATCTGTGCCCAGGACGTAATGGTTACGTCCTGGGCACACGAGCACTGTGCCGCAGGACGTAACCACTACGTCCGCTGCACAGAAGGGGTTAAAAAATGTTTGCACCTTCATTCACAAAGGGGTAGGGGTCCCTTTGGGACCACTTCCATTTGCGAATGGGTTACCACCAACTTGAAGTTGGCAGTAAACTGCAAATATTTTATAACTGCAATCCGGTCGCAAAACATTCATACATCCCCCTGCGAGTCCTATTAGGAAGGGACGCCCTCAACACCCCCTTCCTAATACTGAATCAAAAACCTATTTTGCAATTTGGTAATAGGATACCAAATCGCAAAACAGGCTTTGTGCATCCCAAAAGGGTTTTTAGCAGTTGCAAAAGGTCCGATTCTACCAATGACACCGTTTGTGACTGTTAAAAACTTACGTACATATGACCCCATATTATTTTTTCATGGCCTCACAAAACACTGTAACAAGCATGGTAGAACTCCTCCTAAAATGTTGATTAGAAACACCAATAAGGTTCCTCCTAAATACATCTTACTTGCTTAAGAGCCACAGCGAAAATAGGAAATTTTCCACAGAGCCGTTCACCACATATTTAGGTAATATGTAAGAGCTCCCGGGCTCATTTGTAGCCTCAAAGTTGACAATTCTTAGATTTTGGCTCCAGCCCCACTAAACAAACACTGAAACTGCCAACTGAACAGTGAACGTATCTTCACAAACATCCCTTCCCACGCAGAACATGCATGACGTAGTAAGAGCAGACCGACTTTCTCGGTCACAACAGGATCAGCTGCACTGGTTCGGGGGGGTGGGGGGAGGATCGGGGGGTCTAAGAGCTGCTTTTTAGCGTCTGAGGCGGCTAAAGTTCATACATTAAACTCAGACTTAGTCCCAGTTAAAGCATGAACTTTAGACAGGAAAAGCAGATATTGGTGTTGCCTCTGTCCGTTTCCGGTTTGTTCTGTTTAAAGTTCATGCGCGAGCTCGGTGAAATTCCTAGGTATTGCGAATGAACTTAAAACGCCTCAGATGCAAACAGATACTCTGCTCTGAGCTGATACAGCCCCAGGTGCAGCAGCAGCACACATTCTCTTCTAGAAAGAAGGGATACCAACTGCGGCAGTGCAAGCTTCACACAGACATGGGGAACAGGAACAGCAGCAGGTGCAACGGGTCTTCACACAAGCAGAGGTGCTGATTGAGGCGGGAACAGAAAAACACGCAGCAGTAATGCAAGCGTCCCTCACACTCAGACCCACGAAAGTATTTACCATCAGGAAGGAACCTTTCTCTCACAAACAGTCCAGGCATCGCATGGTCAGCTTCTCTCAAGCAAGCCTGTGCAAAATTTGAGGACTTTTCTTTTATGTAATTATGCAAAATGTAGGTACAATTGTGCGAAATTAGGCAAAATGCAAATGTCATCTATCGGTATATTTTGGTGCAAACTGTGTCCTTGCATCAATGTTTCATGCAAGGACACATTTTGAGCTAAAACAAAAGCACGAAAACACGCCACGTTCTGGGGTTTCCGTAGTTACAGGGCACTAATGGTAAATTTTTGCCTCGAGTATTACATAAATACGTGTTATGGCATAATGGCATACTTTCAAGAATTATGCCAGTTACTCCGGCGTAATTTCATTTCCCCCAGACCTACTGTGAAGCACAGAGAAGGTCTGCAAGGTGTTAAGGTGTAGTGTTTTAATATTTTTGCTGCAAATCCAGGTGATACAAGTTCTTATTCTCACTCCTCATCATAGAGAGCATTCGTGGGGATTTAATATTGACCATCATGTTGATGAAAAGTTAGCAAACGCTGGTATAATTTTAAAGTGTGCCTGATTGCTTCTTCTAAAATCAGTGGGGCTGGGACAAATTTCAGAGTTGGGTGCTAACATTACTGTTACATCACTGAAGTCATAGGAGTGCAAAAAAATCGAAGCATAATGCAAATAGCAAGTGTAGCAAATGAGCCATGTCCCTTCTTCAGAAGAGTGGTACGGCTGTAGTACATAGTGCATTTTGGAGCACACTGTCACAAATATGTTACTAACACATGGTATGGTAGTGCATTCTCATTTACAGACAGCATATTTTCCATTAAACTGACCTGTACATTTGCAAAGATAAAGTTTTTTTTATAAAACTATATGATACACAAACCATGAAATGTCAAAATCGAGTTCTCACAAATTTTTATCATTTGCGCATTACCAAGAAAGGTGGCTTGATTTGATCCTATTGAATCCTTTATTTCCATCACAATTCAAAAGTACAAAAAAACGGTGCCACATATTTCCTTTCCTAATGGCTGATATATTTCAAAATATTTGTACAGTTCATTTACTGTAATCTAAATGATGTGTTAGAATAAAATATATATTCTACACGCTTTACTTTCACACTCTCTGTAACCCAGCTAGATTGTCACATAGATCATCTTAAAAAATACTCCCACTTTGAAGTCAGAGAAAGAAAAGCAAACACCAAAACACCACATTAAAAGAATAAATAGTGATTTGTCAGAATATGTAGCTTGACATTTGACCTCTGTCTTTAAACAAACAATGATAGTGACAAGATCAGAACAGAATTCTACAGTGTCTTTATTGCTCAAGCACCCTCTGAACTCCAGCATGGTTATTTTGGGAGTGATGCAGCACCCCCAACACCTCTACTTCAAGAGCCCATATCTACAATCCTGTACTTTAGGATATAACATTGCACCTATGTGGGAGAGACCTGGGCTATGCAAGACTAGACCTGGGAACTGTGCAGGGTAGTTCAGAGATGTGCAAAAAGAGAGATTTCAGCATATGACAAAGGGATTTAGGGCCAGATGTACCAAGCAGTTTTGCCCATTCTGTGTCTATGGGAAAATGTGTTCGTACATATGTCCCTTATTGTGAAAAGTGAAATAAGTCATACAAGTGTGGAGCTTTCAATGGCATTGCTTGGGGAGAGTTGTGTAAAAGGAAAATGTCACATGGACTGTGAAAAAATATATGTGCTGGGCAAAATGAAAAAGCTAGTGACAAATTATACAACTTTGTACTAGTCCAAGACAATTCTGCACAATGTTTTTGCACCTGTCACTGCGTAGATACAAAATATGTCTTTGAACATGTTGGTTAGTTTACATTAATTGCACTGCAGTTTATAAATTAGTATGGCTCCTTAAGGACAATAGAAAAGAGCTGTGCAAGGAAAGCTGTGTGAGTTGCTCAAGAAGAAAATCCTCAGATGTACAGCTAAAGGACCCTGGTTGTGCAGCAAACAATAAATGAACTGTGCAGTAGGAGATGAGAGAAGAAGCTCTTTCTTGCAGAATAAACTCCAATCACAAAAAACAAACAACAGACTTGGAAAAAAGGCATATTTCCTATTGTAGCAAGTTTAACTGTGGAAAAATGAAATAGATTTGCGCACAAGGCAGCTGGTTGTCAATTTGAGGTAGCCAGGTGGAACAACTGCCAGGAACTGCTGTGGTGCTGGAAACCATTTAAGAGTGGAGGTGCCAATTGAGTCACCCACTAAAGGCATAGAGCATATGCAACAGTCTGTTTTTGAAAACACAACTAGTGCTGCTAGACGAAAACATTTTTTAAGGATCCTGAATTGTTCATTCGTCTTCAAAACTCTTTTTATGGGGTGCTGTAGCACCTCCCGCAACCCTAGTAAGAGCCAGTGAGCAGCTGTTACTTCTGGCTTTACCTTCTGTGCTCCGGACACTTCCCTTACAACATTTAGTCTCAGGTATCATTGTTACATACTTAGTTGTGGAATGGGAAGAACTGCATGTCAAACTAGATGAAAGGTGATACTTAGGCAAGCAACACACTTCTGGTAATGGCAGCTGAGCACGTCAGTAGTCAGCACTAGCTGCGCATTCAACAGCCCAGAGTTTCACACCTCAGCTCCAAAACAGTGGATTCAGGAGACCTGATCTTCAATCATTCTTGCCTGTTGCCCTGGCAGAGGAATAGATCTTCACACGCTCACCCAAATCAAACAAATAGAATCGGAGTGGGAGAAGAGCAATCTCCAGGCAAGCAGGAACAAATTCTCTACTACACTCTCTGGGGTGCCAGTAGCGTCGCAAGGATGCCATAGGCTCTGGTGCAAGCAATAAAAATGGCCCCTTTGACTGCTGTTGGGATAATAAGATGCACACATTTACTGGATTCAATGGGCGCTTCAGGGCTCTAGGCCTCGATGCCACTGAACCTGCTGCACTAATAGTCGCTGGGCCCCTGTTTGTTGACCAGTAAGACATATGTAACAGAGACGCCCAGAATGCCTGATGGGGTGGGTCAGTAAATGGAAGGAGTGACAGAATGCCACATCAAGAACCTAGCCTGAGGTCTTGGAACTGACCATAAAGGAGTGATTTTTGTACTGGGGACAATGGTGGAGATACACCATACCAAAAGCACAAGTTAGCAGAGCCAGAGACTCGAAAGGAGCAGCACATTAACAAGAGATCCGCCTCATCACCAGCGTCCCATGCTCTGTTGTGGCACGTACAGTTCCTTCCAAACTGTTGGCAAATAACCGGATATTTACACATATGTTTATGGATTAAACCCAAGAGAGCACGAGTCTGTCACCTCAGTCCTTTTATTAGAAATGGTGACCACACTCCTGGGAGAGCAAATAGGATTTGACTGCAGGGGTATCATTCCCTCTTCAGTTCACACCACATTGATCTGAGACACACAAATGATCATGAAAAAAGTGACAGGAGCAGAAATTAAACAGGGATCTAATGACCTTCCTAGTTTACAATACTTACCCTTGCCCCTACTCCCTCAGCAGCAGACAGGAAGCTATATTGAGGGCTATCGGTGGAACAAAGGATCAAATCTGTGATCTTATTAGTATTGAAACGTATATGATGTTACTTCTGATACCTTTGGCATGATTTCAGTGAGCCAATGTTCATGATGGTAAATCCGCCTTATTTATGGATTATAAAGACAAATGAATTGATTTACAAAGGTAAATATGCACATATACTCGTCTGTATATTTAATTCTACACTTGGGTGTAATTCTGCGTTTTTTGCCACTCACCATTTCCTGGGTTCGATGAATGGACTGAGTTGACAAAATTAACTTCAAATGAATTAGTATGTTGCAATCTTTTTAAATTGTTTAAATCTTTTGTGAAATTGTTTTAGTTATTGTTGATGTGCTATAAAATGTGTGCCATTCTTTTCCCCAAAAACAACTATGCTGTAATATGGAAATTTCATCTCGCTATTGTGTTTTAAATGTAATATGCCAACAGTAGACAAATTGAATACATTTTAGTGGTGCGTGCCATGAATGATTGTATGCAAAATTCTTTTAAAGATTTTTTTCCTTTAAAAAAAAATATATAGAATGTAATTAAATTGGTAAATAGTTTTAATTTTCTATTATCTTATATTGTTGATCTCAGTTGAGGTAAAAATCAATAAACTTGATTTGACTTAATGAATTACCTTCAAGTGTGTTGTTCACCACATTCTATCCCATATACAAATTAATTTTTTGTCTAACTCTCCTACTTATTCCCTATTGGCTGCACAGTAATTCAACAGAGCAGATTGGAAGGGTAGGTGTACATGTTGCATTTCTTCCCTTAGTGGCACGGAGCTCAGGATTTCCAGGATCTGCCTGATAAAAATATCATAAGACAAATTGAGCGAGACAGGAAAAAATGACCTCCACAGGTTAACAATCACTTTTAAGAGCTGGCAGTATGGGAGTGGGTGGGGTCGAGTTTATAGCTTGTCACGGGATTGCATTGCAAACACTGAATGATGAAAGAAACTCATTCGTACCATAAAGGTGTAAAACAAGAAAAATAAATTGCAATACAAATTGTAAGTTTTGTACTGCTTTCGCCCTTATGTAGACATTTTTGCTCAAAATGCCAAAATATAATTTAAAAAAATGATAAACAAACTATAAAGCTGTCCAGACTGGCAATACCTTCTCAATCACAAAACATTCTTGAAAAGAACATTCTGTGACTACAGAAACCCTTATCGAGAGTTCAAACTGTGGAAATTACCAAGACTGGGAGTCCAAGGTCCAGTTCTCAGGAATGCCCTCAACCCATTCCTGAGAGTACAGCTGAACCATGTCACCTCCAGAAAGTAGAACATTTTAAGGATACATTCTACTAATTGGAATATATTGTGTAAGTGTAATGTCATTGTTAGGACTCGAATCAATCTTTGCTCTCCTTCCCTTACACTCCTTGCTAATAAACTGCTCTTCTCGCCACCCTTATTTCTTCATTAGATAGTGGCCTCTTTGCATGACACGTTCTAGTTGATGTCAAAACGGCTAATTACATGCTGTGGGGTGCTAAAATGGGGCACGGTGTTCAGATACGGGGCGATACTCCACCCTGTTTACTGACTGTTATACGTCTGAGTTCTAGAATGTGGAACAACATGCGGATCCGAATTATCAGGTCGTTTCCCGAGATTCTGGGCCCTTTTACACTCACATTTTCTCTCTACTTTGAAAAGCATTCTACCGTATATACAATTTGACTGGTGCAATTCCATACCCAGTAAAACATTTGTGCTGGTGGTAATTCCACAAAAATCTGTGGAATTGCGACTATGCACAACTAGTAATGAGGATCGCACTCTTCTGCCTAGCCCCCTGACTCTCCATACCTTTTCCATGGAGACTTTTTCCATTAATCTTACAGACATACTGTCTTCTTGTACATTTTTCATTCGGTATTTATGTGATGTATGCCCAGCGCTGTGAAGTTACCAGTAGGTGACATTAAGGCGCCATACAGAACATCTAAACAAATAAGTCAGCTTTGTTGTTATTTGTTTTTTAACAGATGCCAGGACTATCCAAAACTTTTTGACAGTCACAAGGGGCTAATGAACACTGCCTAAGTATTAAAGAGAAAATCAATGATCTTGTGGGAATCTAAGGGAATGCACTGAATATGGTGTAGTTAACATTCAAAAGCGGCAGAAGGAAATCTGCTGTAATTACTGACCAAGGGTAAGTCATTGTGTGTCTTGTGCTTATTATACTATGGTCCAAGCTATTGATTTTGGTACATGTGATAAAACAATGGCAATTCTTTTTTATTTAAACTTCCTCCCTTGCTTTTTACTTTCTTTTTTATTTTGGGCTTCAAATAGTTTTTAAAAAGCACTAGTCTCTGAAAAGATGGGTGACAGAGCACTATAGCACTATAACCACTTTAATGGCTCTCTGTTTGGCCTATTTGTTTAGCGAAAACCTAAGAAACTTACATACAGATTCGCACCACAGGTATTTACCATCATTAGGGTTGGGTTTTGACACTATAGCTATCAAGCTGACTATTGCTTACAATATGCCTACCTTTGGTTTAGCATGTAAAGCGGCGGTGGCAGCATACTCTATCTTGTAATGAATAGTTATAACTAGGCATTTTGTAGCTGTCACTAGAGTGGAAGCCTACTGGTTCACTCATGTAAAGCTCTGCTTCTATGTGCTAACACAGGTCCTAGAACTAACATTCTAATAGTACATTTTACATGTTTGCGTGCGTTACCTGTATAGTACTGTCACAGTGTGCATGTGTGACCTGGAGAAATAGAGGCCTGTGAGATCAATTTTAGATAGGCCTGACCTGTTCCAGTGCACAACATGGAGGTGAGGTTGTTTGGCCACACAGTGGCATTGTATTGCTGACATTCCTGAAACTGGAGGGAGGAGATCTAGACAGTGCAGATGGGAGAGAAGCAACAAGATCCCTTTAGAAATGTGATTACACCTTTTGGTAAGAGGAGTTACAGATTTGTCCTCCTGTGACACTGCCATTTGGTAGATGGTGGGGTGTAGGGTGAGGCTGCAGTCTGTGTTGTTCAGGGTGAAAGGGATCCCTTAGGTGTGGTCTAAACGTTTGTGTTTCCCCTGATCATTATTCTGTGTGGCTGATGGCAGCCTGGCACAGAAAGCTCACACCTCCATGTGCCTTTGTTGTGATTGCTCCAAGCTGGAGACTACCCTGCTGCAAGGAGCATCACATTGCACAAATGGTGATCTAGGACATCAGCCTGAGAAGAACACTTGAAAGAAGAACCAACCCAAACTGTTTCTGAAAGTGCAGACAGGGAATGCACATTCCCTGTCTGTGTTGGCTGTAGAATGGTAGGACATAGTTGTTCTAGTTTCAAATTCTCTTAGGCCATGGAAGGGTGTGCTCCACAGAGTACTCAGAAGACTAATGTGCAATCAGAATAAGTGTCTGCCTGACATCAGGCTTCCTAGATGTGAAGGTACATAACCTGAAGTCTTGTTTTGCTGAAAGAAGCTCTTCATCTGACCTGAAGCACCCTTGTTCCAAAGCCAAAGCCGAATGGATACCAAGATATCAGAGGCAAATGATTCCAGCCCCCAATGGCTGAGGCCCAGTGGCTCCTGCTCACCCCATGGCCACCCATATAGGTTCTGATATATAGGGGCGAATTTGGCTGATGGTGAGACACACAAATAAAGAACATAACACACCTCTCCCACAATAACAACACCAGAGAAAAATATTATAGGTCTCATTAAAAACAAAACAAAAACATAGTAAAATAACATTAGCATCAATAATAATACACAATATGCATATGACAATAAAGCAGTGACACAAGAAATAACGAAAATACATTGAGATACAAAGCAAAATGAACAATGCAACCAATTTGTGTAGTTTCTTCTTTCAAGTGTTCTTCTCAGACTGTCGTCCTAGTTCATACAAGTATGAACCATGTACCTTTATACCATGAGAAAATCCTTGAATTTCACAGGAACTTTTAGTTCTCGTTTCTCTTCCCCACAACAGGAACCACCTCCTCGAGTCTCAGTCTTGAAAGGCAAACCTTCTCTCAGGAACATGCAGAACTTTCACCACATGAGCCACATTCCACCATTGCCTATTCTTCAATTTCACTGCACACTCATCCACATTCACTTCATCCACCTGACATGGTGCACCATACTTCACCTTTCCCTGTGTTACCTCATCACAAGGCAACTTAGTGCAAACCTAATCTCTCTTTTGACAGAAAATTAATTTTGTTTTCTTGACTCATCATATCTGATTTTGCTTCTAAAACGACTTTGTTCAGTGTTACACATCAACCTTTTGATGTCAAAATTGTTTTCAAATTTGGACAGATTATTCAACTATGCAGGCTTCAAAATATTCTGAGAAGATCTCTCCCTCAGTGCTTGATATGGTGACACCCCCATTACACAATAGGGTTGCAATAAGACCATAACATGGCACGGACCACATCAACAACATCCATCCCTTTAGTGATTGCACCTCTACCACACTCATGCACCTGCCTATTAGCTCTCGCCACCTGGCCATTACTCTTGGGATGATAGAGCCTACACCGTTTGTGCTTGATACAGGCATCTCTGAAAAATCCCACCATATCATCTGACACAAACTGCACCCCATTGCCTGATATCATCTCAGATGGAAAACCTTCTCTTGAGAATACATCTGCTGAGAAAGTTGTTACAGTTTCAGTGTTTGCATCACTAACAAACCTGACCTCTATTCATTTTGACAAATGATCAATTAGTACAAAGGCAAAGCATTGGCCATGAGGCAGTATTCTGAAAGGACTAAGAAAATCCAGACTTACTCTACTCTAAACATTCTCTATACTTCCAAATTCCACCATGAGAGGTGTAACACTCTTAAGGCGTTTACCATTTTGTAAACAAAACAAGCAATTTCTACCATAGTCTTCAAAATCCCTGTCCTTTCCTGGCCACCAATACATTTCCCTCAATCTTTTCTTATTGAGTGTCATTCCCGGAAGGCCCCCATGATTTAACTGCAACAGTTTACTTATGACATTGCTGGTGGAGTCAATTTGTCATCTCTTAACAAAAGTCCTGCTTCAGGGATAGCTCTGTCCGTGACTTGCTATACTGGTGCAAAGTGATAGGTACATTTATTTCTCTAGGCCACACTTTTGTCATGTGTTCCACCACTTTTTATAAAGTACTGTTTTGCTCAAACTCCTTCCTCCACACATCTACATTGATGCACTTCCCTTTACCCCACACAATGCTTGCCACCAAACAATCTTTATCCTGTTTATCACACATTCCTTTCTCTAAGTCATCACTAGAGAATGGTAAATGAGACACAAACTCAGCTTTTATACTCCTGCCTCCAGGAATATGTTGAACCTCAAAATGATATCCAAACAACTTCACTCGAAGTGATCAATCTTGCCTTCTCTCTTGTGGAATGAGCATTAGAACCACTTATAACTGGCACCAAAGGCTTGTGATCAGTTAGTGAAAGGAATTTGACTTCCCACACATAAGTTTTCAATTTTTCTACCGCCCACACGCAGGCCAATATTTCCTTTCCAATTACTAAATAGAGACGTTCCCGTGGTCTGAGCGTGCGTGAAACAAAAGGAAAAATGATTTAAGATTTTTCTCTCCCTTGGGACAGGACCGCACGAAGACCCACCCCAGTAGCATCAACAGTGATACATGAGGAGCATAAGGAGATGACAAGGGAGCTTTATTAAGTTCCCTTGTAGTTCTCCCCAAATAAATGTAATTTTTTGTTAACAAATTGATTAATGGTTCAGCTTTGGTGGAAAAATTTCAAATAAATTTGGCATAAAATTTGCTCCCGATCAGTCGATGTTGAAACTTCCTCAATTGTCTTACATAACCCAGGATGTGGTGAAACGCCACCCCCTGACACCACATGACCCAGATATTCAGCTCTATTTACACCAAATTCACATTTATCTTGCCTTAACTTCAATCCCCTAGCTTTGAGTACAGAAAGGACCGCAATGAGTCTTGATACACATTCAGCATTGTTTTCATCATACAACAAAATATCATATTGAAAAATCAAGACTCCTTTCAAACCTTTCGGTACCTCTGCAATGAGTCACTGAAACACTGCCACAGCTGATGCGATCACAAAAGGCATCCTGCAAAACTGAAAAACTCCTGATGGTATCCCAAAAGAAGTGAGGTGTCTAGGCTCTTCTGCAAGTGTCACTTGGTAGTAAGCTGATTTCATATCTAGTTTTGGAAAGTATGTGGCTTCAGCCAGAGTAGTGATTATTTATTCAATACAGGGGAACGGATGTCCATCCACTCATGTGGCCTTATTGAGGCTCCTAAGGTCAATGCGCGTGCTCAATTTATCATTCTCTTTGTGGGCAACTATGGGAAATAACCACAGGGGTGATTCCACTGGTGTTATGACACCATCATGACATAATTGAGAGATAAGTTAATCCAATTTACTTCTAATGCTCAACGGGATACATCGAAGTTTATGCTTAAATGGTATACTATTGTATTTCAACTTGATAACAAGCTCAAATCCGCTCAGCTTCCCCAGTTGTTCTTCAAAAATCTCCCCATTCACTGTTAATACTGAATCCACATCACTGCTGATAATCAGTGCCTCATTGTCTTCCACCAATAGAATTTAGTTTGCCCTGTCAGGTCTCAATATAATTCCTAAATACCCCTGGTGATCTCACCCCGGGATTTCAGGACCATGGTGAGACATATATACTTTTCCTTGAATTTGAATAACTGTTCTGAAAAACCCTTCCAGGTCAATTCTTTCACCATTTTTCATAACTGGAATAATGTCAGGTAGTTCCAATTAAAATCTCTGCTTAATAAAAATCTTTAAAAACAATTGTTCTTTCTGAAACAGAGGACCAGATTTAAGAGGGCCTAGTGGCTCGTTGCTCCACATTAGCGTCATTTTTTTACGTTAATGTGGCCCAACGAGGCTGAAATCGCTATGTTAGATTTACAAAGTGGCACAATCTATGCATTGTGCCACTTTGTAACTCCTTGTGCCACATTATACCTGCGCCAGGCATAATGTTTGCAATGGGGGTGATCCCCCATTAGGGGGCCAAAACAGTGGCGCAAAGAAATCTAAAAGATTTATTTACGGCATTTTTAATTCCTGCTTAGAGCAGGCATTAAAAGGGGGCTCACCATAATTTATAATGGGCCCCTATGTACTGTTCAGGGCTACCACCAAAATTTTGGCGCTACCCCTGAACAGTATCTCAATAGTGTTAAATATTTTCACACTATTGCCCCCTACCCTGAGCCATGGTGTGCCGTATTTTAAATACGGCACACACATGCTGGCGGTAGGGGGGTGCTAAGGGGCTCAAGAAAAGTGGCACTGCACTGGGCGCAGCACCACTTTTCTTAAATCTGCCCCAGAGTCTGTTGACAGTGGTACATTTCTGTCTTTGATGATAAAATCATCTATCGGACTTTGGCCTTTGAAAAACCATCCTCATGCACCCTCACACACAGTAGCAGATTGTCCATACTATAGGCCAAATCTTGTTCCTCATCCACCACCTTCACATTAGTTTTCCGTGGTTGAGTACATCAAACCACTGCATTGTGCCAGAAGTATCACATTTCAGGCATTCTTTTCCCAAGGCAGGACATTGCTTGAATTAATTTAGATCCATGAGGAAAAATCCTCCAACCCCTCTTGGGTTCCTCCTTTTGTAAACAATTTTGTTGGCCCGAGATGTGGTAGGTTTAACTAGACATACAGCTTCTTCTCTGTCCTTATTCAGGTCCTTGACAATGTTTTTTGACTCCTGCATGCTGCTGGCAATGTCAACAACCTCATCGAGTGATGGGTTCCTACACGTTGTGAGAGCTGAGATTTTGTCATAAATATTTTGTCTTTATGGAATTATACTTATATACTAATGTGTGACTCAATTTGATTATAAATTTATGTTTAAGAAAAATGTGACCTACTTAATGGCTGCCATAAAGTGAAAGGCCTGTATTTGTTTTCTAATGCTAAGTTAACACTGTGATGGAAATATTCTGTCTCTTTAAGAGCGTATTCTTTGCTAAAATAAATGCTGAAATAAAATGAGTATTTCATGGCCTCTGCTAGGCTGAAGCGGATGCAAGGCCACTGTGCAATGTTATCTGTATTAAATGTTTCTAGTGTATTCTGTTTTTCTGACTGCATTTCCGTAGCCTAACAGACTTCATTCATTGTATTCGCACATTTGCTTGTAATGTTTCTAACTTGTGTTTTTCCCTTGAGGAAAATGGTGCGACAAGAAAATGTTTCAATATTTTGTAATCACTATCCTGTGACAGCGTATTCGGAAGGTGCCAAACAATGGGTCCACAGATGCAGCTGAAGAAGAGGATGTACAAAATACAAGTTATATTAGTTTGAGTTTCATCAATGGAACAACAACAAATAGAAGAGCTTATAGCTAACATTTTATGTAATTTTGATATCTGTTAATGTTCTGATTAAACATAATTTTCTAACCTTATATTTTAACCAATCACAAGAGTTTAACAAGTTTAATTTAATGTTCAGTCACCATTCATTGAGGTTTCTTCATCCATTCTTCTTTTGGAATTCTCTTGTATCCTGAGTTCAAGAAATCTTACTTCTTATCATCTGTCACTTTGATATTTCATGCTTTGCCAGTTAGTCTACTGACATGCTGGTGTTTTATTATTTTCTGAGTGTTCTATGTCTGTTCGTTACTGAACAAATGCTTTGATGGTTTAGTAATCTTATAGTCCAAACTCTAAACCATATCCCCTACCTTATTCCAGTTTTGATGCTGATATCTGATGTTGCTGTCCCACTGATGAAGTAGACATTGTTGCTGAAAACCTTAGAGATTGGGTAGAGTATGAGCTGTGTATTGTTATTTGTCTTTCGCCTTTCAGGTACCAACTGCTAATATTTTAATCCTGCTGCTACTTTTGATAGCGCCTTAGCTAGATGTTTTCTAAATTCATGTTACTAAGTTCTTTTGCATGAAGTCCAACATGTTAATGCCAATTAGTGGTTAGTGGGGCGTTACTCTCATACACATGAATGGTCATTGATTCCTTTTGTTTAGTTATTTCAATGTATTCAATTTCTCTTGCTCAGATTCTATTGCTATGGTTATGTGTATTATCCTTTGAGGCATTGTTTC
The DNA here is from genome assembly GCF_031143425.1 of Pleurodeles waltl. Classification (NCBI taxonomy): domain Eukaryota; kingdom Metazoa; phylum Chordata; class Amphibia; order Caudata; family Salamandridae; genus Pleurodeles; species Pleurodeles waltl. Next base: position 503,060,390 of record NC_090443.1, read on the forward strand.
TGTAAGGAAATGCCTCCTTGGCATGGTTGCCCCCTGACTTTTTGCCTTTGCTGATGCTATGTTTACAATTGAAAGTGTGCTGAGGCCTGCTAACCAGGCCCCAGCACCAGTGTTCTTTCCCTAACCTGTACTTTTGTATCCACAATTGGCAGACCCTGGCATCCAGATAAGTCCCTTGTAACTGGTACTTCTAGTACCAAGGGCCCTGATGCCAAGGAAGGTCTCTAAGGGCTGCAGCATGTCTTATGCCACCCTGGAGACCTCTCACTCAGCACAGACACACTGCTTGCCAGCTTGTGTGTGCTAGGGAGGACAAAACGAGTAAGTCGACATGGCACTCCCCTCAGGGTGCCATGCCAGCCTCTCACTGCCTATGCAGTATAGGTAAGACACCCCTCTAGCAGGCCTTACAGCCCTAAGGCAGGGTGCACTATACCATAGGTGAGGGTACCAGTGCATGAGCAGGGTACCCCTACAGTGTCTAAATAAAACCTTAGACATTGTAAGTGCAGGGTAGCCATAAGAGTATATGGTCTGGGAGTCTGTCAAACACGAACTCCACAGCACCATAATGGCTACACTGAAAACTGGGAAGTTTGGTATCAAACTTCTCAGCACAATAAATGCACACTGATGCCAGTGTACATTTTATTGTAAAATACACCACAGAGGGCACCTTAGAGGTGCCCCCCGGAAACTTAACCGACTATCTGTGTAGGCTGACTAGTTTTAGCAGCCTGCCACAAACCGAGACATGTTGCTGGCCCCATGGGGAGAGTGCCTTTGTCACTCTGAGGCCAGTAACAAAGCCTGCACTGGGTGGAGATGCTAACACCTCTCCCAGGCAGGAATTGTCACACCTGGCGGTGAGCCTCAAAGGCTCACCTCCTTTGTGCCAACCCAGCAGGACACTCCAGCTAGTGGAGTTGCCCGCCCCCTCCGGCCAGGCCCCACTTTTGGCGGCAAGGCCGGAGAAAATAATGAGAATAACAAGGAGGAGTCACTGGCCAGTCAGGACAGCCCCTAAGGTGTCCTGAGCTGAGGTGACTCTAACTTTTAGAAATCCTCCATCTTGCAGATGGAGGATTCCCCCAATAGGGTTAGGATTGTGACCCCCTCCCCTTGGGAGGAGGCACAAAGAGGGTGTACCCACCCTCAGGGCTAGTAGCCATTGGCTACTAACCCCCCAGACCTAAAACCGCCCTTAAATTTAGTATTTAAGGGCTACCCTGAACCCTAGAAAATTAGATTCCTGCAACTACAAGAAGAAGGACTGCCTAGCTGAAAACCCCTGCAGCGGAAGACCAGAAGACGACAACTGCCTTGGCTCCAGAAACTCACCGGCCTGTCTCCTGCCTTCCAAAGATCCTGCTCCAGCGACGCCTTCCAAAGGGACCAGCGACCTCGACATCCTCTGAGGACTGCCCCTGCTTCGAAAAGACAAGAAACTCCAGAGGACAGCGGACCTGCTCCAAGAAAAGCTGCAACTTCGTTTCCAGCAGCTTTAAAGAACCCTGCAAGCTCCCCGCAAGAAGCGTGAGACTTGCAACACTGCACCCGGCGACCCCGACTCGGCTGGTGGCGATCCAACACCTCAGGAGGGACCCCAGGACTACTCTGATACTGTGAGTACCAAAACCTGTCCCCCCTGAGCCCCCACAGCGCCGCCTGCAGAGGGAATCCCGAGGCTTCCCCTGACCGCGACTCTTTGAACCTAAAGTCCCGACGCCTGGGAGAGACCCTGCACCCGCAGCCCCCAGGACCTGAAGGACCGGACTTTCACTGGAGAAGTGACCCCCAGGAGTCCCTCTCCCTTGCCCAAGTGGAGGTTTCCCCGAGGAATCCCCCCCTTGCCTGCCTGCAGCGCTGAAGAGATCCCGAGATCTCTCATAGACTAACATTGAAAACCCGACGCTTGTTTCTACACTGCACCCGGCCGCCCCCGCGCTGCTGAGGGTGAAATTTCTGTGTGGACTTGTGTCCCCCCCGGTGCCCTACAAAACCCCTCTGGTCTGCCCTCCGAAGACGCGGGTACTTACCTGCAAGCAGACCGGAACCGGGGCACCCCCTTCTCTCCATTCTAGCCTATGTGTTTTGGGCACCACTTTGAACTCTGCACCTGACCGGCCCTGAGCTGCTGGTGTGGTGACTTTGGGGTTGCTCTGAACCCCCAACGGTGGGCTACCTTGGACCAAGAACTGAACCCTGTAAGTGTCTTACTTACCTGGTAAAACTAACAAAAACTTACCTCCCCCAGGAACTGTGAAAATTGCACTAAGTGTCCACTTTTAAAACAGCTATTTGTCAATAACTTGTAAAGTATACATGCAATTTTTATGATTTGAAGTTCCTAAAGTACTTACCTGCAATACCTTTCGAATGAGATATTACATGTAGAATTTGAACCTGTGGTTCTTAAAATAAACTAAGAAAAGATATTTTTCTATAACAAAACCTATTGGCTGGATTTGTCTCTGAGTGTGTGTACCTCATTTATTGTCTATGTGTATGTACAACAAATGCTTAACACTACTCCTTGGATAAGCCTACTGCTCGACCACACTACCACAAAATAGAGCATTAGTATTATCTCTTTTTACCACTATTTTACCTCTAAGGGGAACCCTTGGACTCTGTGCATGCTATTCCTTACTTTGAAATAGCACATACAGAGCCAACTTCCTACATTGGTGGATCAGCGGTGGGGTACAAGACTTTGCATTTGCTGGACTACTCAGCCAATACCTGATCACACGACAAATTCCAAAATTGTCATTAGAAATTGATTTTTGCAATTTGAAAAGTTTTCTAAATTCTTAAAAGACCTGCTAGGGCCTTGTGTTAGATCCTGTTTAGCATTTCTTTTAGAGTTTAAAAGTTTGTAAAAGTTTGAATTAGATTCTAGAACCAGTTGTAGATTCTTAAAAAGTATTCCAACTTTTAGAAGCAAAATGTCTAGCACAGATGTGACGGTGGTGGAACTCGACACCACACCTTACCTCCATCTTAAGATGAGGGAGCTAAGGTCACTCTGTAAAATAAAGAAAATAACAATGGGCCCCAAACCTACCAAAATACAGCTCCAGGAGCTTTTGGCAGAGTTTGAAAAGGCCAACCCCTCTGAGGGTGGCAACTCAGAGGAAGAGGATAGTGACTTGGAGGACAATTCCCCCCTACCAGTCCTATCTAGGGAGAACAGGGTCCCTCAAACCCTGACTCCAAAAATAATAGTCAGAGATGCTGGTTCCCTCACAGGAGAGACCAACACCTCTGAAATCACTGAGGATAGCCCCAGTGAAGAGGACATCCAGTTAGCCAGGATGGCCAAAAGATTGGCTTTGGAAAGACAGATCCTAGCCATAGAGAGGGAAAGACAAGAGATGGGCCTAGGACCCATCAATGGTGGCAGCAACATAAATAGGGTCAGAGATTCTCCTGACATGTTGAAAATCCCTAAAGGGATTGTAACTAAATATGAAGATGGTGATGACATCACCAAATGGTTCACAGCTTTTGAGAGGGCTTGTGTAACCAGAAAAGTGAACAGATCTCACTGGGGTGCTCTCCTTTGGGAAATGTTCACAGGAAAGTGTAGGGATAGACTCCTCACACTCTCTGGACAAGATGCAGAATCTTATGACCTCATGAAGGGTACCCTGATTGAGGGCTTTGGATTCTCCACTGAGGAGTACAGGATTAGGTTCAGGGGGGCTCAAAAATCCTCGAGCCAGACCTGGGTTGACTTTGTTGACTACTCAGTGAAAACACTAGATGGTTGGATCCAAGGCAGTGGTGTAAGTAATTATGATGGGCTGTACAATTTATTTGTGAAAGAACACCTGTTAAGTAATTGTTTCAATGATAAACTGCATCAGCATCTGGTAGACCTAGGACCAATTTCTCCCCAAGAATTGGGAAAGAAGGCGGACCATTGGGTCAAGACAAGGGTGTCCAAGACTTCAACAGGGGGTGACCAAAAGAAAGGGGTCACAAAGACTCCCCAGGGGAAGGGTGATGAGACAACCAAAACTAAAAATAGTCAAGAGTCTTCTACAGGCCCCCAAAAACCTGCACAGGAGGGTGGGCCCAGAGCCTCTTCACAAAACAATGGGTACAAGGGTAAAAACTTTGATCCCAAAAAGGCCTGGTGTCACAGCTGTAAACAGCATGGACACCAAACTGGAGACAAGGCCTGTCCCAAGAAAGGTTCCACTCCAAACTCCCATCCAGGTAACACTGGTATGGCTAGTCTCCAAGTGGGATCAACAGTGTGCCCAGAGCAAATCAGGGTCCACACTGAAGCTACTCTAGTTTCTGAGGGTGGGGTGGATTTAGCCACACTAGCTGTCTGGCCGCCTAACATGCAAAAATACAGACAGCAACTCTTAATTAATGGGACTAGAATAGAGGGCCTGAGGGATACAGGTGCCAGTGTCACCATGGTGACAGAGAAACTGGTTTCCCCTGGCCAATACCTGACTGGAAAAACTTACACAGTCACCAACGCTGACAATCAGAGAAAAGTACATCCCATGGCAATGGTTACTTTAGAATGGGGAGGGGTCAATGGCCTGAAACAGGTGGTGGTCTCCTCAAATATCCCAGTGGACTGTCTGCTTGGAAATGACCTGGAGTCCTCAGCATGGGCTGAGGTAGAACTAAAAACCCATGCAGCAATGCTGGGTATCCCTGAACTGGTGTGTGTGAAAACAAGAGCACAGTGCAAGGCACAGGGTGAAAAAGTAGAGCTGGAGTCTGGAAAAATGGCCCAGCCTACCAAGAGAACAGGAAAGTCAGTTGGGAAACCCACTGCAACACAGCAAAAGAAAGGGAACCTCTCTTCTCAGGAAGAAGTTCTGCCCTCTGAGGGAACTGAGCCTTTGGAGCTTGAACCTTACCAGGTTGAGCTCTTAGGCCCAGGGGGACCCTCCAGGGAGGAGCTGTGTAAGGGACAAGAAACCTGTCCCTCTCTTGAAGGCCTTAGGCAGCAAGCTGCTGAAGAGTCCAAAGGCAAGAAAAATGGAACGCATAGGGTCTATTGGGAAGATGGACTCCTGTACACTGAGGCCAGAGACGCCAAACCTGGTGCCACTAGGAGAGTGGTAGTGCCTCAGCTGTTCAGAGAGTTCATCCTAACATTGGCCCATGACATTCCCCTTGCTGGACATTTGGGACAAACCAAGACGTGGGAGAGGTTAGTCAACCACTTCTACTGGCCCAATATGTCCAACATGGTTAAGGAGTTTTGCCTCTCCTGCCCCACCTGTCAAGCCAGTGGTAAGACAGGTGGGCATCCAAAGGCCCCCCTCATTCCACTTCCAGTGGTGGGGGTTCCCTTTGAAAGAGTGGGTGTGGACATAGTTGGTCCACTAGAACCTCCCACAGCCTCAGGAAATATGTATATCCTGGTAGTAGTGGATCATGCTACCAGGTATCCTGAAGCTATTCCCCTTAGGTCGACTACTGCCCCTGCAGTAGCCAAGGCCCTCATTGGTATCTTTACCAGAGTGGGTTTCCCTAAGGAGGTGGTGTCTGACAGAGGTACCAACTTCATGTCAGCATACCTAAAGCACATGTGGAATGAGTGTAGAGTGACTTATAAATTCACTACACCATACCATCCACAAACCAATGGCTTGGTTGAGAGATTCAACAAGACATTAAAAGGCATGATCATGGGGCTCCCAGAAAAGCTCAAAAGGAGATGGGATGTCCTCTTGCCATGTCTGCTTTTCGCTTACAGAGAGGTGCCACAGAAGGGAGTAGGATTCTCACCCTTTGAACTTCTGTTTGGTCATCCTGTAAGGGGACCACTTGCCCTTGTTAAAGAAGGCTGGGAGAGACCTCTCCATGAGCCTAAACAGGACATAGTGGACTATGTACTTGGCCTTCGCTCTAGAATGGCAGAGTACATGGAAAAGGCAACCAAAAACCTTGAGGCCAGCCAACAGCTCCAGAAGTTTTGGTATGACCAAAAGGCTGCACTGGTTGAGTTCCAACCAGGGCAGAAAGTCTGGGTTCTGGAGCCTGTGGCTCCCAGGGCACTCCAGGACAAATGGAGTGGCCCTTACCCAGTACTAGAGAGGAAGAGTCAGGTCACCTACTTGGTGGACCTGGGCACAAGCAGGAGCCCCAAGAGGGTGATCCATGTAAACCGCCTTAAGCTCTTCCACGACAGGGCTGATGTCAATCTGTTGATGGTAACAGATGAGGATCAGGAGGCAGAGAGTGAACCTCTCCCTGATCTTCTGTCATCAGACCCAAAAGATGGTACAGTAGATGGAGTGATCTACTCAGACACCCTCTCTGGCCAACAGCAAGCTGATTGTAGGAGAGTCCTACAACAGTTTCCTGAACTCTTCTCCTTAACCCCTGGTCAGACACACCTGTGTACCCATGATGGGGACACAGGAGACAGCATGCCTGTCAAGAACAAAATCTTTAGACAGTCTGACCATGTTAAGGAAAGCATCAAGGTGGAAGTCCACAAGATGCTGGAATTGGGAGTAATTGAGCGCTCTGACAGCCCCTGGGCTAGCCCAGTGGTCTTAGTCCCCAAACCTCACACCAAAGATGGAAAGAAAGAGATGAGGTTTTGTGTGGACTACAGAGGGCTCAATTCTGTCACCAAGACAGATGCCCATCCAATTCCAAGAGCTGATGAGCTCATTGATAAGTTAGGTGCTGCCAAATTTCTAAGTACCTTTGACTTGACAGCAGGGTACTGGCAAATAAAAATGGCACCTGGAGCAAAAGAAAAGACAGCATTCTCCACACCTGATGGGCATTATCAGTTTACTGTTATGCCCTTTGGTTTAAAGAATGCCCCTGCCACCTTCCAAAGGTTGGTGAATCAAGTCCTTGCTGGCTTGGAGTCCTTTAGCACAGCTTATCTTGATGATATTGCTGTCTTTAGCTCCACCTGGCAGGATCACCTGGTCCACCTGAGGAAGGTTTTGAAGGCTCTGCAATCTGCAGGCCTCTCTATCAAGGCATCCAAATGCCAGATAGGGCAGGGAACTGTGGTTTACTTGGGACACCTTGTAGGTGGAGGCCAAGTTCAGCCACTCCAACCCAAGATCCAGACTATTCTGGACTGGGTAGCTCCAAAAACCCAGACTCAAGTCAGGGCATTCCTTGGCTTGACTGGGTATTACAGGAGGTTTGTGAAGGGATATGGATCCATTGTGACAGCCCTCACTGAACTCACCTCCAAGAAAATGCCCAAGAAAGTAAACTGGACTGTGGAATGCCAACAGGCCTTTGACACCCTGAAACAGGCAATGTGCTCAGCACCAGTTCTAAAAGCTCCAGATTATTCTAAGCAGTTCATTGTGCAGACTGATGCCTCTGAACATGGGATAGGGGCAGTTTTGTCCCAAACAAATGATGATGGCCTTGACCAGCCTGTTGCTTTCATTAGCAGGAGGTTACTCCCCAGGGAGCAGCGTTGGAGTGCCATTGAGAGGGAGGCCTTTGCTGTGGTTTGGTCCCTGAAGAAGCTGAGACCATACCTCTTTGGGACTCACTTCCTAGTTCAAACTGACCACAGACCTCTCAAATGGCTGATGCAAATGAAAGGTGAAAATCCTAAACTGTTGAGGTGGTCCATCTCCCTACAGGGAATGGACTTTATAGTGGAACACAGACCTGGGACTGCCCATGCCAATGCAGATGGCCTTTCCAGGTTCTTCCACTTAGAAAATGAAGACTCTCCTGGGAAAGGTTAGTCTCATCCTCTTTCGTTTGGGGGGGGGTTGTGTAAGGAAATGCCTCCTTGGCATGGTTGCCCCCTGACTTTTTGCCTTTGCTGATGCTATGTTTACAATTGAAAGTGTGCTGAGGCCTGCTAACCAGGCCCCAGCACCAGTGTTCTTTCCCTAACCTGTACTTTTGTATCCACAATTGGCAGACCCTGGCATCCAGATAAGTCCCTTGTAACTGGTACTTCTAGTACCAAGGGCCCTGATGCCAAGGAAGGTCTCTAAGGGCTGCAGCATGTCTTATGCCACCCTGGAGACCTCTCACTCAGCACAGACACACTGCTTGCCAGCTTGTGTGTGCTAGGGAGGACAAAACGAGTAAGTCGACATGGCACTCCCCTCAGGGTGCCATGCCAGCCTCTCACTGCCTATGCAGTATAGGTAAGACACCCCTCTAGCAGGCCTTACAGCCCTAAGGCAGGGTGCACTATACCATAGGTGAGGGTACCAGTGCATGAGCAGGGTACCCCTACAGTGTCTAAATAAAACCTTAGACATTGTAAGTGCAGGGTAGCCATAAGAGTATATGGTCTGGGAGTCTGTCAAACACGAACTCCACAGCACCATAATGGCTACACTGAAAACTGGGAAGTTTGGTATCAAACTTCTCAGCACAATAAATGCACACTGATGCCAGTGTACATTTTATTGTAAAATACACCACAGAGGGCACCTTAGAGGTGCCCCCCGGAAACTTAACCGACTATCTGTGTAGGCTGACTAGTTTTAGCAGCCTGCCACAAACCGAGACATGTTGCTGGCCCCATGGGGAGAGTGCCTTTGTCACTCTGAGGCCAGTAACAAAGCCTGCACTGGGTGGAGATGCTAACACCTCTCCCAGGCAGGAATTGTCACACCTGGCGGTGAGCCTCAAAGGCTCACCTCCTTTGTGCCAACCCAGCAGGACACTCCAGCTAGTGGAGTTGCCCGCCCCCTCCGGCCAGGCCCCACTTTTGGCGGCAAGGCCGGAGAAAATAATGAGAATAACAAGGAGGAGTCACTGGCCAGTCAGGACAGCCCCTAAGGTGTCCTGAGCTGAGGTGACTCTAACTTTTAGAAATCCTCCATCTTGCAGATGGAGGATTCCCCCAATAGGGTTAGGATTGTGACCCCCTCCCCTTGGGAGGAGGCACAAAGAGGGTGTACCCACCCTCAGGGCTAGTAGCCATTGGCTACTAACCCCCCAGACCTAAAACCGCCCTTAAATTTAGTATTTAAGGGCTACCCTGAACCCTAGAAAATTAGATTCCTGCAACTACAAGAAGAAGGACTGCCTAGCTGAAAACCCCTGCAGCGGAAGACCAGAAGACGACAACTGCCTTGGCTCCAGAAACTCACCGGCCTGTCTCCTGCCTTCCAAAGATCCTGCTCCAGCGACGCCTTCCAAAGGGACCAGCGACCTCGACATCCTCTGAGGACTGCCCCTGCTTCGAAAAGACAAGAAACTCCCGAGGACAGCGGACCTGCTCCAAGAAAAGCTGCAACTTCGTTTCCAGCAGCTTTAAAGAACCCTGCAAGCTCCCCGCAAGAAGCGTGAGACTTGCAACACTGCACCCGGCGACCCCGACTCGGCTGGTGGCGATCCAACACCTCAGGAGGGACCCCAGGACTACTCTGATACTGTGAGTACCAAAACCTGTCCCCCCTGAGCCCCCACAGCGCCGCCTGCAGAGGGAATCCCGAGGCTTCCCCTGACCGCGACTCTTTGAACCTAAAGTCCCGACGCCTGGGAGAGACCCTGCACCCGCAGCCCCCAGGACCTGAAGGACCGGACTTTCACTGGAGAAGTGACCCCCAGGAGTCCCTCTCCCTTGCCCAAGTGGAGGTTTCCCCGAGGAATCCCCCCCTTGCCTGCCTGCAGCGCTGAAGAGATCCCGAGATCTCTCATAGACTAACATTGAAAACCCGACGCTTGTTTCTACACTGCACCCGGCCGCCCCCGCGCTGCTGAGGGTGAAATTTCTGTGTGGACTTGTGTCCCCCCCGGTGCCCTACAAAACCCCTCTGGTCTGCCCTCCGAAGACGCGGGTACTTACCTGCAAGCAGACCGGAACCGGGGCACCCCCTTCTCTCCATTCTAGCCTATGTGTTTTGGGCACCACTTTGAACTCTGCACCTGACCGGCCCTGAGCTGCTGGTGTGGTGACTTTGGGGTTGCTCTGAACCCCCAACGGTGGGCTACCTTGGACCAAGAACTGAACCCTGTAAGTGTCTTACTTACCTGGTAAAACTAACAAAAACTTACCTTCCCCAGGAACTGTGAAAATTGCACTAAGTGTCCACTTTTAAAACAGCTATTTGTCAATAACTTGTAAAGTATACATGCAATTTTTATGATTTGAAGTTCCTAAAGTACTTACCTGCAATACCTTTCGAATGAGATATTACATGTAGAATTTGAACCTGTGGTTCTTAAAATAAACTAAGAAAAGATATTTTTCTATAACAAAACCTATTGGCTGGATTTGTCTCTGAGTGTGTGTACCTCATTTATTGTCTATGTGTATGTACAACAAATGCTTAACACTACTCCTTGGATAAGCCTACTGCTCGACCACACTACCACAAAATAGAGCATTAGTATTATCTCTTTTTACCACTATTTTACCTCTAAGGGGAACCCTTGGACTCTGTGCATGCTATTCCTTACTTTGAAATAGCACATACAGAGCCAACTTCCTACAGTTTCTAATTGCATTGTTTAGACTTAGGTTCATTCGTCGACTAAATCAGCCTTTATTGTTTTTTTTTACATGTATCAGTTGAGTTTGAGAATTATTTTTGCGACCTTAGCATTGTTAATATAGGGAAATAAACCTTTTAACTTCTTAATAAACTGGTGTGGTTATTGAAGTTCGAATTAATGATGGTATGCTTATTTTAATTTGTTTATGGCATCTTTCCTATGATGTTTTCTTTAAAGCAGATTTGGTTCGGTTCATCGACCCAGAGTATGAAATCCGCTATCTGGTCTACTATGACTAAAATATAGGTGAGATTTCTGCTTTAGCAGTATTGGTAGCAGAATTTGATGGTTAGTATCCATTTAGATGACATCATTAGGTACGTCATAAGTTGCATAAATTGATTTGTTTGTCCTGATTATTGTTTTGAACATTGTTGTCTAAAATGGATAAAATGAATCTCTAAATGCCTAAAGTGACTTTCCCCGGCGCTTGGAGATTTCCGCTTTAGCAACGTCAAAAGTCTTTCCTGAATTGTTGTAGCACCTAGTTACCAGCTGATCTCTAATGAACTGGTCAGTAAGTGTACCAAATTCGCATCTGGCCACCAAACCTCGTTATTATGCCACATATTTATCAATTGATTCAACAGCTGTCTATCCCTTTGAGAAACAGTTGTGTCTCCTGACGATTAAGTTTGGGGGTTTTCAGAAATGTTTTTCAAGTTTAGCTACTGCATTTAATATCCATCTACCTCATCCTCTTCATCATCCAGCGATGGATGAGGTAAATGTGCAAGTATTTTTGGCCTTCCATAACCAATGAGGAGCCAACTGTTCCTTTCCGGTTTGAATTTGAAACTATTAATTGCACCCAAAAATGCGATGAATGCTCTGAACCATTTTTCCCATGCTACTGGCGGCTCTCCTGGTGAAGGATAGAAAAGGTGGTGGAAGACTGATGCCTTGCATGTTGTTCAAATGGATGCAAAGAATTAAAAGAAACTTCAAAGAAAGTGAAAACAAATCCAGATTTAAAAAAAATCTTCTTCTTCTTTATATTTTATTTTATTATAGTATATATATTGTCTAAGTTACGAAACATAAATTTGCACCAACTGTACTTGTAGAAATTGCCTGACCAAACAATGAAAAAACACCAGGCAAATCAGATGGCCGTCAAAACTGTGTTCAGCCCGGACTCAGTAATAGGACACACCAGGTAGTTCGGGTTAAAATAAAATGGCCACAAAATTTGCAAATTAGCCTGACTTTTGCAGATAAATACCTCAGGCAAATGAGATGGCCGCAACAGTAGTTCGAACTAATGGAACAATACCTGACCATAAATTGTGATGCGAGTGCGATATGTAAAATGTCTGCCAGACATTCACGTAAGTAGGTGCATGTGTAGATACTAATTGACATTACATATTGAGTCGAAGAGGGACGAGGTTGGGGCTAAAACGCGACACAGCGCATCTGCGAGCCTCAAGGATATTGGCTGAGGCACAACTCTCCACGCAGAGGCAGTACTTGAAACAGCACTTACCTCATCGCTGCCCCTGCCTCCTCCATCAGTCGTCACCAGTGTTATATTCCAGAAACACTGATATAATGGCTCAATGTAAGTCTATATTTAATCTCACACAGAATGGGCAAACATAGACACCACAGCTCTTCCTCCACTGTTCACGGTCTCTGTCCTTAAACCATCATGGAATGCAGACTCAAAGTTCCACATTCCAACATGGCTCGAGAGTCACAGACACGAAAGCATAAGGCACACAAATAAAGAACATAACAACGTGTTAGCACATTAAACCCAGACCTATTGGCTTTGTTAATGCCTTGTTTTTGACATGGAATGTAGATGCCTGAGTTCAGAAGAATGCTGTGCGTAAGAAATACAGAGACATGTAACAGGTCTATATTGCTCCTTTGATCAGGTCCAACCCACTTTAGGCCTGCTTAATAATACCCAGTATTATTCATAAACAAGATGGTATGGGCTTTGTTCAAACTTGAAACAGCCATTATGTGTTTCACCCCTTTCTCTGGTGTGTGGGACCGGGATTTTCTCAAGACTTTTACTTATGCTGTTGGTAAGTTAAAAAAACAAAACAATTCTAGCTATTAAGGTACCACGATATTCTCTACTTGATATTCAAGACCCCTACTGCTACTCTGACATACCCAGGCTGTCTTTTTGTTCCTTCTGTCGGTCCCACCACTGTAGGCAGAAAGAATGGGTCATTGCTTAATATTCCAAACTACAAATTGAAGCAGTCATACAAATATACTCTTATCGCTTCAATATACTTTGAATGCAGATTTGAAGAACAAATGAATGTAAGATAATTACAGTCCGTAAACTAAAGAGCCCATACTTAATGCTAGAAGTGTAACCACCCTGATATGTGAAAGGCTTGCTGTGTGGGATACTTCTACGATCAAAGGAGGCAGTTCATTGGATATCATAATTGATGTCCATTCATCTATTTGAATATTGCAGAGTATGGAAAACTTCCTTATAAATGCTGCTGGATTAGTCAGCCATTTTGGACACCATCGACCACCAACCTGTCCTTCAAAAGCTAGAAATGGTGGTGAGGGAGGGAGATTTCAGAGTCTGCATTAAAAGCGAATACTGTTCTTATTATCAGTCCTGAGCACTTGAGTTGGACAGGGGCAGGCTTCAGTGAATATGATTAGAGGGTAAAATGGCATGCCTCTGTCCCCACTATTCTTCAACATATATACCCAAACACTCATCCAAATATTAGAATTCTTGGGTCAGTTTTAAAAACTAGGCTGACTGTACATGATTAGCATTTTGCGTACCTAACAATGAGGCAACCAACTGCCAGAAGGCATCGGACATATTTCACAATCACAAAGAATTGATACATAAATAATAATTGATTCAGAATTCTTCGAAACACAATATTTGAGGATGGAAATGGACCACTAGTTAATGATTCGAAGCCATTCCTATGAAATGCTTTAGGTCAGTATTATGAATATTTATGTCAATGTGAAAACACTAGAGATGTATTTGATCAATACACTATTTGGATGCTCAAGTGAATAATATCAGTGCTCTCACCAAACGAGGTGAGAAACGTTTTCTCAGGGGCATTATTACTTTTCCTCTACCCTTTGTTGTTGCTGGAGTGTGCTGGAATTCTCTGGGGACCTCCCTAACACCCTCGCCATTCACTGATTAATCATACCTGTTGCTTTGAACTAGCTAAGACGTAGTATATTTCGGCCTGGAATCAGAGACTGCCCTAGCTGTCATCAGGTTAAGCCCAGTACCACAAAAGGGACATTTGGTAAGGCCCTACGGTACCTTGGACTATGATTTACTCCATATTGTTCTAAAATCATAGTCAAGCAGCAAATTGCCCCCCTTAAATACATTACAAAAAAGGAGTAGGGATACATCATCCCCAGGGCTTGCAAAACATGGTAAGGAATGCATTGTCTGGGAAATTGACACAGACGAACCAGCTAGCTAGCATGTCGGAAAACAGTAAAATTCCAGCGGTTGAGATGGGTGCATGTGTTTCTTTCTGGTGCAAGGATTTATTGCCTACGGTCCTTGTCGTTGCGAATCTTAAAGATAATGATGTCCAGATGTGAAGGGGAACCAGATTTTGAGTAGGTGTAGGAAAGTGTTCCTTACTATCTCTGAGTTCAGCCAGAAATCTTGCTAGATGGTTGTAATTAATTAGTGTTGTCACATACGCCATCTGCTTTGATTTAATAAGCTTTTGTCATCCAAGTTTGGGTCAGAAGATTTACTGAACTGCAGGGTGTTTCTTGCTGACATTGAAAAAGAATATGCTCAGAATTCTTTTATATTTTCCAGGAAGTGTACATCTGGAGACCACTCTGAGTCCTGGTGTCTGGGAGGCAGAGTGAGACCGCGCCACACAGTTTGACCTGCTGGCCAAACGTTATGTGGTTAGGCTCATATTAAAATGTCTTTCAGAAATCGTATCCTCTCCTGCTACAAGAATGTGTGTTGATTCCTAGCCCAGAAGCCATTACCATCCATGATATAAAGGGGTTCATTTAATAGAGATCAAAGACGTGTCATTACTCGGCAGAGCACCAACCGTGGTCCCTTTGTAGGCCATCACTGCCAAGGTTTCAGATTGCTTACGGTGTGACATTTTCACAGATCCGGGGCAGTTATGAGGGACATCCAACCACCAAATGTGTGACACTTAGGGGCAGATTTGAGAGCACCGAGGGCCTCTTTGCACCACATTAGCGTCATTTTCTTTACGCTAATGTGGCCCAACGAGGCCAAAATTGCAGCACCAAATTTACAGAGTGGCACAATACACGCATTGCGCCACTTTGTAACCCTTTGTGCTACATTTTGCTTGCACAAGGCAAAGGGGGTGCCCCCCCATTAGGGAGGCTGAAAAAATGGCACAAAAAAATCTAAGAGATTTTTTTCAGCACCTTCAACGCCTGCTCAGAGCAGGCGTTAAATGGAGAAACACGATTGTTTACAATGGGCCTCAATGGGCTTTCCGGGATTAGCATCAATATTTTTGATGCTAATCCTGCAAAGCTCCGAACTAGCATAAACATTTTTGACTCAAGTTCCCTAACTATCGCTGTGGTGTGCAGTGTCTTAGATATGGTGCATACATGGTGGCGTTAGGGGGGCGCAGAGGGGCACAAGAAAAGTGGCCCTTAGAGTGACACTTTCTCGCAAGCAAAATCAGGCAATGTAGACAAGGGAAACGTAAGTATCAGAAATTACACTCATTTGAGGAAGAGAAACTCTAATAAGATCTTGAAACAGCTGCATGGCACTAACCTAACGCCATTGTAACATGATCACACTGTAAAATAAATGTGTAACCATGATATTAAAACTGAACTCCGACCTTAGCAGGAACCCTTATAATGTCAGCAGCATTAATATTTGAAATATATGACACCGACCACATCTCTGAGTCACAGTGCAGCAGCTGGAAAAACAAAGCCTGCTGGCCATGAGTCTCTGTACTGGAACATCTTAGGGATTTGGGGGGCCCCTGTCATACAGATTTGAATTAATGATACAATTTCATCTCTTTCATGCCTTCTTTTGCCTTTTGACTGTGCACAAATCCTAAATGTGTTTACATCTAGTATGTAGGGATAGTGAGGTGTGTTTTCAATGTTGTAACACAGCAGCAGCTCACTAATATTACTGCAAATATTCTCTGTGACCCCCTCCCATTTCTCAATGCGAGTTCTTCTTTTGATCTCAAAGAAACTTTTTTTATGAATGCTGCAAGAAACATAAACACACATTCCGCTGCAAAATGTCTGTAATAGACTCACCTACATCACCCACATTAAAAATAAATGAAAAGTAAACGGTATTTAAGACAATCTATTCAAGAATTATTACACTTTTAAGCACTGAACACAGACATGGTGGTGAATCTGGTAACAGGATTCTCACTTTAATGCTGTTAGCCACACACATTCTTAATATGCCACCTCCTCTTTAGTTCTGATTACCAGAATTGTAACCAGTAAAAGTGTTTTGGACCACCATTTGGATTAACCTGGTGACGCTCCTGAGCCACTCTTGTTTGACCCAAGTGTCTTTACTTTGTGTATCACTTAGGGACGCAGGAAGACTGTGATTTCTTTACCACATCTATGACCAGCTCCTAAGAAACAATGTCACAAATAATTCATTGTACACTGTTCCATGTTTTATTTCTTTAAATCAAACTACTTTCTTTAACTATATACAGTGCTTCTCTACCTTTTGGCTAGGTTCACGCTATAGAAATATTGCATACATATATACAAACTATCTTGCAAAGAAAGGGTTGCATTAGTAGTGTGATGAAACTTGAGGGGTCCGGTCCCCATGCAAAGTACATGGAGGCCCCCCCCTGGACCCAGTCAGGAGCTCTCAGACCAGGGGCCCGTTGCCCTGCACAGTGTCAGCTGCACCGAGGGGCCTCCTGGAGCTGGGGGGCCCTCATACACCACGGGGCTGCTGGGGCTAATGCTACACCACTGGATGGCATCTACCTTCCACACTGTTCACAAGTATCACAGCCTTTCCACTTTCATGTAAGAATTTGAGGATTAATTAATAGCCTGCTATTACATAAAAGCTCCTTTCCCTTGCTTTGTCATATTTTGGGGTGCTCACATCCAAGTGTGAATATGGCCTGGGGCACTTCACCTCCTCTTTGCCTCGCCAAACCGTCTTAATGTGTCGCCCCTTGTCACCTCAGGTTCTTGCTTGCAGTGAGTGTTTACATCAGACATGTTACCTACAGGGACTGACTTTTCAGCTCTAAAAGAGGGCTCTTTCCTTTCTGAACCCTTCCATGCAGTCCTTAAGTCACAGATGCCCATGTGACCCCTCCATAGTCTCTAGTGATCTAATGCCCTCTCTTACCTGGTTTAAGGGGACTCTGGGCCAGGGGAAGGGCTCCCTCATTTTACTCTCTCTATAGTCACTACTTATGCTTCTGATCAGGGAACAGTGGGCTCCTCTGTATGTACTTCAGATTGTCTCCTGAGTTGTGGCTTCTCCCACACCCTCTGTGGGTCCAGCTTCTTCCTGGAGACAGGTGGCCTATTCAAACGATATGCAGGATGGTATCCCTGCATGTTCTCAAAATGACCTTCTCCGTTACAAGATTTTCTTTGTGTAGAGCAATGACAGGGACTTAACAGAGACCCCTGCAGCCTCTGAGGCAGCACTGGGGGACCCAAACTCTTTAGAGGGCCAGCAAACCTTCAGTGGGCCTCCATTCAGCCCATGGCCAATGAATATCTGTGAGATTTGGGAGATTCAGGGGCCTCATATCATATTTTTCAGGGGGGGTGCATTTTGCATTACACTACTAAGTGGTGGCCATTTTGATAATCTAAAGTACTTCTCCGCTGCTTGTCAGTGGATAAATAAGACGAGTCTACAATTAAAATGGCAGCAGCAAAACTAGATCCACAAAATGGTGTACATAAATGCAAACAACGTCAATATAAGTTTAACATATTTAATAGTGCAACATTAAGTGGAAACTGGTCACTAAATAGTATTATTTAATCAGGGACACAGGCTTTAAATAATTCTGCAGTATCTGCATTTTCTGCATGATTATTGTTAGAAATGGGGTCTTTGGTTGGCAGTCAGGTTACCCCCTGCCCAAGCAAGGACCCTTACTCTAGTCAGGGTAAAGGCAAATCACCCTCAGCTAACCCCCACTCACCCCCTTGGTATCTCGGCACAAGCAGGCAGGCTTAACTTCAGAAGAAATGTGCAAAGTAGTTGTACCAACACACAGTAACTCAGTGAAAACACTACAAAATGACACAACACTAGTTTAGAAAAATAGTTAATATTTATCTAAACAGAACAAGACAAAAACGAAAAAAATCCAACATATACAAGTCAAGTTATGAATTTTCAAAAGAAGAAAAGTTTTTGGTCTACATTTACGAATATCAGGTTTTGCGACTCTCCATGAGACCCTAATTGGTGAGTAGTCGTGCTTTACAAGATTTGATTGATTGATGGACTAGCAACTCGCAATTTGCAACTCGCAAAACCTGATGTACAACAGTGTCAATGGCACTGTTTGCGATTCCCAATGGGGTCCCCAAAGACCTACCTCATCAATATTCATGTGGTAGGTTGCAATTTGAGACCCCATTGGGAATTGCTGCACTCACAGGGATGGTGACCTGCTAGGGCAGCAGACCACCATGTCTGTGACAACTTTTAAATAAAGCAGGTTTTTTTTTTAAATGCAACCCGTTTTCATTTCAAAAACAAAAATGAAAAATTTTCTTCTAATTTTTTTAAGAGCAGACATTGATCCGTGGGACCACTGCCTGCTCTGAAAAAATATTTTTGCTACCATTCACAAAGGGTAAGAGGTCCCATGGGGCTAACATCTTAGACACCTCATCTTTGATGCTGGCCTGACCTTATCAGTCACCCTGTAAACATTCTGTTTAATGGGTGGACTGTCCCCAGTGTCCACATCATATATGCACGAGTGTGTGACCCCTGGGATCAGGGAGAACAGGGAGGCAAACTCACCCAATACCTGGCGACAGTCCCTCTGCTGTTCTGAGGTCAGGCGGGGGAGAGGTTCACTCCCTCTACAGACCCATCTTTCTCTC
The DNA here is from genome assembly GCF_031143425.1 of Pleurodeles waltl. Taxonomy (NCBI): domain Eukaryota; kingdom Metazoa; phylum Chordata; class Amphibia; order Caudata; family Salamandridae; genus Pleurodeles; species Pleurodeles waltl. Next base: position 503,079,017 of record NC_090443.1, read on the forward strand.
CAGCAGACAGGAGGTCAGGAAGAGGCTCGCTCTCTTCCTCCACCCCATCATCTGTTGCTAGGAGCATGGACAGTTCAGTCCACTCAAAGTGTGGTTTGAGACTGTTCACATGCAGGACCCTTGGAGTCTGCAAGTTCATGAGGTAGGTGACTTCACTCTTAGCTCAACCACCTCAAATGGCCCAGTCCACTTGACCTGGAGTGCCCTTGGCTTCACTGGCACCGTTACCCACACTTTGTGCTGAGGCTGAAACTCGACCAGAGTGGCATTCTGATCATGCCACCGTTTCATGTCTGCCTGGCTCGCTTCCAGATTCTCTTGTGCAAGAGCTCTGAAGCAGGCAGTCTGGTTTCTGAAGGCCAGCATACAGCTAAATACATCCTGGGGAGGTTTACTGGGGGCTTTCTCTAAGCCCTCCTTCATCAGACTCAAAGGTTCCCTAGCAGGGTGGCCATACAGTAGCTCAAAAGGACTACATCCAAGCCCTTTTTGAGGCACCTCCCTATAGGCAAACAGAAGGTATGGCAAGAGGACATCCCGCTTCCTCCTCAAGGGCTCTGACAGGCCCATGATCATGCCTTTCAAGGTGCGGTTGAACCTTTCAACCAGACCATTGCTTTGGTGGTGGTAAGGAGTGGTGAACTTATATGTTACTCCCACTCCTGCCACAGAGACTTCATATAAGTAGATATGAAGTTGGTACCCCTATCAAATAACAATTACTTGGGGAACCCTATGTGGGTAAAATCCCACATCAACGCACAACCCACCACAGGGGAAGTGATTGATCTTAGAGGAATGGCTTCTGGGTACTGGCTGGCATGGTCCACCAAGACCAGGATGAACCTGTTGTCCATGGCTGTCTTGGGATCCAGAGGCCCCACAATGTCAATACTGACTCTTTCAAAGGGGGTACTAACCACTGGAAAAGGTTGGAGGGGGGCCTTACAATTCCCTCCACTCTTGCCACGTGCCTGACAAGTCTGGCAAGACCTGCAATGAGCATCTGAGTGCCTGCGCATTAGGGGCCAGTAAAAGTGGGTGACAAGTCGTTCAAAGGTCTTGTCCTGCCCTAAATGTTCAGCTAAAGCCACATCATGAGCCAGACCCTGTAGGAAGGCTCTGAAGCACTGACGTACCACCAGCACACGGGCTGACCCAGGCTCAGCAACCTTAGGCTCACTATACAGGAGGCCGTCCTCCCAATAAATCAGCTGCCTCGTCTGCAGCCTGCTGCCGCAAACCCACTAGAGTAGGGCTGCTGGTCCTCCTCCTCCTCCTCTACAGACATTAAAACAACTTTCTGCATTACAGTGCGGCACCATGACTTTCCATACAGGACTTTTAAAATAAAGGAGGTGTGAACTGCCCTATGAAATCCTATGGAAATAATAAATTATGAAAATTCTAAAGAATCTTCTAAATCCTCTCACAAATTAGGAGCTCTATTTTGGAGCTTGGTGACCCATTTCATGGGAACTACACAAATATTTGGAGCAGCCACAAAAATATTTTCCCAGGACTACAACTCCACGCCTTCAACTGTGGAAAGAAAGAACGCTCATAGCTTTATAGTGGAGAATTAATGTGGAAAATGCAATCGTTTAAAAAATAAACCTAACAATGGATCTTGTACAGCTGAAAACTTTAAAAGGCCGGCACGTTTGGCTCAGTGCTTTGTTACCTTTGATTTTAATGGTTAATGCTAAGGAACAGTTAACCTTAATTGTACGTTTCGAATTATATCTTAAGCACGCGTTTCGATTACATCTACTATTTTTACACGCCACGAACATCAAACTAAGGTGCTGAAGTGCAGTTCCATGCCAGATTTTCATGCTATCCACCAAAAATCAAATAACAGTCAGTGGTTTTCCTGAAAATCTGGTGTGGGTTATCCCTCCTCGACTTTGGTTGGACATCCCTGTGTAAACTATTCCTTACTCATAGTTAAATAGTACAGGTAGAAACAAATCATAGAAACACAGCAAATTCGAGTGACACACATAGACTATAGCCGCTGGATAATATAGTTATTGTTGCTTCAAGGGTATGAAAAGGAGAAAAAGCAGTGACTGATGGACCTCAAGGTAAATATAGTGACGCATGGCGCTCAAAATAAATTTTACAATAATTTTAACAACAGTATTACCTTCTAACTGGCAAATGGATGCTCCATAATAAGCCAACAACCTGTCATGGTTTTGTTTTCTACCCTGGCTGCAGAGTTTACCATAGTCCAATCATAACACAGTTCAATGTATATAAATGTGTGATGTCTCTTCCTGTTCCTCTTTCTTCACTTCTCCTCAGTTAAGTCATTGTCTTCTTAACTATTACTCATTTATTTGACTTTATCTTAATATTTGCAGCATTTGTATATGAAGAAACGCGTACTAGTCACTCCCTTAGGCATGGTATGCCTTTAGCCTGAGCGTGTGCTTCACAACCCCATTCGGGTCCTGAAGAGGCGTTGTTTCGTGCCACCGACGGTCCTATCAGATATGTCGCAGACTGCTGAGCGGCTCGCAAGGAGCGCTCTCACCAGGATTGACACACATCTGGGGAGGCCCTGTGAAGGATTTCCCCTTGGGAATTCCTCAGGGTTTTCCCCTGCCAACCATTGCATTACTGACATTGCTTCAGTGGTTGTTCCCTTCAAGTGTAGCCGAGCGACTCAGACGACAGCTGGTGGCAAATACATATTACTGCACCCATTTCTGCATGTGACTGAACGCTTGCGAGGGGGCTTCGCAGTATTAGTTTTGTGTGTGATATTTTAATTATTTTGCTATCAGCCCCACACAACATGGTTCATCCCAATGATCATGAATATTCTTCCTTTCAGGATGCAGGAATGGCCTTCCCAATGCCTTCCTGCTGGGCTAGATCAAGTGCTTTCTCAAGTGATATCTAGAGTACATGCCCCCCTGCGAGATCAGCTAGTGTAACAGTGCCCTTTCCTCGGGATCTGCACCCTGCTGAACAAAAGGCCCACCTCCCGGCGTCACCAACTCAGAAGGCTATTACAGCACAGAGTTATGATGAAGCCGGGGGGGGAAGGGAATTAGGGTAGGGAACTGCAGGGAGAGAGATCTGAAAAGAAACGGTTAGAACAAATATGCATACATTCATTCATAACAGTATAACTCACCAATAGACTCTTAAATAAAGGCGTCTCCGTGATATCAATTTGAGACCCTTTGTGACTTGGGCGTATCCCCTTCTTTGATTCATGGAACAAGAACAAACTGCAACCTCTAAACCTAGAGATGGCAAGAGCTTTGGATTATGGTCATACTCTAAATATCAATCATGTAACAATTATGTATTCATAAGATAAACGTTTGATCTCAGGCTAGAAATTCTCAAACACTTAAATATGTAACTCACATATAATGCTTCCCAAAAAACAATGAAACTATAATTTGCTTATCTCTGAAACGTTTTCACATTTACTAACTAGGCCTGAAAGTTTACTCATTGAACTTGAAGCGTTTTTTTGTTCATTAGGCAGAAGCGCCTTGCTTGTTGTTCATGAAGCGCTTTGATCCTCATACATGAAGCGCTTTGTTCATTATACCAAAGAGCGCTTTCTACTTGCTTTGTCTGAAGCGCTACGCTTGTTATGCCAAGGGGAGCTTTACTCATGTGGCCTGAAGCGTTTTGATTGTCGTACCAAGGGCGCTTTACTCTTGTGCCTTGAATCGCTTTGCTCGTTGTGCTAATGGGGCACTTTTACTCATGTGGACTAAAGCATTTTGATCCTCGTGCCAAGACCGCTTTACTCATGTGGCCTGAAACGCTTTGATTGTCGTGCCAAGGACTCTTTACTCATGTGGACTGAAACGCATAGATTGTCGTGCCAAGGGCACTTTACTCATGTGGACAGTAACGCTCTGACTATCATGCCAAGGGTGCTTTACTCATGTGGACAGAAACGCTTTGATAATCGTGCCAAGGGCGCTTTACTCATGTGGACTGAAACGCTTGGATTATCGTGCCAAGGGCACTTTACACATGTGGACTGAAACGCTTTGATTATCGTGCCAAGGGTGCTTTACTCATGTGGACTGAAACGCTTTGATTATCGTGCCAAGGACGCTTTATACGTGTGGCCTGAAGCGCTTTGCTCGTTATGCTAAGGGGCGCTTTACTCCTGTGATCCAAAGTGCTTTGATCGTCGCGCCAAGGCCACTTCACTCTTAGAACTGGAAACGCTTTGCTTGTTGTGCTAAGGGGTGCTGTACTTTTGGAAGTAACAACTTCCTTCAAGATTGGGCTCATCAAGACCTTACCGCTATGAGTACGACCTACTCGTATCTGAATTCACCATAGAAACAAGGATACTCCGACTTGCTGTCAATCTGCCATGCAGGAAATCTGCTCTTCTTCAGAGGAACCCCCACGAGGTCTGACTGCATCGAAGACTTCAAAATAGTGAGCAATGTGCTTGGGTGTGGCTGGGCTTTATAGGCCTGCCACACCCCAAGATGGCCGCTGCCTCTAAAAACCTGGGAATTGTAGTCCCTTCATAGAATAGCACTGATAAGTGCATCTTGTTAACCAATGTCCTGACCCTGCAGCTACATGAGCTTTACCACAGGACAAGCGATGCTGATGACCACGTGGTGCGCATGAAGCGCCACAAATACACGCAGCGGAGTTTCGGGTGGGACCTGGACCACACACAGCCTTATTCCTGACAGGTAGATAAGTTGGCCGAGGGTACCCTGGGGGGTTTCAGCAAACCTTCATTGTTAGGGGCAGGCCCTAGTGTTAGTGCCTTGTGGGGAAAAAGGCCTCTAATCATGATGCAGGGCACCAGGAAAGTTTTAATAAACTGACTGAGACTTTCTATAAGAGTGCATGCATGCTTAAACATGCACCTCACCAGGAGGAAGACGGCACCGGAGATAATAGCGACACAGTCACCCTAAATTTAGACCTCAAGAGAGGATTTTGCCATAGAGGGGAGGGTGAGTCGGATGGGGACCTCTCCTCCAACACGGACCGGGACTCTGGCAGACCATGGCACCCAGGATGCTTTCCTCTGATTCCCCAGGTGGGGATGCAGGACACCTAGACATGTTCAATCCTGTCGGTATTTATCAGCCCAGGCTGTCAGAGTGGACCCCAGAGCAAAAGGTGGTAGACTAAGTAGCTAACAAGATTTGCAAACCTCTAGAGAAAGAAGTCAAGACGAAACATAGGGCAGAATGTCCCAGACCCTCTTTGAAAGGGAAAGTAGCGGCCACGCTTGATATAGACTCCAAATTATGCAACTTCTTTGGCAAGTACATGAGAGACCCCAAGAAGGGCATAAATCGATCTTGGAGGATTTGCCAAGATAAACTCATAGATGTAGTCAGTCACCTCATGCAGATCATTCAGATGGCAAAACAATCGAAGCAGTCAGGCGTTCCTATATCCACGTGAGTTGTGGTTGGTTGGGCGCAAAGGGCTATCTGTTTGCTAGACAATGCGAACTGTGATTTAGCAGGTGAACAAAGGAGGTTCCTCCTTATCAAGACTGACCCCAAGCTTGGGGGGCTCGCAACTTCCGAGACTGGGCCATAGATCAGGGTAATCTATTTAGGGAACCCTTTGTAAAAGAGGTAGGTATATCTGTGGCAAATCTTCTCCACCCTTGACAAGGCTCAACACTCCATTAAAAGCATCTTTCCAGGGAAGGTTTTTGCAGGAGCCGGACGAGGCAGGGGCTGTTCCTCCGATCAGTTGTACCAACAAGGCCCCTCTAGAGGCCAGTTCAAGAGGAACAACGGCTGGAACGGTGGTCAACAGGGAACCTTCTACCCCAGCAGGAGCTCATGCAGAGGAAAGGGCAATCGAGCGGGCAGAGGAGGCGCTAACGTGCCAGGAGGAAATTCTGGTAAGAAATACCCTTTCTTCCCCTCAAAATTTAGGGGGAGGCTTTTAAAGTACTCTCAGAACTGAGGGAAGATCACAGTGGACCCATGGGTCCTCCAAACAGTTCGGGGTTTTTACATCGAATTCTACGGATCGCCAGTTCAGGAGATACACCCGAGACCACTGGTCTTCTCGAACAAAGAGATGAAACTCATAGATTCAGAAGCGATACAGCCTCTGGTCTGGGAAAAGGAGCCATTTGCAGGTGGGTACTTCACCCAAATGGGTTTTTGAGCAACTTATTTATTGTAGAGAAAAAAGGACAAAGGCTTCAGGCCGGTCATTAACTGGAGAGAATTCAATGAGTGGCTGGTTTACCGCCATTTCAAGATGGAGGGTATCCATCTTTTAAGAGGCATACTCCTTACAAGAGACTGGATGGTCAGGCTTGATCTCAAGGACGCCTAGCTCATCATTCCCATTCACCCACCTCATCGAAGATTTCTGCATTTTGCGTAGAGGGGACAGGTGTATGAGTTTCGGGCTCTCACCTTTGGCCTTTCATTGGCCCCATGGTGCTTTACCAAGCTCCTGCAACCAGGAGTGGAAGCCCTCCACATAAGGGAGGTAAGGTGAATCATCTAGCTGGACGACATCCTTCTCATGGACCAGTCTCAAATGCAACTTAGACATAATCTAAACATGACTATTGCACTTCTCCAGGAACTATGGGGGTCATTACTACATTGGCGGTATAAGGCGCTTACCGCAGTGCAGAAGACCGCCAATACACTGCCGCGGTAGACTGCCACAGCTATTATGACACACATCACGGAATTCGCCGAAATTCAGACACCCACACAATACCGCCACACCAAAGGTCAGCGATAAACATGCGGAAACAAATCCTCCACCTCCACGCCAACAGAAACACGCCCATGCTATTACGGCCCACGAATCCACGCGGCAGTCTTTCAACCGTGGTATACCATTGGCGGTACACACCGCCGCGCTCAAAATACACACACATCTACAAAACACAGCCACATTGGACAATTCCAAATACATACACCTGATACACATACACACACCACTCCCACATACCCAACACAATATAAAACACACACCCACATCACCCACAAACCCCTACAACCAAAAATTCTGAGAGAAGGCCAGAGAGAGAGCACAGAATAGACAACCCCATCACACAGAGGCACACAGCACCATCACCCACACAACATCCAAGCACAAAACACCACATACCACTACACTCACCACACTCATCAACACATACACCACCCCACACATCACCTACACCATCCCATGGCACGCCAAAGACACCCCCGCTTCTCAGAGGAGGAGCTCAGGGTCATGGTGGAGGAAATCATCCGGGTAGAGCCACAGCACACATCCATAGCCAGGAAGATGGAGCTATGGCAAAGAATAGTGGACAGGGTCAACGCAGTGGGACAGCACCCAAGAAATAGGGAGGACATCAGGAAGAGGTGGAACGACCTACGGGGGAAGGTGCGTTCAACGGTATCCACGCACCACATCGCGGTGCAGCGGACTGGCGGCGGACCCCCAACTCCTCCCCCTCAACTAACAACATGGGTGGAGCAAGTCTTGACCATCTTGCATCCTGAGGGCCTAGGAGGAGTCGTTGGAGGAACGGACACTGGTAAGTCAAATCTTAACTATCATATCCCCCACCCTACCTGCATGCAATCACACACCCCCACCCTCACACCCTCCCCTATCACCCCAAATCCTCACCAATCTACCCATGACACCAACCACCCATCCCAACCTCAAGACCTGCATGACACAACTAAGCATGGACACCCATCACTAAAGCATGCCCACTGCACAGACCCAGAACACCCCCCAACCATCAGCACACAAGCCCCCACACAGGAATGCCTGCACTGGGGTTCACGCACACCCACTCATTGCACACTATGAAACACACACATGCAATAATCATGTACTTATACCCCTGCAGGAACCCGAAGGAACATCACCACACCAGAGGGTCCAGACAACACCACTCCACCCCCAGAAGAGGCCCACAGTGACGAGAGCAGCTCTGCCCTACTGGATCTTGATGACCAGCCCGGACCATCGTGGGCCTCAGGACAGTCGGTTCCCCTTGCCCAGCCACAGCCCAACACTGAGCTGCCACCCTCTGGTAACACCAGCATAGCACCCACCCAGCAGGCCCAAACCTCCCTACCCAGGACAGGTCAATCAGCAGTGTGTCCACCACTACAGGGCACCCAGGGTAACCCACCACCCCAACAACAACAGGGACCGGGGGGCAGTGGTAGTGGGCACACGGTCCAGGGGACGGAGGCACAGGAACACAGGGGAACTGGGAGGGCTGCTGTGCGACAGAGAGAGGACAGGCCAAGGGAACCAACTCTCCACGAGGCCCTCTCCTCCATCATGGGAGCATACCACCACTCCCAGGAGACGATGGCGACAGTCCTGGACAAGTTGCAGGAGACCCTGCGTCTGCAGGAGGAACAATATTTGGGGTTCAGGGAGGAGCTCAAGACCATCGGCTCCACCCTGGGCACCATCGTAGGAGTGCTGACGGACATTCAAAAGACCTTGAGGGACACCGTGGCATTTCAAGGGGCCCCTGACACCAGCCACGACGATGAACTGCCCACCACCTCCGCCGGCGCTACTGGACAGGACGCCCGCCACAGGACCAACACACCAGCTCCCCATCCCCTGCAGACGGACAACCACCACACAAGCGGGCCCTGAGATCCAGGAACAGGACAGAGCAAGATGGCAAGACCACCCTGATTGTCCCCCCACTGTGCCACTTTGTTACCCTGTCCAAATCGGAACTGCCCCAGCTCCACTTCCAATGGCCAGATGTGCAATGTACCTGTGAGACTCATAGACTGGACTCTGCCATGGACATTCCTCCACCATCACCCATCACCATTTAACAACCCCCTTCATTTTTTTGCACTTAAATAAACACCCTTGAAACCCTAAAAAAAACTGGAGTCAGTCTATGATTTGTAATTCTGTATTATCAATTACAGTTTCATAATGGGTTACCCATTGGAAGGCTAACATACCTATGTCACACATCACAAGCCCTTCAAGGATGCAAACAGTTGACACGTAGGTTACCACATTTGTGAAACTGAAATGGAAGGGGACAACTCAGTTAACAAATAGTGAGTGAAATGTCGGTACAGGATAGAGGTAGATGTGTGAAAGTTAATGTAATGGTAAAAATGAAAATGTTCTCACCTGTGTCTCACTGGAAATATTGCTGTATGACTGACTCCCTGTTGTCGTTTTCTTCTTCCTCAGCTTCCTCCTCATCACTGTCCACAGGCTCCACAGGTTCCACAGGCTCCACAGGCTCCACAGCTGCCACAACACCATCATCTGGATCATCCTCCTGCAGAAAAGGCACCTGGCGTCGCAATGCCAAATTATGGAGCATGGAGCAGGCGATGATGATGTCGCACACCTTCTTCGTTGAGTAGAATAGGGACCCACCTGTCATATGTAGGCACCTGAACCTGGCCTTAAGGAGGCCGAAGGTGCGCTCTATAACCCTCCTAGTCCGCCCATGGGCCTCATTGTACTGTTCCTCTGCCCTGGTCCTGGGATTCCTCACTGGGGTCAATAGCCAGGAAAGGTTGGGGTAACAAGAGTCCCCCAATAGCCATACACGGTGCCTCTGGAGTTGACCCATCATATCAGGGATGCTGCTATTCCGCAGGATGTAGGCGTCATGCACTGAGCCAGGGAACATAGCATTTACCTGAGAGATGTACTGGTCTGCCAAACAGACCATCTGGACATTCATGGAATGATAACTCTTCCTGTTCCTGTACACCTGTTCACTCCTGCGGGGGGGACCAGAGCTACATGGGTCCCATCAATGGCACCTATGACGTTGGGGATATGTCCAAGGGCATAGAAGTCACCTTTCACTGTAGGCAAATCCTCCAGCTGAGGGAAAATGATGTATCTCCTTACGTGTTTCAGCAGGGCAGACAACACTCTGGACAACACGTTTGAAAACATAGGCTGGGACATCCCTGATGTCATGGCCACTGTTGTCTGAAAAGACCCACTTGCAAGGAAATGGAGCACTGACAACACCTGCACGTCAGGGGGGATTCCAGTCGGATGGCGGATTGGTGACATCAGGTCTGGCTCCAACTGGGTACATAGTTCCTGGATTGTGGCACGGTCAAACCGGTAGGTGACGATTAAATGTCTCTCTTCCATTGTCAACAGGTCCACCAGCCGTCGGTACACCGGAGGATTCCGGCATCTTCTCATATGTCCCAGCTGACGGTGCCTAAGAAGGACAACAGCGAAGAAACAGTCACTATTCCTCCAGGTATGTACCCACAGTCACACACAAGACTACACCAGACAATAAACCCTTCCTGTATGTGTGTTGAGTGTAGGCCTCACTATGTGTGACGCAGTTGAAAATGAATCCATGTGGGCCCCTGAAATGGCGGCTGCCTGACCTCTAAACTGGGACAATGGGATTGTGGGGTAACAGCGCTGGCGTTGCACAGCGTCGCGGTAGGCGGTCGTAGAGCGCGGCGCAATGCTGCATTGGTTAACATTGGACCCTATGGGTCCCAGGAGCCAATGAACAGGTGCGCCGGCGGTGATGGTGCGCCCCGCCGCGGACGTCACCGCCGCGGACGTCACCGCCGCGGACGTCACCGCCATTTTCTATCTGTTGAATCACTAGATACCTGACCTTCGACAGGAGAGGACCTACACTGCTAGTGCTGCTGTGACCTCGGTCTGGAAGCGACGATGGCTGCTGCGTCTGGGGAAAGGGCCCCTGCCTTCACTGCACAGGAGTTGGAGAAACTTGTGGATGGAGTCCTCCTCCAGTACATGCTACTCTACGGTCCTCCAGACCAACAGGTTAGTACACAGGGAGCACGTTGTAGGGGCTAGGCCTGGGTGGACAGGGCTGGGTGGAAGAGGGAAGGGGGCAGAAGTCGTACTACAGTAAAGCATGGGAATAAATGGGCCACATGGTCAGAGTATGGAGGGGGCCACACACATTGATGGTGCAGTTGGTAATGACTGTTCCTCTTCCCTTGTGCCTGTCATGTAGGTCAGCGCCCACCAGAAGAGGGACATTTGGCGTGCCATCGCCAAGGAGGTCCGGACCCTGGGGGCCCACCAGAGAAGGGACACCCACTGCCGGAAGAGATGGGAGGACATTCGCCGCTGCAGCAAGAAGACGGCGGAGGCTCAGCTGGGGATGGCCTCCCAACGTGGGAGGGGTGCCCGTCGCACCATGACCCCCCTGATGTTCCGGATCCTGGCGGTGGCCTACCCGGAGTTGGATGGGCGCTTAAGGACATCACAGCAGACACAAGGGGGTGAGTAAAACCTCATTCTGCTGACTTTGCGTGCAGTGGAGGGGTCTGGGTGGGGGAGGTGGGCTGTGGGTGTCACTAGGCCAGGGCGAGTTAGGTAGGCAAGGCCCCTCCGTAATGTAGGCCATGTGGCACTCTACCCCACCTCAGAAGAGTGGCAAGTTGAGGTATAGTTGCCCCTGTGGCATCCATGTGCGCAGATTTCCACCATTGCCATGTAGGCCATATCCCAGAATTTGCATGTGCAGAGGGCAGGAGCACGGCGTTATGCATGGGGCTGCTGCGTCTGTCTTGTCCGCCAACGGTAGCGGTATGCCATGCACTAAAACTCTCTTTCTTCTGTCTCCCCCCCCCCCCCCCCCTTTTCCTGCTCTCCCTGTCCTTTTGTACATCAGCATCATCAGGTGGAGGTACAGTGGCACCGGAGCACGAGGGAGCTGCATCCCACATGGCCAAGGAGGGCCACACCACAGACTCTGAATGCACCAGTGGGACGGAGGGCGAGGGGAGCTTCACGTCGGCCACCGGATCACCAACCAGCGACACAGACTCGTCCGCCGATGGGAACTCCCCTGTGGTGGCGGCACCATCTGTGCTCCCCACTTCTACAGGTACAACCGCCACCCCCCCCTACCAGCACCACCCTCCCAGCAGCCCCTCAGCGTTCGCCCCGTGCCCGCTCACCCAGGAGGGTGGGCATCACCTTCGCCCCAGGCACCTCAGGCCCTGCCCCAGTCACCCCTTCTGCCCTCAGTGAGGAGGCCATTGGCCTCCTCAGGTCACTCACTGTTGGGCAGTCTACCATTGTGAATGCCATCCAGGGTGTAGAACGAGAGTTGCAACACGGTAATGCATTCCTGGAGGACATTCATTCTGGTCAGGCTGCCCTTCAGCGAACCCTGCAATCTCTGGCCTCAGCACTGATGGCAGCCATTGTCCCTGTGTCCAGCCTCCCCCCTCCAACTTCCTCCACCCAGACCCAATCTCCTGTACCCCAGCCCATCCCAAGCACACCTACAGACCAGCATGCACACAAGTCAACACACCCAAGTAGCTCAAGCAAACATAGGCACCACACACACCACAGGCACTCACACAAGCATCACACCCATACAGATACAGCAACATCCACTGCCTCCACTGTGTCCCCCTCCTCCTCTTCTCCCCCCTCCCTCCCAGTCTCGTCTACACACACACCTGCATGCACCACATCTACAGGCACTAGTACTCGCACCAGGACACCCAGCACCACAAGCCGCTCACCTGCACTCACCACCTCCACTGCCATTTACACGTCCCCTGTGTCCTCTCCCAGTGTGTCAGTGACGCCCCCTCCCAAAGTACCCAAACGCCGGCAATCACTCACCGAACATCCATCCACCTCACGACAGCCTCCAGTACCTGCACCTGCACCCAAAACAGCTAAAGTGACACCTCCTACAACCACCTCCTCTTCCTCCACTCCCAGACCCCCTCCAGCTACCCATCCCAGTGTCCGTCAGAAACTGTCCCTATGTCAAATTGACCTTTTTGCCGAGACCCCCCCCCCTCCAGTTCATCAGTCCTGTCGTAGCGCCTCAGCCAAAAAGCCTCCAGTACCAGTGGTGCGTGTTCCAGGTTTTTGGAGTGCACCGTCCACCAGGGCAGGCAGTAGGACCCGGAGCCAAGGCACTGGCAGCCCACCCCCTGTAAAGGCTCCGAAATTGGAGAGTGGACGACGGGACTGTGTCAAGACTCCTGGTGGGTCAACAAGTGAAATGGGATCGAAGGCGATTGGTGAGTCAGCTGTAACTCCAACAAAGCTGGGGAAGATCCAGAGGAAGTCTCCCCAGCCTGTTGTGAGTGTCACGGCGGAGAAGTGCGCCATCATTTCCGGCGGTCCAGACACAACCGCCAGCACCGTCGTCACTGGTCCAGAGACCACCGCCAGAGTCACAGCCCAGGAGGGCCCAAGTATCGTTACTGGTCTGGAGACCACCGCCAGAGTCACAGCCCAGGAGGGCCCAAGTATCGTTACTGGTCAGGAGACCACCGCCAGAGTCACAGCCCAGGAGGGCCCAAGTACCGTTACTGGTCAGGAGACCACCGCCGGAGTTACAGCCCAGAAGGGCCCAAGTATCGTTACTGGTCAGGAGACCACCGCCGGTGTCACAGCCCAGGAGGGCCCAAGTATCGTTATTGGTCCAGAGAACACCGCCGGAGTCACAGCCCAGGAGGGGCCAGGATGCCACAGCCCCGCTGGCCAATGATGGAACGTCATGCCACACACCAATGTCCAGTATGGAGATCGTCATGCCACACACCAATGTCCAGTGTGGAAATCGTCATGCCACACACCAATGTCCAGTGTGGAAATGGTCATGCCACATACCAATGTCCAGTGTGGAAATCGTCATGCCACACACCAATGTCCATTATGGAGATCGTTATGCCACACACCAATGTCAGTATCAGAACCGCCATGTCAAAGCACCGCTGAACAAGGCAAAGACCACCAGGTCAAAGCACCGCTGAACAGGGCAAAGACCGCCATGTCAAAGCACCGCTGAACAGGGCAAAGACCGCCATGGCAAAGCACCGCTGAACAGGGCAAAGACCGCCATGTCAAAGCACCGCTGAACAGGGCAAAGACCGCCATGTCAAAGCACCGCTGAACAGGGCAAAGACCGCTATGGCAAAGCACCGCTGAACAGGGCAAAGACCACCATGTCAAAGCAACGCTGAACAGGGCAAAGACCGCCATGGCAAAGCACCGCTGAACAGACCTGAACCACCATGGCAAAGCACCGCTGAACAGGGCAAAGACCGCCATGTCAAAGCACCGCTGAACAGGGCAAAGACCGCCATGGCAAAGCACCGCTGAACAGGGCAAAGACCGCCATTTCAAAGCACCACTGAACAGGGCATGCACCGTGTAGGAATGAATGTACCGCCACATCAGGCATCCTTATCCCATGTGTAGCTGGGACAGTGACAGGACAGGAACTTTCACGGGGAGACTCATCCAGTCTGGGCACCAGTCCCCCTCCAGAACCAGTGTAGACCTGCATCTACTTGAGAGACTGTGGCTTTGTACTCCCCAGGATTGTTCAGTGGGCAAGCCACCCACTGTAGAGACTTGAGAGACTGTGGCTTTGCACTCCCCAGGATTGTTCAGTGGGCAAGCCACCCACTGTGGAGACTTGAGAGACTGTGGCTTTGCACTCCCCAGGATGGCACAGTGGGCAAGCCACCCACTGTAGTGACTTGAGAGACTGCGGCTTTGCACTCCCCAGGATGGCACAGTGGGCAAGCCTCCCACTGTAGAGACTTGAGAGACTGTGGCTTTGCACTCCCCAGGATACATCAATGGGCATGGAGCCCCGTCGTGGATCTGGCTTTCCATTCATGTGGCTGAGGTGCCCCCCCTTCCCTTCCCCCTGAGGTGCCTGTAGTGTTTCTATCTGATGCCCCGGCAGTGTTCTCTCCGATTTTGGTCAGGTATCTTTTGTGGGCCTCGCCCATGCATTTTTGGACTGTTTGTGCACGGACATTGTTGTGTACATATCTGCACTACTTCTTGTATTGTATATATAATAATGAGTGATTTTGAGATATATATCTGTATATTTTTGTATGACATGTATATTGGCACATTACAATGTTTGACCGAAATTCGCATTGTCTTTGCAATCTTCCGGGGGGATTGTGGGTTGTTAATGTGATATTTTTGACAGTATTGGTGTGTATGTTGTACTATGCGAGGGTGGGGGTGGGGGTGTTTGGTGGGTGTC
The DNA here is from genome assembly GCF_031143425.1 of Pleurodeles waltl. Classification (NCBI taxonomy): domain Eukaryota; kingdom Metazoa; phylum Chordata; class Amphibia; order Caudata; family Salamandridae; genus Pleurodeles; species Pleurodeles waltl. Next base: position 503,094,069 of record NC_090443.1, read on the forward strand.
CCCCTAACTTTTGCCTCCCCCCTCCCCCGTGTTGTAGATGCAGTACTCACCGGTATCTTCTGCGCCTACGTCGCTGTTGGTCATGAAGGAGCAGAAAGACAAGGGCAGGTAGTATTTGGAGTTCCGGGTCCATGGAGTCGTCGTTCCTCGTGGGATGTGTAGAAGGTGAGCGTCTTCCCATAGCTAAAGCAGTTTCGGCCGTGTTTTTATCCACGGTGAATCTGCCCCGGAAAAGGTGGCGGATTGGCGGGTTGTAATGGTGTGGGCGTTACATTGTCTTCCGCCTGTCTGTTGGCGGTAACCGCCGCGCTGCTTGTCTGTACCGCCATGGCGGGCGGTGTGTTAAAGTGGCTGTCTTTGTTGGCGGTTTCCGCCAGGGTCATAATTCCCTTTTTTTGTCCATCGGCCTGTTTGCGGTATTACCGCACCTTTTACACCGTCCGCCAGGGTTGTAATGACCCCCTATGTTTTTTCATCAACTAACGGAAATCGGAATTGAACCCAACCCCACAGATGACCTACCCAGGATTTCTCATTGACTCAGTTGAGGTGTCCCTGAGTCTCCTGACTTTGAAAGTCTCCAAAATACAGAAGGAACTCAGAACTGTCTTGATGTTGGACTCAATCTCCCTTCGGCAATTGGCCAGGATAGTGGGACTCTTCTCCTCATCTAGTCAAGGCATCTTCTCAGGGCCTTTGCACTATCAAGCCTTACAAAGACTGAAGGTGACGCATCTAAGGAGGGTGCTAACATACTCAGAACTAATCGCCTTATTTCCTGAAGCCAGGACGGAACTCCATTGGTGGATCGACCACATAGATACCTGGAACGGAAGAGTGATCTTTGGAACAATGCTGGACATAGTCACAGAATCGGATGCCAGCCATCTGGGCGGGGGAGCCAGATGTGGCGATGTGGCGATCGGGGCAGATGGTTGGAAGAGGAACTGCAGTGACATATCACTTGCCTGGAACTCCTGGCCAGATCCTTTGCGGTCAAATCCCTCACCAGGGACAGAGTATCCTGCTGTATTCTGTTGCCAACGGACAACATCTTTGCAGTCCAATACATCAATCAATTGGGGGTACTTGATTGAAGACCCTGTTGGATATGGTGAAGGCATTCTGGCACTACTGCCTCCAGAAGCAGATTTTAGTAATGGCAGAATACCTTCCAGGGATCCAGAATACAGTGGCGGATTGGAACTCCAGGAACTTTGCAGACTGAAAATTAGATCACACAATTTTCCTAGCCCTAATGGAGAGATGGGGTCCATGCAACTTGGACCTAGTCACATCTCGACTGAACCATCAACTAACACGATACATGAGCTCGAACCCAGATCCAGAAGTAGCAGCACTGGATGCTTTCCTCCAGGACTTGTCGAAGGATCAACCAAATGCCTTTCCACCTTTTCGGATGATTCCCAGAGTAGTGGCTCAGGTCAGATGACAAACATCATCACTGGTGTTAGTGACACCAATTTGGAAGTCACAGGCATGGTTCCTGACATTCATGGAACTGTTATGTGATCTCCCGATAGAACTGCCCTCATTCCCTTCGATACTCCGGGACCATCAGGGTTGTTTACATCCACTGGTTCTTCAGCGACATCTCTCCCACATGGCATGGAGGATTTCCAGATTCTCTGGACAAACAACCACCTTTCAGCGGACGCTGCAAACTTCATCCAGCAGGTTTGGGCTACAGGCACCACCAAGACATATCGCTTGGCTTGGAGTTAATGGCATCGTTGGTCTGTGGAGAGACATCTGGATCCCTCAGGGGCAGAAATTACTTGTATATTAAACTTTTTTTGGCAGAATTGGCACAGTCACTCCTGGCGTACTGTGTTGTCAATTCTTTTAGGTCGGCCATCTCAGCCGGACATGATACCATTGACAGCAAACCGGTTGGGGAGCATCCCATGGGCATGTAAACTAATCAAGGGTATTCAACTTTCTAGACCCCCAGAAAGCGGATACTTGGTACTGAGGGCTGTTAATGTGATATTGAGATTAATCTTGAGTTGGCAAGATAATCAATACTTGTCACCACAATCTTCCTGAAAAACTGGCCATACTATTACATCTAATATCATTCAAGAGTCTTGGATATAAGAGTATTGAATATCTCAGCTAGAGTTTTCACACCAGGAGGAGTTAAATTTACCATATCTAGGAGAATGAAAACTAATACCAGGTCAGTATCCTATCCTGCTTTTTCAGAACATCATAAGTCATGTGTGGTAAGATTCAATAAGGCATAAGAGGATAAGACAGCAGATATCAGACAGGCAGGTGAGCGACAACTTCTGATTGCCATGAAGAAACTGTTTAGATCAGTAGCCTCACCTTCCACTGCAAGCTGGGTACGATGGATCATGGTGGAAGCAGTTGTGGATACTCAATCATTTGGAGTTAATTTGAGAAGAGGGGCCATGGCGTTTAAGGCAGAGTAGAGGACATCATAAGTGTGACAGATTGGTCACCCAAATCAACTTTTAAACAGTTTTATTTCAAACCCATTTTGGGGGCGGCAACTCTGTTGGTAAGTAAGCTTTGAACGTGCATAATCATTGCCTGTGGTCCTGACATAGAATGAAAAACTCTCATAGCTAACAAGAAGGAAAGTTTCAATTCTATTAAGGACAAGGAGGTGAAGATTATCTCACCTGGGTACATCATGGAATGATCTCCTGACCCTCCCGAAGATACTTCATTATCAGTAAGTAAAGTTAATGAGTGTACTCTGCATGTAAATGGATATATCCAACTTGATGGTGATTTGTTTCTCAACCGCGGTGTAGAAGAATCAATGTTATGTAATCATAGATTTGTCAAAAATTATTGAAAAGGATATAAAGAATTGGATAACATGGGTTACCTCACTGTTTTCTGTAGGTAATGATCAAAGGTTCGAAGAGGATAGGCGTTCAAGGTTAACTTCCGCCAGTGAAGAAGAGGAACAGGAAGGGGCAATACACATATACATCGGACTGTGTTGAGATTGGGTTTGGATGATATTGACATTCATCCCATGTGGTTCATGGGATACGTAGGGGCATATTTCTACTCTGTTTGCGCCGTTTGTGCATCATTTGTTTGATGCAAAAATGGCTCAAACTTAACTCCATATTTATATTTTGACTCTGGACCCATCTAGTGTCAAAATATAGGAGATAGCCTCATTTTTTGAATGCGTAAACCCACCTTGCATCAATGAGATGCAAGGTAGGCATTCCCATCCAAAAAATTACTTTAAGCCCATAGCGCTATATTTATCACCCTGTGCAAAAATGGTGCACCAGTGCCAGACGAGCCTAAATAATGGTGCTAAGCCTGCTTAGCGCCATTATTTAACGACTGTGTCAGACCCGTTAAAAGAGACCCATTGGCAAAAGACCTGTTGCTAAATTCATATAGTATTCTATTGCTTTGGGATGAGTGAGGATTGAAAGATTCTCATTACTAAATTCATGAGATTCTTTGTTGACACAGACTGGATAAGGGTTGAAAGATACCCACTGCAAATTTCTAGAATGAGAGTTGAAAGAGTTGAATGACACCCTTTGTCTATTGTTATAGTGAGGGGTGAAAAACATCCATTGTGTTCTGCACAAGCTGCCCTATTCTGGGCTGAATGAGGGATTAAAGATATCCATTTTATGGTTTTGTGGTTCATTTGATTGTTTGTCCCTGATTGAGTAATAAGTTGTGTGTTAAGGGTTCTGTGGGCCCTGTATATGGGTGTGCTTTTGGTCTCATATGGATGGGGTTTGATGCAAACAGTGTGTCAAAAATGTATAGGGCTTAATAAAGCTACAGCCTATTATGTTTTTGTTGGTATTTTATTAGTCCTGTTTGTATTTTCCAAGGGAAGGAGATGTGTTATAATCTGCTATTGGTTGTAATGCGTCTCTGCACATCTTCTCTATTTTCATGCTCTGCTCAGCTAGAGTATGATGTCATGGAATGACTGAAGGTGTGAAAAGTTAAAGAGAGTGGGCTGAGCAGAGAGTATGCTGCTCCTCGTGGGGTTCTCCATTAAGTGAACTGTAATCTGTAGCTTAATCCGTCACCTATTCTATAAACCTAAAATCTGTTATTCTACATGACCTGGCTACCTGTCTTCTGTTTACCGAGAGGAAATCATTTCAATTACAACACTTACCCTCCCATATTAAGGATATAGCAGAGATTTTACAGAGAGAGATTCTTTGATGTTGAATAGGAAGATCAAATGTTGATGATGAGTTTGCATGTATCCTCCTCATGAACCAGTATTCGGCGTGAGGATGGCTTGAATGCAATAGCGCATTTTTTGAGTGAGACCCATTAGATGCTATTAACACAATGCTATTCTGTTGAAAATGGTAACGTGGTACCTTACTAAGAATATTTTCCTGTTTAAAGGGAAGCTCTTTGAGCAACAGAGAGGCAATGCCATGGGTCCCAGCTATGCAAATATGCATATGAGCTGGTGGGAGGAGCAGGTGCTCAATAATTTGTACATGGATAACTGGTCAGGTCACATCATGTTGTGGGTAAGGTTTATGGACAACTTGTTTGTAATCTTGAAGGGCACTGAAGAGCAAACCAGTAGATTTTTGAAACAATTGAATTGTAATAATCAGAACCTGACTTTTACAAGTAATATCAGTAAAGTAGAGTTGGAATTCTTGAATGTTAAATTGAAAGTGGTTGGTAGAAAACTAGAAACCACATTGTACAGAAAAGCAGCAGCAGGTAATAACACCTCCACGCAGAAAGTTTTCATTCAATAGCACTTACGAACAATATTCCATATGGTGAGCTTCTGAGAGCCTGAAGGATTTGCAACACACAGGAAAGTTTTAAAGAAACCCAAAATGATATGTCATCAAGGTCAAAGGCTAGAGGCTATTCAGAACAAAATATTCAGAATAGCTACAAGTGGCGTCAGTGGATGTGGAAGGGTAAATGTAGGTTTCTCACTACCTGTTAATACTAGCATGATAAAGTTAGAAAGATTTTAAATGAGCACTGATAGTTTATTAGGGATGATCCAGTTATAGGAAAGGAGAACACTGGTAGACAACTGATGGCTTTCAGAAGAGCACAATTTATGGGAGACGCATTGGTGAGAAGTAATGTTACAAAGAAAAAAAAGTGGGTGGTTGGTAGCTAAGGAAGGCTTTACTAAATACAATATGTGTAAGGCTTCTCAGATTGGTGAGAATATGAAAGAGATTATTACATCCTTCAACAGGAAAATAAGGATTAAAGCTGGACTCAATTGTAAAATAGAGTGTGCAGTCTATTTATTGACATGTCCCTGCCACAATATATATATATATATATATATATATATATATATATATATATATATATATTGTGGTCCGATCCTGCCAGTACACAAACGTATCTTACAACATCTCAGGACAAAAAAAAACACAGATACGAGCTATCCAGTAGCGTAACACTTCAGAAAATATCATGCAAGAGATGGGAATATTCTTACTTACAGTGTGATTGATAGTGTTCCCAAGATTGTATGAGGAAGGAAGAAAGAAATAAACTAAAAAGACTAGAGTCTAGATATATACTTAAAATAGACTCAAAGGATCCCCAAAGATTAAAATATGGATTTGGAGCTACAGGTGCATTTATGAACTGCCTGTGCTATATTCATAGTGAATTCATAATTGTAAGTAGTCATGTTTTTAATTTTGATATTTTATTGTGTTTTCACAAAGTACTGCTGGAATGCACTGGGTGAAGAATTTCAAATTTTTTATACACCACAATTTTGTGCCACTCTGTTAGAAATATGTTGTACTAGAGAAACATAGATGTTGAGCATGTAAAATATATATTATTATGTATGTGCAGTAGGGGAGAAAAGTCCACTGCAGTGGAATTGGAGATTTTTACTGTGTGCAGCTACAGATTTCAGTGCCAAATTGAAGTTTCAGCATGTGAAAACATAGAATTCATAACAACACTTATAACTTCCCAAATGGCATTATTTGTAACAACACAGTGTGTGGTTGAGAGGCGAGTTTCAGTTAGTGTTGTCTGGTCAGTGAGTTGAAAAGAGTGTGTAACAAGGTCCGGTGCTTATAATAATTTCAAGTTGGTGGATAAATTGTAAATTAAAGTTGTAACTTTAAGTTTAGAATATTTAAAGTTTGTGTAGTTTAAACTTGGTTTGTATAGGTAAAATATATTTTCCTAACTTTAACTAAGCTGTAACCTTTGGTTTTTGCATTGATTTTTTTTTTTTTAACTTTTAATAAAAATGTGTTTCAAATCGCAGAGTTCAGTGCCGCAAGGGGAGGAAAGTTATTATGTGGAGTATCATCACTACAGTGGAGGAAAGTGTTGTAAAGTCTACTGTCATAGACTGGAGTACTGTACATTGGAAATGAGTGGAGTAGAGCAGAGTGTAGTAGCATATCACACAGTGTAGTAAAGTTTTATATAGTGTAGTGGTAGGGTATCTCATAGAGTGGAGTCAAGTATGGTAGCCTGAAACAGGGTGTTGTACAGTGGAATGGCATGTTGAATAGTAGAGTAGAGTATTGTAGACTGTCATAGATTGGAGTAGAGTGTTTTAGAGTGGAGTAGGGTGAAGTAGACTGTCATAGGGTAGAGTATTATCAAGTGGAGTGCCAGAGAGTATAGTGGAGGAGAGTGTTGTAAAGTAGAGTGCAGTGTCATATAGTGGAGTGGAGCATTGTACAGAGAAGTGAGGTTTAGTGGCGTAGTGTGGATGGGCATGTAGTGGAGTAGAGTGTCATAGAGTGGCATAAAGAGTAGGACAGTCCTGTGGAGTGGAGTTACATACAGTGGAGTGTCCAACAGTGAACCGGCGAAGAGCGGAGTATAGTATAGAGGCATAGAGTGGGATAATGTCTGGTAGAATAGAATATAGTGGAGTGAAGTACACTACATTTGAGTAATGTAGAGTGGAGTAAACTGTCATAGAGTGGAGTGGCGTGTTGTAGATAACAGTGGAATGGAGTGCAGCATAAAAAATTGGAGTACTTTGTTGTACACTAGAGTGTAGTGGGGTGTTGCACAAAATTGGAAAGTGATGTAAACTACAGTAGAGTAGAGCGGCATACAGTGGCATAAAGTGGAATAGTGTAAAGTGGGGTAGCAAGGCTGGAGTGGTATACAGTGGAGTGACGCAGAATGCAATAGTATATAGTGCAGTAGCATACAGCGGAGGGGATTATGGAGTAGTAGCCTATAGTGGAGTGGCATACAGTGAAGTGGTTTAGACGTGAGTGATGTATTATGGGATAGGGAGGAGTGTAATAGCATACATTGGAGTGGGGTTCAGTGTAGTGGAGTAGAGTGGAATATCATAGAGTAGAGGGGCAAAGACTTAAGCTGTGTACAGTGTAATAGCGTAGAATGGAGTGGTGTACAGTGGAATAGCATAGAGTGGAGTACAGAGTGTTGTAGAGTATAACAGCATAGACTGGTATAGCATAGATTAGAATAGAGTACAGTGGAGTGGCAACAGTGAAGTGGTGTAGACTGGAGAAGTATACAGTAGAGTGGAGTAGAGTGAAGTAGCATGTAGTGGATTGGCGTAGAGTGTTGTGGTGTAGCGTGGAGTGGCATCCAATGGACTAATGTAGAATGCAGTGGCATACAATGGAGTGTTGTACACTGGAGTGGCGTATAAGCAAGTAGCCTATAGCGGAGTGGCATACAGTGGATTAACATAGAGTGGAGAGGTGTACAGTAGAGTAGCATAGACTGGAATAGTGTACAGTGGAGTAGGGTACAGTGCAATGGCGTACAGTGAATTGGTGCAGACTGGAGTGGCATACATTAGAATGGGGTAAAGTGCAATAGCATACAGTGGAGTGGCGTCCAATGGAATAGCGCAGAATGGAGTGGGGTACACTTGAGTGGCGTGGAGTGGATTAGCATACAGTGGAGTGGTATACAGTGGAATAGCATACAACGGAGTGGCATATAGTGGAAGTGGGTACAGTGAAATAGCAAACACTGAGGTAGCATATAGTGGAGTGACATACAGTGGAGTGACGTACAATGAAGAAGCAGAGTGCAGTTGCATACATTGTAATAGCATAGAGTTGACTGGTATAGAGTAGATCTGTGTACAGTGTAATAGCATAAAGTGGAATGGAGCAGAGAGGAGTGTTGTACAGTGGCGTAGAGTGTAATAGTGCATAGAGGAATAGTGTACAGTGAAGTGGAGTATAATCGAGTGGTGTAGACAGGAGTGGCCGTGCAGTGGCATTGCGTAGTGTAACAGAGCAGAAGCAAAGGAGTGGCATACAGTAGAATGGCATAGAGTGGAATAGTATATAATAGAGTAGTGTCCAGTTAAGTGGCGTACAGTGGAGTGATGTAGACTAGAGTGGCGTACAGTGGCGTTGCTTACAGTGTAATAGTGTAGAGTGGAGTGGCATAAAGTGGAGTGCATACAGTGGAGAGGCATACAGTGGAATAGCGTATAGTGGAGTGACTACAGTGGCGTGACAAACGGATATATGTGAAATCCAGCGGCAATGTTGATTATGGTGTGAAGAGTAACACAAAACAGTGAATTGCGCGGCTTTATATTTCTCCAGATTTACCAATTAATGCAGGGCCACGCATATTTGCGCTGCATCACATACAGTTGTCTATGGAAAACACATTGGTGGAAAAACACATTTTGGGACCCCCTTTTGTCTTGCTCCCCCTTCAGGATTCACCACAACAATCTGCATAATTTCAAAATGTACAAAACGCCATAGGTCTGAAATATTTTGTGGGGATTAGTCAGACAAGTTGAAAGTTATTAGGGAGGAATTTCTATCTTTGGGAATACTAAGGATAACTATGGTCTGTGTTTGGCTTGCTGAGCACAGTTTTATTTTGTGAGCCTGAGAGCATGCTAAGAAACCTATGTAGAGTAAGATGTATGGAAATTTGTTAGGTATTTGTTCATAGATTTCCATTTGCATGTGACCATGAATGAGTCTTTCAGTTGTTCATGTAGTAAATCTGAAACTTTACATATGCAGTCTAGTTTATTCTTTGGCCTTCCTTGCAACTGTTAATAGGATTGTGCCACACATGAAGGCCAAATTGGATGAAACACAATCCGTGTTAATGTTATGAAAATTGAGATTATTATTTTCTCCTAGTGGCCAATTGTCATGTCCTTCAAATAGTACTTTGTGTGGCTTGCTGCTAGGTCAATTTTGAATTTGTTGCCAGGGGTGCATAAGAAAGATGTTTTTTGTTTGGCTTGTTGGGCCAGTTTTATTTTGTGAGCTATAGAGCATGCAAAGAAAATGTATGTAGATTAAGATGCAATTTATTTGTTCAATATTTGTTTATAGGTTTCCCTTAGCATGTGACCATAAATGAGTCTTTCAGTTGTGTATGTAGTAAATCTGAAACTTTATAAAGGCAGTCTAGTTTATTTTATGAGCTTCCTTCCTACTTTTAGTAGTATTGTGCTATAAGATATCACTAAATTGAAAAACCTTATAACTTAAGATATACTTACTCTACTTACCTTCAGTGCTCAGAAGCATTATCTGTGCACCCTAATATTTAATGCTGCCAAATGTCAGCAAAATTCTTCTGCCCATTTTTGCCCTGTGTGAGATACAAATGTTGATGTAAATTGCATTAGAGTCTGTTTTGGGACACCCCTTTTTTCTTTGCACCCTCTTGACGAAACACCATAAAACTCCTAATACTGCAACAATGAAAAGGGGGCAGCAAGTCTGCAAAGTTTGGTGGACATTGGTCAATTGGGTGCAAAGTTATTAAGGAACAAAACTCTAAAAATTCTTATCTCTAGCTAAAGTTTTGGTTAGAAGACCACAGTCCATGCTATTGAATGTTGGGATGCCGAATATCAAGGCTGCATAGTCTTGCTTCTATCTCTTACCTTTTTAATCCTCCACCACCAGACACTCCTTGACTCTTTCTGTCACTCGTCTATGTTCTTTCCTTGCTCATTGCTGCTTTCTCCCTTTGTCACAGTGTACCTGTCTTTTTCTTCCTACTTCTTTCCTCTTTGGCACTTTTGTCTCTCTTGCTTTGAGTCAAAGTCTCATGGGTAAAATAAGTGCTGGTCTCTAAAAAATGAGCATCAGGGCCCCCCACCCCGGTCAGATTAAGCACTTGTCAGCCCACATCAGCCACTGGCTTTTACACTGTGGCTTGTTCACAAATCAGATCTGCACATACCTCTAAAAGAAGTAGATTTCAATGCCAGATTTGGTGGACCAATAATTGACTCTGCCATTGCTAGTTTCTTTCCATTATTTTATTTTTAACAAATATTTAGTCATCCCTGTGTGTTTAAATTATATCTTCAGATTTTCCTATTATGATAATAAGACTACATGTTTAGGGCAGCAGCACCACTGAATGTGGGAGACCAAGTCAACTCCACATCAATTGGAAGCTGTTGGCCTGGCTCCTGGCTAAGTCGCAGTTCCTCACTCAAACCTAAAATGGAGAAGGGCTTTTTATGGCAACCTGAACCTGACACTCTGACTCCTCAGGGAAGTTGTGGAATCAGACCATACCCCTTTCACTCAGTTACTCAGTGACTCACACATGCCAAGGCAGAACACGAGATGCAAATTGGATTTCAATGCATTTATTGGAGCAGTTGCATCCTAGTATAAAAAGCATGAGCTGCAATAATAAGGCAAATGAAACATAATATGGCAATCATCATTACAATCAGTGTAAAGACAATAAACAACCCAACCATTTAGTATGATTTCTTCCTACACCCTATGTCTCGGTTTGAGAGCATAGTGGTGGTAACCCATCTGCCTGCCCAGACATAAAGGAGTAACCCTGACCCCATATCTGAATGTGATAGCAAGGGCCTGCCTGTTGTCTGGATGGCAATCCTCTTGGGATGCTGAAGAATCAAGATCAGTGAAGCTGTCTGTGAAATAATGTGTGTCCCAGGACGGTCATGACTGGAATGCCCTCTGTCCTCCTTAGGCCTATGTGTTGTTTATAGAACAACTCACACAGAGTTCTAAGAATAGGCCTGACATACTGATGTGCCTAGAAAATGGGGACTGACTCCTGAGCTCCTGGAGTGACAATACGAGTTAGTATATCATGTACCGTACGTGACAGTCTTGAACAAGGCACAAAGAGCATTGTGCACAAATGGTTGATAAAATCTGCTGCGTCAGCAACTATGGTCCTTCTTATGATTATTATGATATTATTATTATTATGATATTGACCGCTAGTGTGGATCTCAGCGGTTTTAACCACCGAGACCCGCGCTAGCGGTCAATAGATGACCGTCAGCGTGACTACCCCCCCACTGGCCGTATAATGTACTCCCCGCCGGCCCATTGGGGAAAAGGGCCATAACATTGACAGCGGCTCCAAGTGGAGCCACCACCAATGTTGGTGTGCATACCCTAAGGGGGTAGCCCTTTAACCACAGTGTATCAAGGCTAGAAAGACACACTAAATATAAATATACAATGGAGATAGATACAAAACAAAGTAACCAAGTGAGAACCTAAATTAATCACTGGAAAGTTATTTCTTTATTCACAAAGTTCAATTAATTAGATTGTACTTTGGGCCAGATGTAGCAAAGGTTAGCGACTCGCAAACGGGCAGAATCGCAATTTGCGACAGTGCAAAATCGGAAATGGGATGTAAAAAGCCAATTTCCGACTCGCAAAAAGCGATGGGACCCGTTTGCGAGTCGCATCCGTTGCGACCCCATTTTGCGACCCGCAAATAGCAAGTCGCAATTTGCGAGTCGCAAACCATATGCAATTGCAACTCGCAAATTGCGACTAGTCGCAAAAAGCCCAGTTTGCATGTCCCATTTACCACTAACTCAGAGCAGGTGGTAACCATTACCAAAGTATAAAAGGGGACCCAGAAGCCATCTGGGTTACTCAAGATGGCGGAGATATACCTGATAGCAGTGAGGAGGAGAGTCTACGCAGCCCAGCAGAGGAGGAGGAGGGGTCACAGACAGGAGAAGATATATAGAACCAGGCAGACTCTTTTTCAGCAAACTGAAGAGGAGATCTATGACAAATACCGCCTTAGCAGCGCAGCCATACTAGAATTAATAGATTTACTGAAACCACAGCTAGAACACCAGACTCTGCATAGCTGCGCCATTCCTACGCATGTGCAAGTACTATGCTCACTGCACCTCTTGGCCTCAGGGAGCTATCAGGGGGTCATTGCTGTGGCAGGCGGGGTATCCCAAAGTGCAGTGTCAAGGTTCCTCAGGGCCTTCCTAGATGCCTTAGTCACGCACATGTCTCACTTCATATACTTACCAAGGAATGAGGCAGAAATGAACAGCACCAAGCTGGACTTTTACCGCATTGCCCACTTTCCCCATGTCATAGGGTGTGTAGATGGGACACACATTCAAATATGCCCCCCTGCAAATCTTGAACACATTTTCCGCAACAGAAAGTGTACCCACTCACTCAATATACAGGTTGTTTGTGATGCCCATTATGTCATCACCAACATTGTAGCTAAGTTTCCAGGCAGTACCCATGACTCATACATTTTTACGCATAGTGGGATACATCAACGCCTGGAACGTGGGGAATTCGGAGACGGTTACCTCCTAGGTAGAGCCACAGACACTTGCAGACATACACACAGGTCACTGTGCACGACAATCTAGACTTCCTAACCGTGTACTTTTGTGCCCAACAGGTGACAGTGCATATGCTCTCAGGCCTTGGATCATGACTCCGTTTTTAACACCCAGCACTGAATCAGAGAGGCAATACAACAGTGCACATAAGAGGACCAGGAACCTGATAGAGCGCACCTTCGGACTCCTGAAGGCAAGATTCAGATGCCTCCACCGCAGTGGAGGTGCCCTCCAATACACCCCCATTACCGCATTCAAAATTGTGGTCACATGCGCCATCCTCCACAACATAGCCACCCGACGTGGGCTACCTCTCACCCCTGCAGACCCAGATCCGGATGATGAAGAGCAAGAACAACCACATCGCCATCATGGGGATCGGAGTATAGCTAATCAAGGCAGACTGAGACGGGACCACATTGCAACACAATATTTTGGACGGTACGTGTCAACTCCCACCATACTCACCTATTAACCAAAAACTCCATTTGTTAAGTGGAACAAAAATAACTGTTTTATTTGTGTAATTAAGGAACTATATACAAGTCGAAATTGTCCATGGGCAGGAAAATGCCAACCAGTCATGTGGCACATTAACGCCATGTGCCACATTTAATGGTCCTGGGTGTTCTCTACGATCTTCTGCCCCTCCTGCCAGCCTGGCTGGTCCCTGCTGCTTCCGTGGTGCTCTGCCTACCACTCCTGAGCACCCTGCTGTCAGTGGCAGAGACACTGCTCACTGTTGAGCCCTCCTCACTGTCTTGGGGTGTTTCCCCTGTGGCCCTCGACATTTCCCGTGTCTCCATCAGTTCGATGATGTGGGTGAGACGTCCCAGGCCCCTAGCAACATCCCCAGCGAAATGGCCCATCTCTACTTGCAGCCCAACTGTCCTCCTCGACAGGCCTGTGGTATTCATGGCGAGCCTGCCGATGGATGTGGCCATCCTGTCCAGTCTGTGCATTATCTGCTGATCTCTGCGCCGCCCAGCCTCTGCCTGGGCCAGCAGTCCTCCCGCCAGTTCCCTAATGGCAAGGGCAAGGTCCCCAGTGTTCTGGCACATCATGTCCATACGTCTGTTGAGGTGCTGCATGCTGGCATGGTTGTTTCGCACAAAGCGGTGCAGCACACCACTAATTCTGCCCAAAATTCTGTTCTGCAGGCGCTGACCACGCAGCAGATGTGCCTCACTGGTGGTTGGAGGAAGTATCCCGGATGCAGACTGCAGCCCAGATGGACTTGACCTGCGACGCCTGCGCAGCGGTGGCTGCCCTGTGCTCCCACCTGTGTCCTCCCTGCCTGTTGCTGGGGCAGCCTCTTGCGTAATTGTTGCAGCAGGTGTGGCTACTGCAGGGATGCTGCTGACTGTGCAGGTGGGGGTGCTGGCGGGTCCTGGGGTGTCCTCCTGGGCCTGGGTGCTTGGGGTGTTGGGGGTGTCTTGCTGGAGACCTGTGGGACATGGGGAACAGACTGTCAGTGTCTACTATCTATTGCACACTTCCTAATAAACATTTGCCTATGAACTGCCTACTTGACTACATTTCCCATAATGCATCATTCTGGCATTTTCTACCCTGAAATGGAGCTATATTGGTTGTGCATGCACCTGTGTACATGGTGGGTGGGGGTATGGCATTGATAGGGGTACAGGCATATCACATGGTACTCACCGGTTGATGTGCTGGGCTCTGAGGTGTCCAGGTCCCCAAATCCACACACTGCCTCCTGCTCCAATGTTACTTCCACCCTTTCTTCCAGGGGTGTGGGTGGTGGCACAGACGATGGTCCCCCTCCTGTGCCTCTCATCTCCCGGAGCCTTTCAGCCACCCTCTCCTTGGTCCGGGAGCGGAGGTCATACCACCTCTTCTTGATGTCCTTGATTGTCCTGTGGCTCACCCCCAGGGAATTGATCTTATCCTGAATGTCCTGCCAGAGTTGTTTTTTTGTGGCCTCAGGAACATTGAGGGCTGCTCTCCCAAATAGCTCATCATAGTGCTGACAGCATTCCTCTGTCAGCACCTCCAGCTCCCTCTCAGAAAATTTGAGCTTCCTCTTTCTTGGGGTTCCCTCCATGGCAGCTGCTGTTTGTTCTGTGTGAAAACCGGCAGTTATAAAAGGGTGTGGTCCTCCCAGGTGTATTTGTAAACTTCCTGGCTGTGATGTCTTCATCATATGCCAGGAAGTGTTTCCAGAGTGTTCTGGTGTGGTTTCTGGAGTGTTCTGCTGCACCTGTAAGCAATTTTCAGGGTAATCGCAATTTGCGACACCTACTCGCTAATTGCGAGTTCGTTTTTTGCACACTCGCAAAAAGCGACCTCGCAATCTGCGGACTCGCACACTGCGTTGCGAGTGCGGCTGCGAGTCGCAAATTCGGATCGTTTTTTTTTTCTGGCATTACATATTGCGACTCGCATTTTGCGAGTCGCATCAACTCGAGTCGCAATTTTTATTTTTGCTACATCTGGCCCTTAGGGGGTGATTTTCACCTTGGCGGACGGCGGAGGCACCGCCGTGGAATGACCGCCAAAAGACCGCAGCGGCCATTTAAACATTTCCGCTGGGCCGGCGGGCGCTCTCCGAAAGAGCGCCCGCCGGCCCAGCAGAAATGCCCCTGCAACGAGGACACAGGCTCAGAATTGAGCCGGCGTAGTTGCAGGGGTGCGACGGGTGCAGTTGCACCCGTCTCGTATTTGAAATACTTTGCGGGGCCCTCTTACGTACGGGGGCCCCTGCAGTGCCCATGCCATTGGCATGGGCACTGCAGGGGCCCCCAGGGGCCCCGCGGCACCCCCTACCGCCATCCTGTTCATGGCGGGTTTCCCGCCATGAACAGGATGGCGGTAGGGGGTGTCTGAATCCCCATGGCGGCGGAGCGCGCTCCGCCGCCATGGAGGATTCAATGGGGCAGCGGTAAACCGGCGGGAGACCGCCGGTTTACCCTTTCTGACCGCGGCTGAACCGCCGCGGTCAGAATGCCCTCGGGAGCACCGCCAGCCTGTTGCCGGTGCTCCCGTGGTCGGTGACCCTGGCGGTCACCGGCGGCCAGGGTCAGAATGACCCCCTTAGTGTCTTCAAGTCCTACTCTTGTGGGCTGTGTACCAAAACGGACAAACAACATAATTACCAGATATATTAAAACACATTATACAGTCATTAAACGGATAATGAAACCAAATTCAAAAGAAGTGAGTTAAAAGACAAAATCAAACAAATTCATTTCTGCATGTCGAAATTCAAACTGCAAGGAGCTGAGCAATTAATTGGCAAGCAGTCTAAATTTGAGGTAATGTGAATAGTGTATCGTCCATCAGCCAAATTTCTCTCGCTGGTATACGCATCCGATACAGTCCAGTTTGCATCATCAGATTTTTCAAAAATTAAATTGTACATTCCTCTATGAATACAGTATAGTCGACGCGTTTCGGCCTTTATGATTACAGGCCTCCTCAGGACATCATAAACAGTACCTATATGTACAATAATTTCAAATAATTACTACATTACTCACAAATATTTTTGGACACAGACCGCCAGGGGTGGACAGCACCCCTGTTCACCCTTAGATCTACAGTGCACCCAAGCTTTCATTAAATTTAGTGACCAACCTTAGAAGCAACTGAAAAGAGTGTCATAAATAGCAACGGACAACAACGAATACCCGTGTCACTACTGCAATCACCTCATTAAATATTATTGTAAAATTAGAGACAAAGTTCACCCTGCACATGGTGTATTTTAGCTCCAGAGAGGTGCATCAAATGTACTACTACTCATGCATATAGCCAGAGCCAAATATGAGACTAACCTTAACAACACACAGACCTGTCTTTCCTAAAAAAACAAGTGTTTCTGGAAATTAAATCCTTTAAGGGCATGCCATACCTGGTAATCTGTTGCAAAACAACAATTGTACATCAATTATCATAAGACAACTGTGGAAATACTCTCAAACAAACTCCAAGAATAATTAAAATCACTTACCCATTCAATTTGAGAAGCGTTTCTATTGTCTAAGCGTTCATTAATATCCCAGAGTTTTTTACAGACAACCAACGATAGTGCCCTTCGCTTTTAACTTTAACTGTAACATGCACTTCTAATATAGATACATTGGAAGAGTAACATGAGTGGCAGTACTCTACAAATAGAAACGCTTCTCAAATTGAATGGGTAAGCGATTTTAATTATTCTTGGAGTTTGCTTGAGAGCATTTCTAATTAATTGAACTTTGTGAATAAAGAAATAACTTTCTAGTGATTAATTTAGGTTCTCACTTGGTTACTTTGTTTTGTATCTATCCACTCAAATGTTGGTGTGCGGCGGGTGCAGCTGCACCTGTCCCACAGATCACTGCCCGTAAATCAGGTAGTGACCTGCGCGATGGGGCCCCCAGGGGGCCCCCAAATCGCCCCAAGATACCCATGCTGCAAGCCTTTCCCTGGTGGTGTGAACCGCTGGGAAAAGGCTGGCGGAATGGGTATCATTATCCAGAGGGCAGCGTTGCTTGCAGTGCTGCCCTGTTGGATTGGAAAACACCGCCCCTGCCAGCGTTTTTCCGCTGGTGGTGGCGGTGTATTCCGCCGTGGGGTTTAGGGCGGATTATAATATGGTGGTCTGGGCCGCCATGCCTGATGGCGGTATTTACCGCCACCGCCGGCATGGCGGCCCAGACCGCCGAGATCATAATGCGGGCCTAAGTAGCTGATAAAAGTATAAAAAAAGTGAGCTAAAAGCTGGACGTGCTAAAAAATATGAAATTAATAAAATGTGTTTAAGTGTAAAAAGCACAGGCTATGGGCCTAATGCTAAAATAAGAGTACCAACCTAGGTGCTAAGGGCGACCCACAACACAAGTTACAGTAATCAGAGCCATTAGAGTGTTTTCTTTGCACAAATAAGAATTCCTATTTTCCTGTGATGTGTATTAAAACTAAAAAGGGGTCTTTTTAGAACACCAGCCCACTAGGAAGCACCAATAATTTCCTTTTAAAATCAGATGTTAATGTTTTTTCTTAGTTAAAATTTGTTTTGTAAGTGTCTGGGTATCACACTTAACCAGCATAATTCTTTCTTTTTTACTCGTAGTATTTATGTGGCATGTGCTTGTAATAGTATTTTTTTTTAAATATACATTGGCATAGCCTATAGGTCTCAGCTGGCTGAGTGGGGCGGGGAAATGAAGAATGTGCTGGAGGAGAGAAAGGGGAAACAAGAAGAGAGAGCAAAGAAAAATGAAATGCAATGGTGTGCTGGTTAGGAAATAAAAAAGTGCCCTCGAATAAGCAGTGAAAGGATACAACTTATCCAATCAGAGCTCCATGAAACAGAAATATTGCAGGAGGGAGGACTACCACAAGAAAGGAGAGGAAAGCCATCAAATAAGGACCATACAACTGAAATAGACGGCAAAGACATTCAATCATGAGTGAGGGGCTGTGCCTCAGCCCACACTATACTTATTGAAAAGAATAGGTCTGCTAAAGCTGTTTGTCTCTAAAACCTAAAAATGAACCATCACACCAACTTACCAAGATAAGACCGCTTTGCCGGTACTGGAAATGGCTGCATTTTGCTCGCCAGTGAATATTTTTAAACCCTTTGTTAAAGAGGTGTTGCTCTTATGACACCAAAAGTGGTAGAGATGTTTGGTGCACAGTTTTTCATTATTCTTTAGTTTATAGCCCTTTTCTAAAATGTATGTCTCCTCCTACGCCTATCCTCCTACACCTATCCAAACTTGGCATTATTTATACAATAATTATAACAACTTTGGGATTAGGTTCCTTTTAAAGATTGTTCATTTGTCAAATATTGGCTTATATAAATGTGTATTTTAATGTTACCCTTTTTTAGGTCAATGAGAAAACAGTGTTCACTGAATGCTTCCACAACCTCCTTTTTTGTAAACTGTTTAAATCTTGTTCTTATCTGTCACGTTTGCTGGGAATTCAAAGACTGAAGTCAAATTTCAAGCTGTGTTTTCGTGGAAGCCTGGTTATTTTGTTTTTCTTACTGTTGACTTCAAAGTGACAGCCTTTATAGGAAAGAGGAATGCAGCCTCTCTCCATGGAGCCTGCTTGTGCCCTTTTTTATCTCATTTTAAACGCAGCCATCTCAAAAGGTATATTTTTCTTCATATGCACAAAACATTTGCACAATTATTTGCAAAATTCTTCTTCAGTCCATTTAGTTTGTGAAAATGCCTTTTTAGGAACAAAGTACAAAACAGCATTTCAGTCTCATTGTGAGATTAACATATGGTAATCTTCGGTAATTTACTGTTTATGGCCCATTCACTGTCAAGCACAGGATAAGATACTTTCACAGAAAAGAGCCAGACACATTGTAACACAATTTAACAATGCTTGGTTTTCACTTTCTATGACATTTGTGACCACTCGCTTTGGAGATCTGGATGAGTTTAAAGGCACTTTTTATGAAAGCTTTGGTGTTTGTTTACCTACAAAATAATTAAGTATTCCGTCTGCACCTGTGCCTTTTTGGAACACATACATTACTGGATATAAACGATTTCTTCATGTTACCCTGCAGGCAGCAGGGCCGTAATTTGGATGGTGTAGCAGGTGCAGTGGCACAGGGCCAAAAGCTCTAGGAAACCCCCTGAACACCGATTGTTGATAAATGTTACCATTAGGCAAGTAGTCACAAGTGCAGTAACCTTGAAGGCACTAGGGCCATGATTTGGATGGTGCAGCAGGTGCAGTTGCACAGGGGACAAAAACCCTATAAAATACACTGGGCACGGATTATTGGTATATCTTGCCACTGATCAAGCAGTCCCAAGTGCAGTTACCTTGCAGGCAATAGGGCCTTTTTTTGCTTGGCGGGCAGCAGCAGGGGCACAGGGGGCAAATGTTCTAAAAAACCCACACAGCACCGATTATCGCTACATGTTACCACTGACCAAGTGGTCACAAGCAGAATTACCTTGCAGTTACTAGGGGCCATGATTTGGATGGTGTAGCTGGTGCATTGCACAGGGGCCAAAATCTCAAGAGAAGTCACTGAATACCGATTACTGCTATATTTTTCTACTAAACAAGCAGTCACAAATGCTGTTACCTTGCAGGCACTAAAGCCACGATTTAGATGGTGCAGCAGGTTCAGTGGCACAGGGGCCAAAAGCTCTAGGAAACCCACTGAACACCGATTATTGCTACATTTTATCACTAAACAAGCAGTCACAAGCGCAGTTACCTTGCAGAGACTAGGGGCTACGATTTGGATGGTGCAGCTGGTGCAGAGGCACTGGGCCATAAGCTCTAGGACCACATCAAACATGATTGCTGCTATTTGTTGCTACTTAACAAACAGTCACAAGCACACTTACCTTGCAGGCACTCGGACCACTATTTGGGTGGTGCAGCAGGTGCACTGGTACAGAGGCTGAAAGTTCTAGGAAACCCACTGAGAACCGATTATTGCTCCATATGTTTCCACGCAACAAGCAGTCACAAGAGTAGTTACCTTGCAGGCACTAGTACCACAATTTGGATTGTGCAGCAAGTGCAGTGGCACAGGGTCCAATAGTTCTAGAAAACCCACCAAGCACTGATTATTGCTATAAGATGCCACCAAAGAAGCAGTCACAAGCACCGTTACCTTGCAGGCACTAGATCCCGCGATTTCAGTTGTGCAGCTGGTGCAGTGGCACAAGGTTAAAAAAATTCTAGGAAACCCACTGAGCAGCAATTATTGCCATATGTTACCACTAAACAATCAGTCACAAGCGCAGTTACCTTATAAGCACTAGGTGGCCCACACTTTGAATGTTGCAGCAGGTGCAGTGGCACTGGGGCCAAAGCTCTAAGAAACCCACTGAACACCGATTACTGCTATATTTTACTACTAAACAAGCAGTCAGGACTGTTTTTGTAACTATTGCACTCAGATTAATGCATAGCATAAAGCATCACTGTAATAAAAGCTGTAACCTATTGGACTTTTGTGAATGTAACCTATGGCACATTTTGACAGTTTTTGTATGGTCCTAAAATGCTTTTGACTCTGGACATAGTAACACCTTGACAAGGGCATTCTACATTTTATAACATTAGCAATTCAGCTGTTGTAAACACTATATAAATACTTATTACTTACCATATGGTATTGCATACCAAGCATTGGCGAAGCAGATAAGCCTCGCCTTTGCAAGATCTATTGGCTTTGTCAATCTTTTTTTAGCATGTTATACAGCAGCGTTAGCTTCAGTGCAACATAACTGAAAAAAAAAAAAAAAATGGTAGAACGCAGACAATGCTGGCTGTGTCATTTTTTTTACATTACTCTCGCTTATTTGCAACATAGCTAAAAAACATTAGCAAAACAAATAAGTCTCACATAGGCAAGACCTATTGGCTTTGCTAATGCTTGTTTATTTCTATTGCCATCATTAAATGTAATTTTTGTACCTGTCTGTCGGTGTAGAAGATTGCCCAACAAAACTGCAATCTGTATAATCCAGCATCAAGACTGGAGCATTGCCTCCTTGGTGACACTGATTTGCCTTTATAACCATATACTGCTCCCTTTTCAGGGAATATCTGAAGATAAGGCTTAAGTGGCTGGTGAGTGACTGTGGCCGACCATGAGGGAAGTTTCAGTGCAGTGTGAGGCCAGTAGAAGTCTTGCTAGCACACTCTGCTTTCTGACACACTGGTTAAAGGCAGCCTCTAACTGTCTATGCTTGGTTGTATGTAGGCCCGGGCGCAGAACTCTATTCCGTTGGCAGAGTTTTGGGAATTTGGTCACTTCATGCTATACGGAATATTGCAGATTTCCCAAATCTCGCCTTCTGGTATGGAGCTTTGTTTGTTCACATTCAAGAGATTTGTTTGTTGAGCTCGCTCATGAGTGCCATGATACTTTCAGGCCACTAGCCAGTGCGTGCAAGACTTTGCGATCGATTGCACTGCTTCTGGCCACGACAGTGGCCAAAACAGTGTTGCTTGCGAGTGTAAATGCATTCTGGTGTAGATTTTCTACTTGAGATGCTTCCAAATCTAGTCAAAAAGAGACGTTTGAATGGATTTTTCTCACCAACGGACCCTTCATGTTGTTTTTAGTGTGAGAAGCTTTTTTTTCAAACAGGTTGGAAGTGCACCAGAGACTCAAACTTCCAGTTCCTGTCTAGCAGACTCCTCCCAGTGCTATGTCCTTCTCCTGGTCACTTTTCACTTGGATTTCAAGGTGGAACGATCACTCTCCTTGTCTCCTGGATATACCTTTGGATTTAAGGACCTTGGGGTAGATTTAAGAGCTCCTAGTGCCTCCTTGTGCCACATAAGCATCATTTTTTTTCAGCTAATGGACCTAATGAGGCCAAAATCACCACACCAAATTTACAAAGTGGTGCAATGCATGCATTGCGCCACTTTTGTAACCCTGTGCACCAGGCCTAATGTATGCAAAGGGAGTGTTCCCCCGTTAGGAAGGGCCAATAAAATGGGCAAAGAAATCTGCTCAAAGCAGGCATCAAAAGGAGGCACACCGTTGTTTACAATGGGCCTCAATAGGCTTTGCAGGATTAGCGTCAACATTTTTTACTCTAATCCTGCAAAGCTCTGAACTAGCGTAAACTAATCTGATGTTAGTTCCCTAACTACTGCCATGGTGTGTTGTATCTTAGATATGGAGCACACATGGTGGTATTAGGGGGCGCTGAGGGGCGCAAGAAAAGTGGCACTGCACTTCTGTTCTTCTGTCTTCTGTTCTTCTGTCTTCTATCTTCTGTCTTCGGCTCCTCTGCCCCCTCCGTCTTCTTCTCCCCGCGCCTGCCCTCCTGCTCCTGCCTCATCCCCCTCCCTCACTCGCCTCCCCCTCTCTATCACCCCTATCTAACCCATTCGCTATCTACCTCCCTCTCTCCTCCTATCCACCTATCTCTCTATCTCTCTATCTCACTATCTAACTCCCTCACTCCCCACCTCCTCCTATCCACCTATCTCTCTATCTATCTATTTCTCTATCTATCGATTTCTCTATCTATCCATTTTCTCTATCTATTTCTCTATCTCTCCCCCCTTCCCGCCACCCCCTCTATTACCTATTCTTCCTATCCTCTCACTCTACCTCTCACCCTCACCCACCTCTACAACCCCCCCTCCCCTATCTTCAAAACCCAACTCCTATCTCTCTTCCTAATCTCCCAAACCTCCTAACACTCTCCCCCTCCACCCTTAAATCCCCCTCCCCCAGCTCTTCTCACTCTACCTGTCCCCCCCTCCCTCACGCTTTCCCGCCGCGACCTCCTGCTCGCCCCCGCCCCCCCAGCTCCCATTCGCCCCCAGCTGACCCCTCCCCCCCCACCTCATATGGCGGCCGCTGCGCGACTGCGCCAGAGGCAAGCCCGTCTGCGCCCGTCCGCGCCTGGCCCGTGCCCAGCGCCACGACCCCTGGTCCCCAGCTCTCCCAAACCCCACTGATCCACTACGACCCCACGACCCTCCTCGCCCTCAACCCAGGACGCTCCAACACCTGCTTCCAAGCTCACCCCAAACGCACCCATGGACCCTTCGCCTGCAACTCCTGCAAACGCATCTTCCACCACGCTACTACCACGACCACAAGCCCACACACCATCAACCACCTCAAGTGCATCCTGGTCAACGCTCGATCCGTGCACAAGCACGCTGTTGAACTCTGGGACCTCCTGGACTCCACAGCACGGACGTCGCCTTCATCACGGAGACCTGGATGAACGCCTCCTCTGCTCCAGACATCGCCACCGCTATCCCCGAAGGCTACAAGATCTCCAGAAAAGACCGCACCAACCAAGTAGGAGGAGGTATCGACATCGTCTTCAAAGACTCCATCAGCGTCACCACCTCCACCGAAGACACCCCCCTCGCCGCTGAACACCTGCATTTTCAGATTCGCACCGACCCGAGGACCACCCTCAGAGGATCCCTCGTCTACCG
The DNA here is from genome assembly GCF_031143425.1 of Pleurodeles waltl. Lineage (NCBI taxonomy): Eukaryota > Metazoa > Chordata > Amphibia > Caudata > Salamandridae > Pleurodeles > Pleurodeles waltl. The sequence goes on from NC_090443.1 coordinate 503,117,671, forward strand.
TCCTCCCGGACCGCGCGCCCCCTTCAGCGACGCCATCGCCGACTTCATCTTCCCGCACGCCCTCGCCTCACCGGACTACATCCTCCTAGGCGACCTCAACTTCCATCTGGAACAAAACAACGACCCCAACACCGCCACCCTGCTCGACAACCTCGCCAACCTCGGCCTCAAACAACTGGTGAACACCGCCACCCACATCGCCGGACACACGCTTGACCCTATCTTCTCCGCCAGCAATCACGTCTTCTTCAGCCACACCTCCGCTCTACACTGGACCGACCACAGCTGTGTCCACTTCACATTCCGACGCGAGACCCGCCACCTCCGCACTCAACCCATCCCTCATCGACAGTGGAACAAGATCCCCGAAGAGCAACTCTTCTCAGCACTCGCCGCCAACCAACCCACCCTCACCACCGACCCCAAGGACGCAGCCCTCAGCCTCACAAACTGGATCTCCAACTGCGCAGACAACCTTGCTCCCCTCAAACGCACGCATCGACAGACCAACACCAAAAAACCTCTCTGGTTCTCTGACACCCTCAAAGAATCAAAGAAAACTTGTCGCGCCCTCGAGAAGGCCTGGCGCAAGGACCACACCGCTGACAACATGACCGCCCTCAAGAAGGCTACCCGCGAACACCACCGCCTGATCCGCGCTGCTAAAAAGACCTTTTTCACCGACAGACTGGACAAAAACAGCCACAACAGCAAAGAACTCTTCAGCATCGTCAAGGAGTTCTCCAACCCCAACGCCAACGCCGTCACGCCCTCACAGGATTTGTGCGAATCCCTCGCCACTTTCTTCCATCGCAAGATCAGCGACCTCCACGACAGCTTCGGACACCAGACCCAACATAACACCACCGAACCCGCACCCCCCGCCATTACCCTCAACAACTGGACCCACATCAACACTGAAGAAACCAAATCCATCATGAACTCTATCCACTCCGGCGCCCCTTCGGACCCCTGCCCTCACTTCATCTTTTTTAACAAAGGCGACGACATCATCGCCCCGCACCTCCAGACCGTCATCAACTCTTCTTTTTCTTCTGCTACCTTCCCCGAATGCTGGAAACACGCCGAAGTCAACGCCCTACTAAAGAAACCTGCGGCTGACCCGAGCGACCTGAAAAACTTCCGCCCCATCTCTCTTCTGCCTTTCCCAGCCAAGGTAATAGAGAAGACAGTCAACAAACAGCTGACCACCTTCCTGGAAAACAACAACCTGCTCGACCCTTCACAAACCGGATTCCAAACCAACCACAGCACGGAAACCGCCCTCATCTCAGTCACTGACGACATCAGAACCCTGATGGACAACGGTGAAACAGTCGTCCTCATTCTCCTCGACCTCTCGGCTGCCTTCTACACCGTCTGTCACCGCACCCTAATCACCCGCCTCTGCTCCACCGGGATCCAAGGCCAGGCCCTGGACTGGATCACCTCCTTCCTCTCAAACCGTTCCCAAAGAGTTTACCTCCCTCCGTTTCGCTCAGAACCCATCGAGATCATCTGCGGCGTACCTCAAGGCTCATCGCTCAGCCTGACACTCTTCAATGTCTACATGAGCCCCCTTGCCAACATCGTTCGCAAGCACGACATCATCATCACCTCCTACGCCGATGACACCCAACTTATACTCTCCCTCACCAAGGACCCCGCCAGCGCCAAGACCAACCTACAAGAGGGTATGAAGGACGTCGCAGATTGGATGAGGCTCAGCCGCCTAAAGCTGAACTCTGAAAAAACAGAAGTCCTCATCCTCGGCAACACCCCGTCCGCCTGGGACGACTCCTGGTGGCCCACGGCCCTCGGCACCGCACCGACCCCCACAGACCACCCCCGCAACCTCGGCTTCATCTTGGACCCTCTTCTCACCATGACCAAGCAAGTCAACGCCGTGTCCTCAGCCTGCTTCCTCACCCTCTGCATGCTCCGCAAGATCTTCCGCTGGATCCCCGCCGACACTAGAAAAACCGTGACCCACGCCCTCGTCACGAGCCGCCTGGACTACGGCAACACCCTCTACGCCGGGACCACAGCCAAACTCCAAAATCGCCTGCAACGCATTCAAAACGCATCGGCACGCCTCATCCTCGAAGTACCCCGCAACAGCCACATCTCCGCACACCTGAGACACCTGCATTGGCTCCCAGTCAGCAAAAGGATCACCTTTCGACTTCTCACCCACGCACACAAAGCCCTCCACAACAAGGGACCGGAATACCTCAACCGACGCCTCAGCTTCTACGTCCCCACCCGCCTCCTCCGTTCCTCTGGTCTCGCACTCGCTGGCATCCCTCGCATCCGCCGCTCCACGGCGGGTGGGAGATCTTTCTCCTTACTGGCGGCCAAGACCTGGAACTCCCTCCCCACCTAAAAACCTGGCTATTCGAGCAGCAGTAACCCCCCCTTTTCCCGAGCGCCTTGAGACCCGCACGGGTGAGTAGCGCGCTTTATAAATGTTAATGATTTGATTTGACTGCACTGGTTGCAGTGCCACTTAGTTTTAAATCTGGTCCTTTGTTTTTTGTGAAATCACAAAAGTAAGTTAAAAAACAACAGTATAAGAGTGTTGTTTGCATGCTTGAACATGCACCAGTATTTCTTTGTACTTTAATTTGTTTTTTAAATTTTATAGTGGTGGGTGGCCTGGACTTTAAGTATGGGCCTAGCTATTATTTATTTTACATTCAATTTATTATTCATCTTTTGTAAAAAAAAAAAAAAAAATGTTGCACAGCTCAGTACCTTTTCAACATGTTTGTAACAATGGCAATATTATTTTACTATGTGGCCTAGATTTCCAGGGCCATCTAGACAGTAGGCTCAGCACTAGCAGTCATCAGTGCATGAAATGTTTCAGTGGCATATGTTTTTAAAACCTCATTTATGGGAGGGATGTCATTGGATTAAATTCAAAATGTTGGCTATTGTTTGCATTTCATTTTCTTGCACAGAGTGTATTTGATGTGAGGTAATATTTTATGGCATAGGAGGATGTGTGTGTTGCTGAAAAATTTCATAGCTTAGTTTGTTTTCGTGTTTTGCATTGCTGAATTGTTAGTGTTTTTGTCAGTGTTACCACCATGCCTCCTTATGGCCAGTGTGTGTATGTGTGTTGTTTGTCATTGTCCACTATTTGTCTTTGTTCTCCGTGTTGTGTGGCCAAGGGGCGTTTTGTGTAGTCTATGTTCATAGGCTTGCATGTGTTCTTTGCTCTCCATGCCTCCTTGTTCGCAGTTGTTGTTTGACCATGTGGCTGGCGGCCATTTTGTGCAACCAGCCAGTGTGTCTTTGCCATGGGCTTGCATGTGTTCTTTGTTCTCCTTGTTATTTTTGTTTGACCATGTGTCTGGCATATATTCTGTGTATACAGCCAGTGGGCCTTTGCCATAGGCTTGCATGTGTTCTTTGTTCCCCATGCCTACTTTCTACTTGTTCTTGTTGTTTGACCATGTGGTTGGCAGCCGTTTTGTGCATCAAGCCAGTGTGTCTTTGCTATAGGCTTGCATGTGTTCTTTGTTTCTCCTCGCTCCTTGTTGTTGTTGATTGACCATGTGGCTGGCCACCATTTTTGTTCATCCAGACAGTGTGCCTTTGCCATAGGCTTGTATGTGTTCTTTGTTCCCCATGCCTCCTTGCTGTTGTTGTTCGACCTTGTGGCTAGCAGCGATTTTGTGAATGCAGCCAGTGTGCCTGTGCCAAAGGCTTGCATTGATTGATGTGAGATCAGTCTAATATTCATACGCTTGGGGATCTTTATAGTATATGTATACTAAAAGATTATGGTTCTGATGAACACTGCTTATATTATTCTTTTTTTCTTTTGCATTTTTTAATTTGCACTTCCGTTATCCTTTCCTCACAATAGGTTTTTTCCTCTTGCCCTCCCTTACAAATATCAGCAATTATTTATCATTTGTTTAAGTTAAGTTTTTATTTTTATTTTTAATGTTATATTTTTACTTGAGTTTTAATTTGTATTTTCATTTTTATTTTAATGTATTTTTTATTTAATTTCTTGTTTTTTTATTTTAATTAAAAAAATATATATTTTTGTTTTCAATTTGTTTGTCTTTTACTTTTTAAATGTTGTATTGTTTTTAATGTATTTAACTCTGCATTTTGGCTTGATCCATCGTTCCATCCACCATAGGCCCACAGCTGCACTACAGCATTCGGTTTCTTTAGGTGTTTAATATTTCTATTTCCTCCTGGACACCCTGGCTGAGGTTCACTGCAGACACATCAGCAGCATAATTCATAATTTGTTAATAATTATTCCATTTCCCTTAGACCACCTTGCTGCCATAGCTTATTTAAGGATTATCCCATTTACCAATGCACCTCTATCTGAGTACCACAGGTTTCTCCTTTAAAACAGATGGAGATAAAGCAAAGAGCTATATCTGCATGTTGTGTTGTCTGATCTAGAAATGAAATTGTATGGTGTGGCATGACTTTACAATGTTTGATTAAATTGGTACTTATTTTATAAGTAACCAACCACACTAATATTGCATTTGTCTGTACTACTTCAACCTGCAACAATGCCACGTTTCACTAACTACATGTTCTTGCTTGGTTGAAGAGACGTCACATCATCTGCAGCATTGCACAAAGAGACGGCCTGTACAGTCATTTTTCAGTCCTCCAATCCCTTCCGCTTTTCTTGCTTAGTGTCACTGCCACCTGAGCTTTAAAATGGCCCCAAAGAAAGTTGCTCCCAAGAAAGTGGACAAGAAGGAGCTTTCCACCAGTGGCATGCCAACTGCAGTCTTTTTCGGGAGACATGTGCCTGATACACCAGTCTCTGGGGAGGAGCCTGGGAGAGCACTCCTGCATCAACAGTACCATCCCAACCTAAGCCCAAGACCATTTCAGTCAGTGAGGCAACCACTGCAATCATGGTGGCGCCGACGAGCAGTGACATTGAATTGGATTGGTCCCTTTTGCGAAGTAGTACCCAACCATTTCAGGAAACAGAGCAAAGTGGACAGCAGTCGCAGTCAGCAATAGTAGATCTTCCCAATGCTGGAGTAGATCATGAGGTTGAGCTTCCTGACAAGCAATCACCTCCTCTTTTAGAATCAATGACTCCTAGATCTCCAGCAAGATAAAGGAAGGGCACTATACTATTCCACTATCTTTTACAAGCATCACTTCTGATGACAATAATAGGGACATGGAGCTGACCCCAGCAGAGTCCTGGAGACACAAGGAGAGGCAAGGGAAAAGAAAAGTTCCAGGAAGCCTTAGAATCATTGAAGGGGATGATGATGCAGGGGATGATGACGACGAGCCAGTCATTATGGAAGCTTGTACAGAGGAACCTGACATTGCTATCCAACCTGCTCCAAGGTGATGTGGCACATGCAGCACCACCAGCTTCCATATTTTTAAGGCCCCAGCTGAGACTTGCACCAACCCCTACCTCAGTAGAAGTATCAATGCAGAGAGGCAATTGACACACCGGCCTTCCTCCAGTTCCTCTTTAGGCATTGGCAGTGGTCAAGTAAGAAAGTACTTCTTCCCAGTTTGGGACTTTTTTATGATCAGCAAACAGGAGGAGAACATTATAATAATCTCCATTTCCCACATGGGTGTTCATCGAGGTAAGCCTGGTTCACATTATGGTACTGGAGGCAAGACGAGCCCTATGAAAAAACATCATCCAATCTGGTGGGAGTAGCATTTTTTTTTAATACAGAAAGTGGTTGTGGTAGAGAAGGTGAGGCGAGCTGAGAAACAACAGCTACAACTGGTCAAATCACAGTGGAAGGTGAGGAAGAAGAGGGTGATATCCTCACCAAAGTAGCTCTGCGACCTCACAATGGAACAGGAAGAATCAGAGTCAGATGGGGACACCACAGTACACGCGGTGACTGTACCATGATACACACTGAGTGTACCACTGCCTACTTCTTGAAAGTCGCCTGTGTCAGAGGCCCCAGAAAAGAAGAAAATCCAGGCTATTATTATGGGTATGTTTAGGTAGGAGGGGCCCTATGACCAAAGCCATCCAATGCCATGTTTGTACAATGGGAAGCTGGCAAAAATGTTAGCACTGGACCTCCTCCTTTTTTCTTTTGTGGAAGGAGTGGGATTCTTAGAATTTGTGGCAACCATCTGCCCAAAATGGAAGGTTCCAAGTCGGACCTATTTTGCCAGAGTTGCTGTTCCAGCGCTGCATCATGACGTATTGCAATTGGTTGGACAAGCTTTGCAGCAAAGTATTGTCTACACTATCCACCTCATGACAGACGTGGATCAGTTGTCAGGCTACGGATTACATGTTCATCACTACACACTAGGGCGGTCATTCTGACCCTGGCGGTCAAAGACCGCCAGGGCGGAGGACCGCGGGAGCACCGCCGACAGGCCGGCGGTGCTCCAATGGGGATTCCGACCGCGGCGGTAAAGCCGCGGTCGGACCGGCACCACTGACGGGCTCCCGCCAGTGTACCGCCGCCCCATTGAATCCTCCACGGCGGCGCAGCTTGCTGCTCCGCCGCGGGGATTCCGACCCCCCCTACCGCCATCCAGATCCCGGCGGTCCGACCGCCGGGATCCGGATGGCGGTAGGGGGGGTCGCGGGGCCCCTGGGGGCCCCTGCAGTGCCCATGCCACTGGCATGGGCATTGCAGGGGCCCCCATAAGAGGGCCCCTACATGTATTTCACTGTCTGCTGCGCAGACAGTGAAATACGCGACGGGTGCAACTGCACCCGTCGCACAGCTTCCACTCCGCCGGCTCGATTCCGAGCCGGCTTCATCGTGGAAGCCTCTTTCCCGCTGGGCTGGCGGGCGGTCTGAAGGCGACCGCCCGTCAGCCCAGCGGGAAAGTCAGAATTACCGCCGCGGTCTTTCGACCGCGGAACGGTAACCTGACGGCGGGACTTTGGCGGGCGGCCTCCGCCGCCCGCCAAGGTCAGAATGAGGGCCTAGGTCTCTTTTGTGGGGGTAAAGTGAAAGCTATCTACAGGTCTTGGCCCTGAAAACACTTTTAAGAGCATTCAGCCGCATGCATCAGTAGCCATATTCGCCTGGAGAAATCACAGACAGCTGCAAACATCTTGGACAAATTTAATAGCAGGGTGTCAGAATGACTGTGACCCAGAGGTCTCCAAATCAGATTTGTTGCCATGGACAAATGGCAGTAACATAGTTAGGGCCATGGCAGACGGTGGCTATTTCAGGTTCATGTGTATGGCGCACTGCAGCAACCTGGTTGTGCAAGACTTTCTAAAAAAAGAAGACATAGTCATCAACATACTGATCACCTGCAGACGAATCTGCACTCATTTCAGCCATTCTTTTAAAGCCTGGAAGTCGTTGCAGGTCATTCAGTCTGCTAACAGAGTACTAGTTAAAGCCCTGATACAAGAGGTGCCAAAACATTGGAACTCAACCTATTATATGTTGCAATGTCTGTTTGAGAAGCAAAGACAGATTAATGACGTTGTCATTAAAAGAGGAGGTGATGCAATTGGGAAAGCTATGTCCATAGATGCGGACAAATGGGGCCTAGTCAAACGCCTGACAGAGATGCTGCTCCCTTTTGAGGTTTTCACGCCGGATGTTCGCAAGGAGGACAGTATGATGGGTCACGCTATCCAGTAGTTGCATCTGCTACAGGAACAGCCAAAGAAGGTTTCTGAAAACTCAGAAGCGCATGGCTTGGTTGAGAGTCTAAGCTATCACTTGACTTGTAAACCAAGGCTGTAAAATGACATTATTTCATCCAAAGACTACATCTGTGCCACCCTACTTGATCCACACTACACAAAAATTATTTCCACTTTAGTTTCTTTTTCTAAAGGGGATGTTTTAAAATACAAGAGGTGGATTGTTGAGCAAGCCGGAGAACTGTAAGAAGTAAGGCTGGAGCTTAGACTCCCACTCCGCAGTTCTAGGGTGTTGCCTTCAATTTCCAGAGAGGGCAGTTTTGTCACACTGCTGCCAACACCAGCAACAGGAACACAGGCAACAACACATTAGATGACTCCAACCCAACCTCGGTAGTGGCTTGGTTTCAAGTGGCAGGTTTTAAGTCCAGAGCAGAGGCAAAGGCAAAAGAGGTCAAGCAAGTGGCAGCACCAGTGAAACTTCAGAGGATGTTCCAGGAGTATTTGGATGACCCAAAATAAATGTATGTGGATCAAAACCTATTTGTGTACTGGTATAGGAAGATGCGAAAATAACCACAGCTCCGAAGGATGGCACTAAAGTATCTGACTTGTCTTTTAGCCAGTGTTTCTGCTGAACGTGTATTCAGTGCAGCTGGCACAGTTGTTACAGTGAGAAGGACCAGCCTCTCACCTCAAAACGTGGAGACATTAACCACGATTAAAATGAACCAGCATTTTATAACAACCTGATTATACCATTGTGGAAACACCACAAGAAGAGGAAGAGGATAATTGGCAGGAATCAAGTGTGTTTGTTGACCAACCACCTGAGTTTGAGGATGAACTTTACTTCCTGAACTGAGTATGCCAGTACCACCATTGAACTTCTTAATTATTTATTGTTGAACTTCTTTCTTTCTTTGCAAAAAAAAAAAAATAGCCAGTGGAACATAATGTTTGTGTCGGATTTTTTAGTCACATATATGGCCGGATTGGAGTTGGACCGGTGTGCGGTGAAGAAGTTCCCACATTTCCTTCACGACATCGGATACAATGCCTGCCTCCTTCACATGCTGTTGCCTATCCTTTTTTTATATCACCTAGCAGGGCTGCACCAGAAGATCATTGATTAAAAGATTGCCAGTGCCAAACTCCAATGTATTGCTACAATCAAAGATGAGATAATATTTTGTGTACCACCTTGCTTGGATTGGAAGATGTAACTACTAACTATTGCATCAATGAGTGGTGATATATTGAGTGATTGTGACTGATGATTGATGTTGTATGTGGTGGCTGACAGTGAGAGAGGGAGTTGAACAAATTTGTAAACTTGATTTTGATGATTTGCAAGGTTTGGGGGCTGATGGGTGATCATTTCTTCCTGAAAGTGATTGGCCTGTCAAACTTAACGAAATTTACCTGCAGGGTCCACTCCTTTTCTCTGGTTCCTCAGAGACTAGACCAGTCACATTAGATACCAAATACAAATCTACACCGATACTCCAATTCTGTTTCTCTATTTGTTCTTTAACAGCAGAGCACTACACAGGTCTACCTCACTCAGTTTTGGACTGGGACGGAGTTATTCAGAATCAGAAAGAGAAGGATGGAAGGACTCAGGGCAGGACTACCTCATCAGCTAGAAGGAGAAAGTCATCAACTTCAAAGAGAAACCATGATGATGGCAAGGACTCTGAGGCCTAGTGCTCACTCAGCTCTGTGGACTGGAGAGAGGCGTATTGAATTGATTTGGGAAATGCTGCTGAGTGTGTGCTTGCTGCATTGCTGGCTCAAGCATGAAACTTCTCTTCATGTTCTTGCTCTGCTTCTGAGTCTTTTTGGTACACTCCTGACTCCTCATAAAGCTTACCTTGCTTCCTTATGTCCTTCTCCTTTACTCTAAAATACAGTTACTGTTTTTCAATACACAGGCCTTCTCAAAGTCCTCATCCACCTGAACAAAACTTGATGAATGTTCATCATACCAGCTTACCTACCCAACTGGTTCTGCCTGGCACCTAAGAGTGACGGACATTCAAAGAAGAATAAAGATGCACTACTCAATTTGGCAATACAGTATAATTTTCCTTCTAACAATCATAATTTTTTAGAACTGGACGGGTTAACTTTAATCCTTCATAATTTTTATTTTTCAAATCTAGAAGACATAACATGTAGAGATATATTATGTTGGGTCTCTCTGGGGCAGAAGGGCTGTTTGGAATGTATTTAACTGACCTGTGTCATACTTACGCCTTCATTGTTTCCTTCCACAACAGACAGATGATAGTGTGCTGCTCAGCACCCCAGTGAATATTGATGTGGTTTCTTTTGTTTGGTGTTTGTCTTTGTCACACCTTTCCCTTATCCCCTTTTCCAGTCATTCATCAAGCCCCTAACCCTCTTCCCCAGGCTGTGTGATTTATTGAGGTGTGACTTAATTTTACCCCATAAATGGATCACACATTTGCTGGGGCGGATGAGGTGAAAGCGACACCAACTCACTGAATGACCTTCTATTACATGAGCCATATTCCACACTTGCCCCATCAACATCACCATTAAGGCCTTGTATTGCATAAACACTTACCCTTGTCTAACCACTCCTGACTCTGAGAACACTTCTCCTGACTCAAGCATTTAATTTCTTAAGTTTTGTTTTCATCCTAGCTCCACGTTGCTCAGAAGAAGATGATATTGCTAGTTTTTGTTATCATCTCAGGTCTTCTTTGTTGTGTGACAAATACTGTCATTGTGGTAGTCTGGGCTCAGTCTTCCTAAAGTTTTGATATAATATGTGACCCACTAACTCTCTGTTTTCTTTTAATTTAGTTGACAGTGATGGATAACCCTTTGATTAATCCTGCAGTTGGAGTTTCCAAAGGTAGAAGTGGCAGCCGGTGTCTTGCCTATTAGTCCGCTAGCCTGCTACTACTACCACTCCTTTAAGATAAGATGCCACCTTGAGAAAAGCCTGCAGTAATAAGACTGATGTGTCAGCCCTTGCTGCATTCACTCAGGTCAGAGAAGAACTATGGATTGAAGTGAACTTGTTCAGTTAGTAATTAAGAAGATGTTGTTTGTGTGTATCTAGTTTTTTGAAGCCAAAATAAGCAACGACAATCAGCCCCTAGTAGTCAATATAGTTACAGAGGGCAGTAGAGCAAGGGTATAAGTAAATTACATACACCTTATGCAGATTTAAAAAAACAGGCCACACTAAAAGACAGCACTGCAAACTAAAACACCAAAATAAAAATTTGAGGCAGAAATGAAGTAAAATAAAATATCCCCTTTTATTTTTTACAAATAGAAATACCAACCATACCACCCACAACAGCCCCACCCCTCTCCCCAAACAAGTGTCCCTGTCCACCAAAAAATCCAACAAAAGTCCAAAGTGAAGCCCGGTCCCAACTCCCTTCCTGCTCTCTCCCCCCACAACAAGTTCCTCCCACCAAAAGAAAGGGCTCAGAAGAGGGCATTGTATATTTGGGTCCAGAGCTGGTCCAGACTCTGCTCTATCATGCTGAGTCAGATCTTCATACTATCCATCCACTGCAGGATGCATTGCAGCAATGCCTTGTCAGAGTGGGAGGGGGCAATAGCAGTTGTAGTCTGGTGTCCTGACAGCTGGCAGCAGTGCCACCGACATAATGGCTGGGAGGCTGGAGGATGGGGCTGGCATGCTGCTGAACTGGGGCTGGAGTCTGAGACAGTTATTTCTGCCTCTTCAACCCCCAGGACCACCAGCCACCGGTATTCTGCTTGGATAATTTCCAGTCTCTGATGCCTTAGATGGGTCATTATCTCCTGCCTGGCGGGTGGTGCTGGTGGACGAGCAGGAGTAGCTATATCGAGAAAAACAAAAATAAAAAGGGCAAATTGTAAACAATGCCCTGTCCAAACACTTTAAAAAAAATAAAGTAGTGGGTGGCACAGTAGCAGTATACACTGCTTGTTCCCTAGGGACATTGGAATTTGACGTGATTATGGTTAGGAGGGTCACAGCGCCAGTTTTATTTGTTTACCGACACATACCTCATATAATGCCTTTCACTTTCTTCCCTGACTTCAAAAAGATAGATGAATAATAAATAACATACTTTGTCACACATGTCGCGAATAAAATGTGGATATTATTATCCGTCTGCTGTAAATAGGCTGTGGGGAAAACGATGTACTGCACTACAGGGAAAGGAATGGGCCATATAAATTGTATTTGTCACGTTTGCCACAGAGTATTCCTTACGCCAAGCTTCAAATCAAATCAGGCACTTACTAGTCCTACTTTACTAACTGGCCTTCCCCACCATTCAAATTATTTCCAACAAATGTATTCGCTGGGCAGTAAGGAAAGGAAACTTGACTTACTCTCTGCAGGGTAAGGTAGAGGGATTAGGTGGGTAGGTAGAGTTTTTGGTATAGAATAGAGGGGTGTCAGTGATCATCAATTTGTCATGTGCCAAAGCTTTGGCTTATTCAGTCACTATAATAGACAAAAGTTTGAAGGGAAAAATCTGAACAGGCATAAAATAGATCTGTTACGGGAAACCAGGAAATATATTCTGGAATCACTTCACATGGCCATAAAAATGTGTCACTTCCCAAAAATGGATTTTTCAATTATTTTGTTGGCTGGGATGGAAGAACTTAGGAAAGAATAATGGTGTAAAGTGCTAAGAGGTGCCTGAGTGGGGAAGGGAAACACACCTTGTGTGTTCTGTTTGCAATGCATTGAAACTTTGTAAATGCCGCATTAACTGAAGCAGATGCACACTCCGCAGTCAACAATGCAGTTGTGAACTAAACCATACTGCACTTCTTTGGTCATGGGTGGCAAAATGCCATGGACAGGGAGGGGGTTGATGAATGATAATGCGTGGAATACATATCTGCCTCACTTTACAAATACAGTGAGTCAAGGGATTAGCCCAAAAATTAAATCACTCCCCACTTTGAACCATAGCTATGATAACCATAATATAAAGTAAGCGAAGTAGGTGAGTAGCATGGCCCTCTCCAGAAGACCTCCCTTGTTTATTCAGCCAAGCAATTATTCAATCGCCCTTTCATTCTTTCTACTATATTCATCCCTTGCCACCATGATTTAAGCTTTGCTTTCTCTCATTGAGTCTTTCACCAGAATTTCCAGTCTTTTTTTCATCCATTCAGTATTCACCCTTTCTTTCAATCATCCTTTCACCCATCCATCCATGTTCCCAATACTCACCCACGCATCCTTTCACCCACCCAGGAATCCTTTCCTTTTACTCATGTCACCCATCCTTTCTTTTAACTTTCCGTTCTTTCCTGTTTCCATCAAGCCAACATTTTTAGCGTACATTATGTAAGCTTTTGCTGAGTTCCAGATAGAAGAGGCCACAACTCAACCACTGCTGCAGCTGGTAAAGCGGGGGTTCATGATCACGAGTCATGACAATGTCATTGTAACTAGTGAGTATAATAGTAATCATCAATAAGCAAGCAATATGACTTACCTCCTTCTGAAGTGGCACGTGAGCCAGTAGCACTCTGTGAGGCTAGAAAAAAACAGTATACATTTTTAGATGCCAGATATGCCTCCGCTTAATATTCTTTATCAGCAAAATACAACCGAAGTACATCACTACAGTTCGGTTAGCACTGCAGTATCTTCTATCAAAAATATTGTGGTTGGTTCACAATGTTAGAAAAGTCAGGTAGTCAAGCATATATATATATATATATATATATAAATATATATATATATATATATAGATGTGATTTTAGTAAAATGGAGGGGCTTCCTTCATAGCTCAACAGTAATGGAGATATGTACAAAATGAATGGATATTTGCTTAGTCAGTGCTCTGTTGCCTCATTTAGAGACAGAGGTCTATGATTTTGACAGCTAAGCTACTGCCAGCTCGACCAGTACAGTACCAGACTGTTAAAAACCTTATACCCCATGCATGGAGAGAAATTCCCTGCTCATCAGGGACATTGTTTTTTGTGTTTCAAAAACAAAACCCTCCCTTGGTGGTTTGGCTTGGGAAAATAAAGTTAAACAAGAGACCATCCTGCCATCCAGCCATACAAGATGGACAAGTCAGCATTGCTTTCACCAGAACTGCTCGTGCCTGTCACTGCGAGAGTCGCCGAAGGCTTGAGCCAGGTTTGGCTTGTCTCTGGCTCAGCTTGAGGACCTCTTTGACCCTTTAACCCAAAATGAGCTGAGCTTTCATGTGACTCCTCGATGCCACCCAGTGGCCAAGATGCCAGTCTTATGACCCGTGGAGGCCATGTCTTTGTCTTAGGTACAAAAGGGAACAAGCCCAATCCTTCAGAGCTCCTTTCAGGTCAATAAACAGCGGGTCGAGGTTTCTTCTCTTCTTAAGTCCAGGAGTATTCTGACATGAGTGCCCGGACATGCAAAATTCATGCCTGGCATGGGCTAGTGGGTGGGAATAACTCCTGGGCATGCCCTAACCAACTGGGTAAACGGTCTCAGGGCCAACCCTACCCACTTTGGGAATTTTGGCAAAAGTCTTCGGCCACACTGAGCTTTTGGCTCTGAGGGTTAGAGGTTTGTGTTGGGAGTGTACCATGGTAATCCTAGTGTCCTCCCACACCTAACACCAAAATCCAGTTTGAGGCAGCGACTGCACATCCAATAAACCCAGAGACAGAAGTCTGAAAGAATAAAAATAGGGATTTCCAGCAACCAAACAGTAAATAAACAAGAGCTGTTTTGACATCCTGTTTTCTTTTCTTTCAGTGTTATATGTAAAACCTAGAAAAAGAAGTCTCATAGGACAAACAGGGTTCAACAGCAACTAGACAGTAGATACACAATAGTTGATGTGTCATACTCTTCTCTGCCTTTCAAGTGCTCCCCTAAGTGCTATATGTAAACTCAGCACACCTGTCATGCAGGAATCAACACTTTAGCAGGATTTGACAGTTTAATGCCAAATATAATGCTTACAGCCCCTACTCTGCATATTCGGTGAGTTTTCGAGGAGTCACCTCTGCCCATTCAGGTCAGCCTATTGTTTGATCCTGGGAAGAATTTCACACATTTTTCACAGCTGTTCAAATGCCAGTCCCTGTCTGGTAGAATTTTGAAAGCATGTGCAAATTACTCTTAAGGAAAATCAGGCAGGGAAAAGGTAAGTGTAGATAACTTACCTTTCCCTAATATTTGTTAAAAATCAGACTTCCCCATTGAATTGGATTTTTAATGACTATTAAAAAGTTGTTGAATTATTTTTCCAGCTAGTCTCATTCCCAAGATACAGTATTAGGATTTTTTAATCTGTGCACTAGTTTTCCACATAGGACAGCTAGGCCCGCCACAGTGACAAACTGCATTTGGGTGCTAGTTACTGCAAGGACATGTTAACATTAACTTTCTGCATGTCCTACTTCTAAATACTGTACACCTTGCCTTGTGTGCTCCAAGGCCTACACAGGGGTGACATTAATATTTAAAATGGAAGTTGTGACCTATTAAATGGGTTTATTTTGACAGGTTAAATTGTAGTTTCTACACTGCTACAGTCAGGATACTCTGGTAGGCCTGAAGTCATGTTTAACCCTGCCTTTATGGTGGCACAGCAGATGGTGCTTACAGGCCCTGGTACAATTTGCATCAGATACTAAGGACTTAAATGTAATACAAACATGTCAGTGAGGAATATACCAATTTGATCAAGTTGAAAGGAGAAGCACAGGTACTTTACCACTGGTTAGCAGCGTTAAAGTGCACAGGGTTCTAAGGTCAGCAACGTGCCCAGACATGGGTTCTGTGCACAATGTGTCCCTGGAAGCAAGCTGTAACCAGCTGATGAACCCATATATTGGGCAAAATCGGATCTGGATTGCTTGTGTTCAGTTTCAGGAAGGACCTGGCTTGGCAGTTGGGGCTGAACTTTTCTCATTGGAGCAGGGCCAAGACTTATTTGCATATAGCTGGGTTCCAACTGAGGTTGCATGGTGTGCAAAATAATGATGGATTTGAATGCGACCCAAGTAAATACCAGGGCTGAGATTAATTCAAGCATTCCATCCATCACTTTTTGTATACTTTGATGTGTCACCCTGAGTGGGCTGGGTATGCCCAGATATTGATCCAGTGCACACTATGTTACAAGAACCAAGCTGTACGCGGCTGATAAGCCCATATCTAGGGGGAAACTGGTCTTGGGTTGCTTGTGTTCCGATTCTAGTAGAAACTGGTCTGGCATTTCAGGCTGGACTGTTCTCTGTGGAGCAGAGTCAAGACGGATTTGCACATAGCTGGGTTCAAACTGAGGTGGAATAGTGCGCAAAACAATGGGGTGGATTAGGATGCAGTCCAAGTAATTATCAGTGGATGAGATTAATTCAATCATTCCATCCATCACTTTTTTATATACTTTTCTTAGTTCGCTAATGGCTTTATTGTTGAGGGCTTTGGGGAGGACATGAATGTAGCATTGTGTCACTTTGTAACCCTTTGCGCTGCATTATGCCAGCACCAGGCATAATGTATGCAAAGGGGATGTTCCTCTGTTAGGGGGGCAGAAAAAATGTTGCAAAGAAATCTGAAAGGAGGCACACCATTGCTTTCAATGAGCCTCAAAGGGCTTTGCAGAATTAGCGTAAACATTTTTGACGCTAGTCCTGTACAGCTCTGAAATAGCATAAAAACTGTTGATGCTAGTTTATCTAAATGCCACCATGGTGCGCTGTATCTTAGATACAGCACACACGTGGTGGTGTAAGGGGGGCGCTAAGGGGTGCAAGGAAAGTGGCGCTGCACTGGGTGCAGTGCCACTTTCCTTAAATCAAGCCCTGTATTTTTTTTAATTTTGAAGTAGCTCTATCATATTTTACAAGGTGTTTGTTGAGCGATTTACTTGCTAGATATTTTCTTTACTTCAGTTGGGCACTGGCTGTTGGAGCCACATCAGACCCTTTACTCACCTCTGTCACTAGCTCGGCTCTCACTGTCAATTTAAAAACAAATACTGATTGGGTAGGTGGGTTGGAGATCAGGTGTTGCCTTTGCTGCCTAGCCTATCAAATTCTAAATGAGGCTTCTTTATTTGTACATCATAATGTTACAAAAGTCAGGAGTTCACCATGTATCACCAACGTATCCAAAATGCCTCCGCCCGACTGATCCTCGACATACCCCGCCGAAGTCACATCTCCCCTCACCTAAAGGAACTCCACTGGCTCCCGGTAGACAAGAGGATCACCTTTAAACTCCTGACCCACGCTCACAAGGCACTTCACAACACCGGACCCTCCTACCTCAACACCAGACTTAACTTCTACACTCCAACACGTCAACTCCGATCCGCCAACCTCGCCCTCGCCATCGTACCCCGAATCCAGCGCAAGACATCCGGCGGCAGATCCTTCTCCTTCCTCGCCGCCAAGACCTGGAACTCTCTCCCCACATCTCTTCGCCAGACCCAGGACCTCCTCTCATTCAGAAGGCTCCTCAAGACCTGGCTCTTCGACCGCTAAATCAGCAGCGCTCCCCCCCCCCCCCCTCAGCGCCTCGAAACCCTGACGGGTACATAGCGCGCTTTATAAATACTACGACACCAAGGCATGTGGGACCCAGGCCGGGAAAATGAACAACGGTCCCCACGCATAAGGAAACATCTCCATGCTCGTCAGGGCCACATTAGGCTGTCTTTGTTTAGAAAACAACATCCTCTTTGATGGATTGTCTGAAAAAGAGAACAGAATGGTGAGTAGGATAAAATAATGGCTCCCTGCTCAACATGCATCATTGCCGTAAGTGCATCTGCCACTCGGCAGCCAGGGATCTCACAGTATGGGTGTAGTTCTGTCCACTGGAGAGGCGGGCGTGAGTCCCATATTTAACATTTGGTGGGGACATGTAATCTCGTACAATTCGACCTCATCCTTGGCAGCCAAATGTCTGGCTAGTAGGCAGATTTTTTTTTTTTTTTTTGGTAAATAGCAATGGCCATCCCATGTTTCATGCTTGCATTTTAGCTCCGCTGCATTATGTTGTTTCCTGCTTCATCCATCGCTGAGTCAAATCCTTGGAATTTCAATGTATGGATGGAAGACAAGCCTGTCTCAATACATCCAGAGGACGTCTTAAGTTTTGCTTAGTATGGTCACGTTCCCGGGCGTACGGTGGTCCACAGCCATGAGGTTGCACTTCTCATCTTGCTGACCTGTCAGAGATCATTTAATCTGGTTGGTCCGTGACAGCAGTTTTCCATTATTTGAAGGCTGGCAGACAGATTCTCTGTGAGCGAAGGCGAACTGAGTGTTGCTGTTACAGAACATCAGCAGTGTGTATGGGATAACGTGCCCCTGAAGTACATTATAAGGAAAGGTTCAGTCACTGAGTCGTTCTGTGACAATACAGGGCAAAGAAGGCAAAGGGCAAGTTACTTTCTATGGCCATGGAGCTCTAAGGTGACTTATAATATCATTCTAACGTAGAAAAGATATAACTGTATTCCTTATAATTCACAGTCACACCATCACTCTTCCGACAACGCTCTTAATTCCTCAGTGTTTTGCTGCCTCATATGAAAAATATGATATGTTTTCAGACATGAAGAATAAAAGTAGATTCTCTAATGTGAATTTAAGTAATTTGCTGTAAAACATTTTAGAGTCACTTTAATGAAAATAGGATTTAAAAAGCTCAGTAGCACAGAATGACTAGTAACATGCAGAAGGGTTATTTCCTTTCTGCAGTGTAGTATTTATAAAAAATACACGCTGCTTTAAATCTCTCCTTTTATCTGATCACTTTTTATTTAAAACGACAGATGATAAGAATGAAAAGCTAGTTCTCATTTTCCTTGGTTTAACTGCAGCTGTAATGATGCTCCTGGCCTGCCTTTCACCTTGGCTTCATGCAGCAGTAATGATGACGTCACAACTCAACTGAAATAAATTATTACATTTGAGTATCTATGTCATTTTCTTATTGCAGGTGGTTAGAGATGTCACATTTCTACTGGAGTAAGACTTTTAGAAACACGTTTTTACACTGGGATTGAAAGCTGCCAGGTCAAATAATGGGGACCAAGGACAAAATGGGCAGGAGTGGCTTTAAGCCAACCTTGGAAAGATGAGATCATGATTGTGGTCGGTGGATCTCACCTCTATACTTAATTTATCCACAAAGTTCAGCAGCAGTTTCCCTACTTCTTTAAACAGGTTGAAAATTCCAGATTTGGGAATGATACCAACCGTTATCTATCTCCATCTGTTTTACTATCATTAGGATCATTGTTTATTTACTAATCCATCCCTTGAACAACCAAGGGATGAAGTCAGTAAAAAACATAGCAAGGCTCAAGTTGGCCAAGCTACGAAAAGAACCACGTTCGCACTCCTAAATGCTGGTTGCTCAACCT
This sequence comes from Pleurodeles waltl, assembly GCF_031143425.1. Classification (NCBI taxonomy): domain Eukaryota; kingdom Metazoa; phylum Chordata; class Amphibia; order Caudata; family Salamandridae; genus Pleurodeles; species Pleurodeles waltl. The sequence goes on from NC_090443.1 coordinate 503,136,709, forward strand.
CAACTGGCCCCTGTTGATACAGCTCATTCCAGAGCCTGGTTCCTAAGTTACAAACACTTAACTTCCTGCTCCTACACACAGTCTAGTACCTGCATTGGTTTAACTATCGTAGCTGGAGCAATACCCAGACACTAGGTGGTGCTTCATTTTTGTTTTGGCTGCGTGGCTTTTTTTGAGCATTGAGGGTTTTATTATTGGTTGTTATATATCTCAGGGAACTGCTTTTGTTTTCTGATGAATGCGACTGTGTGACAGATCTCAGTTTGGCAGGTGATCTGCAGAAAGTAAGTTCCAGTGTCATCTAGAGCAGAGCTGCAGGTGATGTCATCTGAACATGGATGCCAAGGAGAACTGAATGTGAGGAAGATGGGAGAAGACTGAAGAGAGAGGAGTCAGGAGTGAAGCAGAGAAGAGATGAGGCCAGGGGCCTTAGATTTTACAGCAAACCTGATAAAAAACCTTCTTAAATATAGCCCCAGGGGTTACATATAAGTTAAGTGCTACCGAGGGTGTTTACTTGTGTTTGTCTATTGTAGAGCAGGGGACCACTTAAGTATGACGGTACAGGTGGTGCATATAGCATATTCAGCCATAAATAACCACATTCACAGACAAATGCATGTTTTGGCCTGATTAAAAGTTTATCTTCAAATTCTGATGAAGGAGGTGTAACTAATCTGAATGAATGGATAAACTAGGGGCGCCAAATGAGATAATTGTGTTTTTGTCCTATATTTATGGTAATTTAACAGCTGAAGTCCGCAATGGAACAAATGGTGAAGTAACTCCATCCTTGATTATAGGGAAAGGGGTAGGACAGGGGTGCGTATTGGCACCCCTCTTCTTCTCCCTATATCTAAATGAAGTGGAAGAAACACTCCAGGGAGTTGGAGCAGATACCCCTAGGATTGGGAGGAGGCAAATACCAATACTTCTGCACGCCAATGACGCAGCTGTTTTGGCACTCAACCCAAATTGCCTGCAGGATCTGATCAACACCTTCTCGGAATTTATGGATGGGAGGGGTATGACAATTGATATAGCAAAAACCTATGCTATGAGCTGTGGTCGAGCAAGGGGGAAATCTAATATTTCCCATATTAAGGGGAACATATCACAAAGTAATACCACCTTTGGTTATTTAGGGATTCAGATCTCCTCTAGGTTGGTTTGGAGGTGCCATTTTGAAACCTGTGCATCTAATATGATTAGAAATAGTGAAGGCTTGGTCATGTGTGCCTCCAAGTTAGGTACGAAACCTATTGCTGCTGACTCTCTATAATGCCAAAACAATTTCAGTAGTTACATATGGGGAAGGAATTTGGGTATAGGGGATAAAGGTATTTTACAAAAGCAATAAAACAAGATTTTTAGGAGACTGTTAGCCATACCTCACTCAACGTCAAACTCTATTGTCCATTGGGAATTGGGAGCTAGCTTTCTATTGGAGACCTTAGAAATTAAACCACTCATTACTGCGATCGGTATGGTCCAAAACAGAAACTAATTTTACTACATTACTTATTAAGGACTGTACGAAACTAGACCAGGCTAATAGAATCCCTTACTACGGCACATGAAACAATCATTGCAGGGTCTGGGACAGACAGAGAGGGGCCTCTGGGCACAACCAGAGGCCATCACTGTCTACTCTAAAGGGTATCTAAAGGAGCATGTATTTAAGGTTTGTTGAGAGAAAATGGCACAGTTAGATCTCTGCAAGGTGTCAGAGGATCGTTACACAGCATTGAATGACAAGCCTTGTCGCAAACTTTATCTTACGCTGACCTGAAATACTTATCATATGTACCTTTCAACACATTTTCACTTTCTTGTCTTTCATTGTGTGATCGCATTTCTTGAGGAAGAAGGGTGGGGAACCATTACTCGTAAATGCCCCTGTGGCCATAGGTCAGAGCAGTCACCCCAGCAAATGGCACTTTTCTGTAGGTTCTACTCATCACCCAGGAAATGTTGTCTTAAACCTCTCTTTCTAAAAGAAACACATATTTACCATTATGGAGCTTTTAAGGTTGTGTACGACCTGAATAATGGGATGGTTTGCTATTCAGTTGCTATCTTTCTTTCCAAGGTGCTCCATATCAGAAACTCACTGAAAGACTTAGGAAACTTAAGGGGTCATTCCTACATTGGCGGGCGGCGGTCGCCGCCTGCCAAGCAGGAACCGCCACTTGGCCGCTCCGCGGTCAAAAGACCGCGGAGGCCATTCTGGCTTTCCTGCTGGGCCAGCCGGCGCCCGCCGGCCCAGCGGGAAAGGCCCTGCAACCCAGAAGCCGGCTCCGAATGGAGCCGGCGGTGTTGCAGGGGTGCGACGGGTGCAGTTGCACCCGTCGTGATTTTCACTGTCTGCCAAGCAGACAGTGAAAACCATGCTGGGGCCCTGTTAGGGGGCCCCTGCACTGCCCATGCCAGTGGCATGGGCAGTGCAGGGGCCCCCAGGGGCCCCACGACACCCGTTCCCGCCATCCTGTTCCTGGCGGTAAAATCCGCCAGATACAGGGTGGTAGGAAGGGGGTCGGAATCTCCATGGCAGCGCCGCCATGGAGATTCAGCCCAGACAGGGGAAATCCGGCAGGAAACCGCCGGATCCCCTTTTCTGACCGCAGCTTTACCGCTGCGGTCAGAATGGGCAGGGAAGCACCGCCAGCCTGTTGACGGTGCTTCCGTCACTTTAGCCCTGGCGGTCGCGGACCGCCAGGGTTAGAATTCCCCCCTTAATGGATTAACCCAAGTGCCCTATAATGTTATCATGCGTTTTGGAGGTTGGTACCCATAATGTATGATGATCTATAATGTATTAGGTGGAAAAGATGCTTGATTAGATATTTTTTTAATTTGTTATGCCATTTTATTAATCGGGGTTATATTGTGGAATGGACAATTTTATAGAAGTTTGCTTTGTATGGATGCAATGCTTTTATGGTTTGTTTGATATAAACTGAAAAAAGACTGGAAATGAATGATCAACTAATATGAAATGCACTGTCTTGGAAATAATCGCAAAACCAGTATACACTAGTATTGCAATAATGTGCTTTCAGCATATGATGTAAAGTCAAATTCTCCTGATCGGCCCCAGAACCTACCACTCAAAGAACAGAAGTGCCCACCCGTCCTTAGCAAGGACACCACTCTAGTGGCGTCAGAGAATCGATCACAGGTGCCTGATGACTTGGCACAGTTTACTGGAGTCCCACTAGTCCAGTAGCCACTGGCTAGCTGTAGGAGGGTAATGGCTGGCCAGAGTGCCAGTACACCTTGGTACTCCCAGATGTCACAAAGAGAAAGGTGGGGGCCTGTACCACAGGACACTTCGCCAGCTACAAATTGTAACTGGAAGTGTCACACAGGCTCCCACAGCACAAGGGAGGGGTCTGGGCAAACGGAACTCTCCTTCAAGGACTGGGATCAAGCTTCCCCATCTCCTTCTTGCTCTGCTGATGTGCTGCAAGCTTCCTTATCTTGAGCAGCTGTCTGCAATTTCCTTGTGTTCCAAGCGGATGCTCCACAAGCCTCACAGTACAGCTGGTTCTCTGCATTCAGGCTGCTGATCGCCAGCTTGATACTTGTCAAGCTGGCAAATTCCTTCACAGCAAAATCCATCCATCACAGAGAAAACTCTCTCAAGTTCCGTTGCGGTGAGCAAGTGTCTCTCGCTTTCCACCACAGGTTTCAGCTGGCTTCCATAGAAGCTTTTTAGAACCGGAGACCAGTCTTGAAGAACACCTCACCAATGAGGCCAGATCTCTGATTCAGTCAGAGGGCCTGATACTTTTGAATCCTGGTGCCCTTCCCTTCGTAAGGCACTTGTGTGTCATGCTCATTGTGTGTCCAGGGCATGCAAAGGATGAGTTACAGTCCTTCAGGACAGGCCCTTGTTATTCGCCCCTGCTATTCCCAGGAGAGGAATTTTAATTAACACCAGACCAGGAGTCACTGACATTCACTCAACAGAAAGGGGAGGAGGGTCCCTCCTAGCAGAGTTAGCTCAGCTAAACACAGATAAGAGCAAGTGTCTATCCCAGCCCACCAGGATTCTACAAGGAAAAGGGAGGGGCACGGGGAGCTGAAATGTCAAGCATAACAGCTCAGTTCACATTACACACAATGGCTCACCTCACCATTCTCCTCTAGGGAAGCTACTGGCTCTCAAACACACATCCCAGGTAAAGAAAGACAACAGGACCACAGGCACGGGAGACTGCACAGACTTTATCAGGAGGGTGGCTAGCAGACACTCCTCCTCCCCCAAGGGTACATGGATACAGGTATCTCTGATTATAGATTTATTGCTGCCACCACTGACAGTTTACCACAGCCTGGGTTGAGAGGGCAGTAACCGCTCTCTGTGAAATAGGGGTGCACTATGCATGCCCCCCTCAACCTCAGAGCTAAACTCTAGGGTTTCAGTCCATGTACACAGGAAGATCCTCAGAGGACATGCATGATTGTCATGTTCACTGAGGTAGGAATATATAACCCATAAAGTAAATTTTATGTGGCTTGTGCTAACGCAAATGACAAAATAAAAAATTATTAATGAATGTTTAGGTGTTCTAAATAATGAATTTGATAGAAAATGATTGACGTAGAAAAATAATGTGCACGTTTGAAATTGTGACCTCGGAGGATGGCCACCAGCATTCATGAAATGTGCTAAATGAGTGATTAACATACATAAAATGTCAAAAACGTATTAGAATTATGTAGTAACATGTCATATTGAGATTTGTATTGCAATAATTGTAGGCATTAACTTAGCAAGTGTCTTGGCCTAGTCTTGCCAGGCCTCATAGAGAGAGCTGAATTTCTTAGTGTCTTATAGAAAAATGCTGACAAGATGAACTGACTGTGAACTGCTCATAGTTTTAATAAAATGCTTAACCAGTCCTTCTCTGAGAACCGACAGACAGGAGATTATCATCTAGCAATGTAACCAATAATGTATAACGTGCATGAGATGTACTTTCCCAGGGCTCGAACAATGAAGGCACTGACTGGAGAAGAAGATGCAACATTTTTGATACCTGACGAGTCGGATGATGAGGACATCGTAAAGTGGACCAATCAACAACATGTGAACTGTGAAATATTAGAATACATAGATTTGGAATAGTACAGTTATTGGGTAGAGTCATAACTTGTGATTAATGGACCAATTGGAAATTGGGGGATAGTCTGGGTAACTTCCATATGACAAAGAGACGAGAAGAGAGATGCTAGATGGGAGATGTTAGATGCTAAGAGAGGGAGACTACGAGATAGAAGAGGTGATTCGAGATTCTGACATTGGGCTCATGTTCTTTGAGAGCCTGATGTGATGATGTGATGCTGACCGACTGATGACCTGAGTACGAAGACTGACTCTGTTGCTGATCAATACCGAGGATAGTAGATATGACAATGTGACTGAATTATAATTTTGTGCCTTTCCTTTCTAGGTACCAACTGCACTGTCTACGTAGTACTCTTAGCTAGATATTTTCTAAATTCCTGTTCCTAAATTGTTTTTGGCATGAAGTGCCATATGCTGATGCTAATCTTGGTTAAATGAGGTTTTCCTTATATGACGATTGACAGATTCAGAGACAAATGGTTGATGGACTGTTTTGCTGAACTCTATGATTAGAAAAGATCTATTGCCTTTGTTTCTTCTGTCGACATATGCTAATTCTTTAGAGTACGCTTTGATGCAAGTTTTGATTAGATTATGGTTTTGGCACCTTCTAATAAATTAACACAGATTTTGATTGAATTGAATTGTTTTTGAAATTAATCTCATGACTTAGTATTGTAACTAATAGGGAAATATAATCACTAACACCTATAACGAGTTGTGGTTATTCATGACTTAAAAGTCATGGTCTGATGTTTGCTGATTCTTATTAATGATGACTAATTTTTATTGAGTTTTGTGTATTGACTATTGGAAACACCGACCATACCCTAGCTAGGATACTCCATGCGAATCAAAAGGTTCATCGACATATGCGGATCACCTTGTAAGTTTACTTATTAAGGACCAGGCGTGCTAGCAGTTTATGGTAGCAGAGGATGGTTAGTTTCCTTGGAGAACTAGTTAGGTGGTTATGGTGGTAGTTTAAGATTGGTTAGTTATTCATTATTGAGATGTGAATTTAGTTTTTTTGAAATGGCAATTGTAGCAAAGATGATGTCCCCTTAAGCCCAGAAATGACTTTCCTCGATCCTGGATCCTGCTAGTAGAGTTGGTTATGTTCTCTGCGTTTTATTGATAATGTGAGAGTGATAGAATGCGCTTGCACAGCTTATGCAAATTGCAGGTGAATTGTGATGTATGTGAGGGGAAAATAGGGAGTCTGCCTACTCCAGATGAAGTTTTAGTAGGAGTGTGCGTACTCCACAGTGTGTGAGTAGGGAAGTCGTCGAACTTCACATGTGTGTGGTGCTTTGTGCTAAAAAATTGTCCACGTGGTTGTTGATGTACAGACCCTGCGTGGTCTAAGACTCCGGAGTATATTGACAAGTGTAGGAGACACTTGCTTATATGTTGTAATCTGTTTGGTTTAGTAGGTTGATCGGGCGTGGTCAACAAGTCGGTGTGTGAGTTAAAGTGGAAGAGATAAATTTTCAACTGAGATTTGGTGAGTCCTATGTGCACCAGGACAGACCCATTGATCCGTTGAGAGTAAAATTTGCGGGTCAAATTTTGCTTGCGAATGTGGGAGACCGAGAAAGAGGAATAGCTGCATGAGCAAAAGGGCCATCAGTGAAAATCCGTAAGGTCTCTGAAGCAATCGTGTTACCTTCCTATAGTAAACCGGCAGATTTGTTTTTGGTTATTGTTTTTGGTTAGTGCTCACAAAAGTTCGCATTAGTCTTGTCTGAATTGAAGTTTAGGAGGACGAGCCGCAAGACTTTGTCAGCTGTAGTGTGTGTGAGTGTGACGTCATTGAAGCCGCACTGGGATAGGTTGGTTAGTGAGAAGGGTCATGCACGGATTGGCAGCTGTCTGTGAGAGGCAATTGGTTGAGAACGTGGGTGAAAGGAATCTTGGGAGTAAAAGTCATTTCTTGATTTGATTCGAATATCCAAAAGTAAAAAAGATGAAGTTTTTAAAAGCGTTCAAGAGGACCCTGAAGGGAGATACATACATTAAGGCGACTGTGGGGGAGCCTACCCCACTGGAAAATTCTTAGGCTTATATTGTGATGGAGGAGCGAGGTGTCACGCTGTGTCTTTGGTTAAAACAATGGCACAAATTGACAGTGAAGCAGGGAGCTTTGGCGTTTCCTGAGCATGGAATGTTTAATTTGAGAATTTTAGATCAGTTGTGGATGGCGTTGTATGAAACAAGGCCCCTTCCGAGACCGGCACAGTTTGAGGTGTTAGCAGTTTGGGAGCTGATAGCGAGACAGGAGCAAAAAATAAAGTTCCAAAGGAGAGTAAGAAAAGTAGAGAAGACTCTAGCACAGAAGCCAGATGGGATTGGGAATAGAAGAAGTGAAGGACAGCGACATTGCAGGATGTTAAGTTGTTTCCTGCTATTACGGAGGAAGAGGAGACGGAAGGGAAAAAGGAGACAAGCAAAAGTGATAAGGGTGCGTCTGAGGGTAAGGAGAGTGTACAAGAAGATTCAGATGACGAGGACCTTATTAATCAAATACTGAGGGACCGACCTCCACCATATGTGGTGCATGAAGGGGGTCCAAGTACTAGTTCTGCTCCAACTGCCCCGGCACAAGCAATGAGGACAATGAGTCCAGTACAAGTTGATAATGGACAGGTACAAGGTGTGGATCAGAGTACTTCTAATGTGTTGACTGCTTCGGTAGTCCAGGCACAGATGCATCCGCCACCGATACAGAGAATTTATACTGAAGTGCCGATTCTTGAAACAACTTCAAACTTGGTAGTGCCTACGGAACAAGTAGTTCCAAGACCATTGTTGGTCCAGACTGAGCCGACTCTACAGTAATATTGATATACCAGGCACAACTACAGGGTATGCCGAGGTTTACATCATTGACAGGGACACAGTCAGATTTGACTCTGGTAATGGATCAGAGTATGGGAGTAACTCTTCCGCAGAATGCAGGAGCTAGAGCAGCTCCAGATGCAATATCGCTGCCAATTACTGTTGGTCCAGCGGTACCATTGTTTGCGCAGAAGAAATCAAACAGAGAACAGGGTGAGATGTCACAGACCCTCATGAGGAGGGGTTGACAGAACATGTGCAGGTAGTTCCTTCCATAGGTCAGACCTTCGATGGATCAAGGTCACTGATGGATCTCAGTCCACTAGTCGCACTTCCCAGTGCTGTAAATGGCCCAAGTGTAAGTCAGAGCTTGAAGCTCCTGACACCGCAACCTCCAGGTGCAGTGGTGCAGCAGGTGCCATGACCAAATGCGAGTAACATTATGTTACAGGGATTGACAGACAGTCTGAATACCCCACAAAATATGTCTAAAAGTGAGGAGCTGATTGATCATGTTAGGTTGAGTACAGAAATAACTGAATTAGTTGAAGGATCAATGGGGGTGAATAGGTTAGAATCCTATACGGAAGATAAGCTGCGATGATTATGTCCGAAAATCACAAGAGAGGTGGGTAAGATACATCAGAGATTGGCAGACTTAGCAGAAAAACATGATCTTGAAATTGGAAAAACAAAATATTTGAAAAGGAGCTACAGGTTAGGTTTTGAGGCAAAGGATTTTGAACACATGAGGTCCGCCGGAATGAAAGCACATCTTAAAGAATTGTTACAGTGCTCAGATATGGGGAGCATTAGAAAGTAGGAATGCAGATGGGCCAAGAAGAAGGATAAAAGGAAATGAGATTCACAAGAAGGGCCCAAAAGTGCAAAGAAAGATAAGGATCCTGTAAAAATGTTACCAATGAGGGAGATTCCAGGAGGGCAGTTTGTTCATGTTCCTTGGTACAGGAGTGATATTCTGTCATTCACAAATGATTATCCAAAATTGAGGGAGAAACCGGTCGAATGGTACAAGTAGGCAAATAGGTTAGTGAAGCTTTCGAAATGTCTGTGGGTGGACCTGAATACTTTATTGGAGATAGTGGTTGCAGCTGATTTGTGGGTTGAATGCAAAAGAGCTGCAGACTTGCCGACAAGTGAACCAGGAAGGGACAGAACCACAGGTGCACCATCACCTGAAGTAATAAAGCATTATTATAAAGTGATTGAGTTCCTGAAGATGAGAATTTCGCCTAAAAATATTGGTTGGCAAAGGATTGACAGGACAGTGCAGGAGGTAAGAGTTGATAAATGCATACTATGAGAGATTGTTGAAGGCGTTCAAGGGGTACAGTGGCAAGGAAGCGATTGAGCCAAAAGACGTTGAATTTTGTGTTCATGTTTGTGGAAGGCCTGAGACCTGAAATAGGTCAGATGATTAAGAATCACATGATTTATTGGTGAGCGAAGCCGATTGATGAAGTGTTGCAGTATGCAAAATACTGTAGTGATGAAATTGAGTTGAAGCAGAAAAAGCTGACTTTTGTTCAACAGAAACCACAGCAGCAGGGAACTGTCATATTCCAACCTCAGATGAGAGGTAGGGGTCATGGAGTCAATATAAATTGTAGTCCGGATCCGAGTACTGTAGTGGCTCAGAATGATACGCAAGGGATGAAGAAGATGTTACTGTGTCAGATTTGAGGAGTCGTGGGACACTGGAAGCGGGAGTGTCCGACGATGGTGCAGGAAGGGGTTGTTCAGCAAGGTGGTGACATCAATACATTTCAAAATGTACAAATACCAAGGATGAGAGGTCTTAATCCAAATTTTCTGAATAATGTGAATCAGATGCAGAATTGTCAACCCATGCAGCAGGTGCAAATGCCACGTGTACAAATGACACAGTTACAGCCAGTGCAGCAGCAGGTTCCTATAGTACCTAGACAGCAAATGTGTATACCTCAAGCCCCGATGAAGCAGCAACAGGTGACCCTTACTCAACAGGTCACTGGTCAGAGTCAAGACACAAATATTAACACTGTGCACCAATTCCCATTACACAGTGAGAATGAAATAAACAGTGAATGGATGAGTGATAGTTCGGATGGGGAGCCATGCATGCTTGCAGCCTCCTTAGAGGTAGATCAGAGGGGAACCTTTGTGAAAGGAAGAGTGATGGGTCATAAGGTCTCATTTTTAGTGGACACAGGAGTTACTCGCTCTACAGGGAGGAGTGCAGAAAATTCGAATTTACCTCTTTCAGGAAGAACAGTTGAGGTTGTGGGGGTAGCGAATAAGCATTTGACAAATCCAATCACAGATCCAGTACAAGTTGAGATTGGCAACTTCCAGGGACTGCATAGGTTTGTGGTCTGTGATTCAAGTCCAGTATCCCAGATGGGAAGGGACTTATTGTGTAAGACCAAATGTTTGATCTCTTGCTCAACTGCTGGGATAGAAATTCAGACAAATAGTGATGATGAAGAAGAACTAACTCCAGAAACTGAGAGTGAAACCGCCAATGAAGTGTACCCATTGATTGAGTTTTTCCTGATGTTTACCGTAAAAGAGCTTCATTCAGATTTGCAGGGAACAGTACAAGAAAACATGTGGGATCTAACTGGTAAAGAAGTGGGTTTGATTAAGAGAGTGGAGCCAATTAAGGTTACTTTGAAACCAAATGTAGTGTTTCCGCAGCTTCCACAGTACAATATGCTACAAGATGTCTTGATGAAAGTAGCTCAGATAATTGTAGATTTTGTGAAGCAGGGAGTCTTGAAAGAAGTGCTGAGTATCCCATGTAATCCACTGATAATGGGTTTGAAAAAGCTGTGTGGGAAGGTGTAAATCCTGCAGGATTTGAGAAAAGTAAATGACATGGTGGTCAAATGTTATCCCATGGTGCCAAATCCAGCAGTAATAATGTTCCAGATTCCAAGTGATGCAGAATGGTTCACAGTGGTTGACTTGTCACAAGCCTTCTTTTCTGTGCCTCTTCATGAGGATAGTCAGTTTCTCTTTAGTTTCAAATTCTTAGACATAGTTGGTGAAGGCTTCCTCTAGGGTCTAGGAGCCACCATCCTTGTTTCACCAGATCCTGAAAAACAACCTGGAGTCATTGGAATTGCCGTTTCAATCGACTCTGGTACAATACATTGATTATTTGCTGATTGCATCCAAAACAAGGGACGAGTGTAAGTATGACTTGATTGCCCTACTGAATCATTTGGGAAAATGTGGTCATGAAGTGTCACAATTAAAATTGCAGTACTGTCAGAAGGTAGTGGAATATTTGGGTTAAGGAGAATTTCCAGAGAAAGGATCACAATGATATTGGAGAGAAGTCCCCGGACTTCACAGAGAGATGTCAGGATGTTTCTGGGAATTGTGGGTTATTGTCATCAGTGGATTCCACATTTTGCTGAGATTTCAAAGTCATTGCAGAAACCGACACATAAGGATGTCACTGATCCCATAACATTAGACAAGGAGCAGATGAAAGCGTTCACTGAGTTGAGAGAGAGTTTGTGCAGAACTCCAGCATTGGGTATGCCTGATTACACGAAACCATTCACATTGTTTTGTCATGAACGTGATGCATGCTCTTTGTCTGTTTTGACACAGGTCCATGGAGGTGCTTATCGCCCAGTAGCTTATTTTTCAGCTACCTTGGACCCAGTTGCAGCAGCCTTACCAGGTTGTTTGTGTGCAGTTGCCACAGTTGGTCAAAGTCTTTCACAATGTGAGAGAGTAATGATGGGATATCCCCTGACGGTAATGGTCCCTCACTCAGTTGCGATTTTACTGACAAGGATGAAAACTCAGTATTTGACTGGTGCCAGACTGGCAAGGTATGAGACGAGCATTTTAGGTGCTCCAACTGTAACCCTGAAAAGATGCACAGTGCTGAACCCGGCAACTTTACTTCCAAGTGGTACTGTTGAAATTGAAAAAGAGGAAGACATTGAGCATGATTGTCTCAAGGTAACTGAGCTGTGCACAAAACCGAGACCTGACATAAGAGATACTCGATTGGAAGAAAATGACCAAATTGTCTTTGTTGATGGTTCATGTCTCAGAGATGGTACAGGAACATTGAGAGCAGGCTATGCCGTGTGTACAATTACAGGTACTTTAGAGGCTTCCTGGCTTCGAGGAGTATATTCTGCACAAGTAGCAGAATTGGTTGCTCTTACAAGAGCGTGCCATGTGTCTGCTAGACTAAGAGTCACTATCTATACAGATAGCCAATACGGACTTGGAATTGTTCATGATTTTGGTCAATTGTGGTCGCAAAGAGGTTTCCTGACCTCTAGTGGTGCACCAGTGAGAAATGACGAAAGAACAAAAGAGTTGCTGAATGCAATACAGTTGCCTGAAGAAATTGCTGTGGTGAAATGCAGTGCACATCTAAAGTCACACGACTACGTGTCACTGGGAAATGGATATGCAGATCAATTCGCAAGGTTTTGCGCACTGAACTGTATATCGCTCAAGGAAAAGTGGGAATTGATGTCTGAGGAAGACATTACATGTACAAGTTTTGCATTAAAAGTGATTGACACAATGGAAGAATTGAAAACTTTGCAAGGTAATGTTAACAAGGAGGAGAAAAAGCCATGGCTTAGAATGAAGTGTGTCCAGAGACAGGATGAGCTATGGTTATCAGAAGAGGGTCAAATGGTTTTGGCAAATAGTTTGCTGTCACAAATGGTGAGGTACTATCATGGTCAGGCACACATTGAGAGGGATGCGATGGTCTGTTTGTTCAAAATTGATTGGTTTAACTCCAAGTTTAGACAAGCAGCAGAAGCAGTATGCCATGGCTGTGCTATTTGTCAGCAATTAAATGTGGGGAAAGGGACTGTGGTGAACTTGAGCCACATTGGAAGAGCAGGAGGTCCATTCATCAGAATGCAGTTAGATTTCATTGAAATTCCTATGTGTGGAGGTTTGAAATACGTGTTGGTGATTGTGTGCATTTTTAGTCACTGGATTGAAGCATACCCTACAAGAAGGAATAATAGCCTCACAGTAGCAAAGCTGTTGCTTTGAGAATTGATACTATATTTTGGATTCCCGATCTCTTTAGAAACAGATAGGGGAACCCACTTCAATAACAAGGTGAATAAACTTTTGTGTGCAGCACTAAACATTGAGCAGAAGTTGAAGCATCAGGACTAGTGGAGCAGATGAATGGTACCTTGAAATCAAGAATTGCAAAGATGTGTGCAGCTACGAATTTGAAATTGCCAGATGCATTGCCTTTGGTGTTGATCTCAATGAGAAACACACCTGACAGGAAGACAGGACTGTCGCCCCATGAGATTCTTATGGGTAGAGTAATGAGGTTGCCAGCAATTCCAGCAAATGTACTTGTCAATATTACAGATGACATGGTGTTGGAATACTGCAAGGGTCTGGCTGATGTGGTTCGCTCTTTCTCTCAGCAGGTGGAAGCTGCCACACTGCCACAAATTCACGATCCTGGCCACAACCTGAGAGCTGGCAACTGGGTTGTTCTCCGCAAGCACATGCGCAAGACGTGTTTGGAGCCTCATTGGCGTGGACCTTACCAGGTGATCTTGACGACTACGACAGCTGTGAAGTGTGCAGGAATCCCAAACCGGATTCACGGGAGTCACACGAAGAAAGTGGCATGTCCACTGGATCATGAAAAAGCGTTGTTGAGAGCACCAACAACCGCAAAGCAAGTTGCAGCACCTGAACCAGAAAAGCAACAAGGGGAACCTGAAATTGAACAAGACCTTGTGGAAGATGGTTCTATTACTCCTGTAAGAGACAAAAGTGAAGAATTACAGGAGGGTGCTGGAGAATCAATCTCTATGGATGCAGCAGGGGAGCCTAGCACAGCAGGGGTTCTCCCAGAAGTAGATGATTCTATGAAACAAACAGAGCAAGTGCCAGACCAAGAAGGGGCAGGTGTACAGTTGAACCAGACATGACAAGCTTCCAAATTGATTTTGACAAAGTAAAAGGGTTCCTGGATGCGAAACTGAGCTGCTGAAAGAAGAATTTTCTATTTTTGATTTTTGCTGCACTTTTCTAAGTTACTTCTGCTTTCTGATTATTTACAGATCATGGCTGAGTTCAATAATCAAGTTAGAGATGCTAAGCGCTGTAAATATATGAGCATTAGATTGGCAATTATGTGTGGGATTTTGTTTATAGTGGTGATTGTGGTAATGTCTGTTCTTGACATGAGAGGAGCCAACCATACTACTGCTTCTGAGACTTCTACACTAACAGCTTTGGAGAAGTTTAAGTTAGATGAGAAATACTTGCATGATTATACTAATGCTCAAGGAGAGATTTCTTCTAATGTCTTCTATGGCTTGTTGAGTGAGTATGTTGAGATGATGGATGCAAGGGATTGTCTTGTGTGTACGCAAATTCCTTCCTCAGTCGAGTAAGGAGTTACGTACCATAGTCTTCCGTTAACTTCTGGGATAAGTTGCAGTTTGCTACTAACAAGGTTTTATGATCAGAAATATATTCAGTATTTTTACTCGAATAACGACGTAGAGTTTTCATTTGTTCCTATCATTAGGCATTTGAGTATAATAGCTAAGGATCATGACATAGTATTGGTTAGAGGATTCTTTGAATCTACACTAACGTTTGGGACGGCTTATGCACATAAAAACAATCTAAGATGCTTACTTACACCTTTAGAGAAAAGCTTCTTAGGTCATACTTACGATAGGAGAAAAGCATTAAAAGAGAAACTAGAGAAAGGCTTAGGGAAAAGGACTTACAAGAATGATTATGCTTACACTGCAATTAAAACACAAGGGAAACTAGCTTTAGATGCATTACACGTAGGGAAGCTTTGTATATATAGGCCAAAATCACGCACTGACACTTTATTTGTGGGTACGAGTGAATGTAGGCATGTGTTTTTGTTTCAGAGTAAATGGACCTTTATGTTGAATGGCCAGGACCCCGAGATTCCAGGTATCTATTATATATGTGGACTTAATGCTTATTACCGTCTTCCAAGAGGGTGGTATGGGACATGTTTTTTGGGAATAGTATTTCCAAAGATTAATCAGATAGAGGATTTGAAAAAGTTTCTGAAATTAACTGAATTACATCATAAGAGACAGAGGAGGGAGTCCTCTTCTGCGATAGTGGGAGATATATTTGGTGAGGTGATTCCTTCCTGAACTCGATCAAGATACAAAAGTTGTCTACTATTGTGGATAACATGCTGATGAATTTTACAGGGGCAATACTCCTGATAGACACTGAATTGGCTGCGGATAGAGCTATGACTCTTCAAAATCGTCTTGCTTTAGGCATCCTTCTAGCGAAGGACGGCGGAGTATGTAAAATGATTAACTCTAGGCATTGCTGTTCATACATTCCTAACAACAGTAAGGAGACAAGAGACTAAGGCCCTCATTCCGACCCTGGCGGTCATAGACCGCCAGGGCCGCGGGTGACGGAAGCACCGCCAACAGGCTGGCGGTGCTTCCTTGCCCATTCTGACCGCGGCGGAAAGCCGCGGTCAGAAAACCGGGTCCGGTGGTTTCCCGACGGATTTCCCCCGGCTGGGCGAATGCGCCATGGCGGCGCTGCAAGCAGCGCCGCCATGGGGATTCTGACCCCCTTACCGCCAGCCTGTTTCTGGCGGTTTTTACCGCCAGGAACAGGATGTCGGGAACGTGTGTCCTGGGGCCCCTGGGGGCCCCTGCACTGCCCATGCCAATGGCATGGGCAGTGCAGGGGCCCCCTAACAGGGCCCCAGCATGCTTTTCACTGTCTGCCTAGCAGACAGTGAAAAGCGCGACGGGTGCAACTGCACCCGTCGCACACCTGCAACACCGCCAGCTCCATTCGGAGCCGGCTTCAGTGTTGCAGGCCCCTTTCCCGCTGGGCCGGCGGGCGCTACCTTAGCTACCTTCTGTACCTTAGGTAGCGCCCGCCGGCCCAGCGGGAAATTTGGAATGGCCCCAGCGGTCTTTTGACCGCGGAGCGGCCAAATGGCGGTTCCCTCCAGGCGGGCGGCAACCGCCGCCCGCCGGGGTCAGAATGACCCCCTAAGGGCCACATGTACGAAATATAGGTTTTGCGACTCGCAAATTGCAAGTCAGAGCGACTCGCAATTTGCGAGTCACAAAACCTTATGTTCAACAGTGTCAATGACACTGTTTGCGATTCACAAGGGGGTCGCAAATGACCTGCCTCATGAATATTCATGAGGTAGGTCGCAATTTGCGACCCCCTTGGGAATGGCCACTCTCACAGGGATGGTGGCATGCTGGAGACAGCAGACCACAGTGTCTGTGACTGCTATTAAATAAAGCATTTTCTTTTTTTTAAATGTAGCCAAAACCAAAAAATGAAAAGTTTTCTTTTCATTTTTTCAGAGCAAGCAGTGGTCCATAGGACAGTTTGAAACTGGTACTAACTGTGATTTTGACTGAGACTCGCAATTAGGAAGGGAAAACCCTTCCTAATTGCGACTTGCATACCCTTTTTGCGATTCGGTAAATAGTTTACCGAATCGCAAAAATGGGTCTGTACATCCCAAATTGCATTTTGCACGTCACATGTGGCCCTTACTTACTAACCTGACTAACTCTAGTAGTGATTTGGAGGAATTGAAGGAACCAGTTGTGTGGGAAAAGGTTGGAAAAGGATTTGTTTCAGTGGGAAATTGGCTTAGTAATATTTGGAATGGGGTACTACTAAAAATCATACAGGGAATATTGATTGTAATTGCTTGCATATTAGGAATAAGGGGATTATGTCAAAAGATTAAATTGAAAAGGTCTAAAAATAATCAGAGGAGGGAAGAACGAAACAGGGAAAGAGTCTATAGGGAAGATTTGGGAAGACGACAAAATGCAGAGGAGATTGAACTATGAAATGGCAAGCGTAAAAAGTAGTGTTGTGACATAATTAGTCATTCAGAGGAGGGATTGTTAACGCAAATGACTAAATTCAAAATTATTAATGAATGGTTATGTGTTCTAAATAATGAATTTAATAGAAAATGATTAACGCAGAAAAATAATGTGCACGTTTGAAATTGTGACCTCGGAGGATGACTACCAAAATTAAATAAATGTGCTAAATGAGTGATTAACATACATAAAATGTCGAAAAAGGTATTAGAAATATGTAGTAATATGTCA
The DNA here is from genome assembly GCF_031143425.1 of Pleurodeles waltl. NCBI lineage: Eukaryota > Metazoa > Chordata > Amphibia > Caudata > Salamandridae > Pleurodeles > Pleurodeles waltl. The sequence continues at coordinate 503,153,857 of NC_090443.1, forward strand.
TATTGAGAATTTTTACCTACATCTTGCAATAATTGTAGGCCTTAACTTAGCGAGTGTCTTGCCCTAGTCTTGCCAGGCCTCATACAGAGAGCTGACTTTCTTAGCATCTAATTGAAAAATGCTGATGAGATGAACTGACCATGAACTGCTCATTGTTTTAATAAAATGCTTAACCAGACCTTCTGTGAGAACCGACGGACAGGAGATGATCTTCTAGAATGTAACCAATAATGTATAACGTGCATGAGATGTACTTTCCCAGGACTCGAACAATGAAGGCACTGACTGGAGAAGAAGATGCAACATTTTTTATACCTGACGAGCCGGAAGATGAGGACATTGTAAAGCGGACCAATCAACAACATGTGAACTGTGAAATATTAGAATACATAGATTTGGAATAGCACAATTATCGGGTAGGGTCATAACTTGTGATTATTGACCAATTGGAAACTTGGGGGATAGTCTAGATAACTTCCATACAACAACGTGACAGAGAGATGAGAAGAGAGATGCTAGATAGGAGATGTTAGATGCTGAGAGAGCGAGACAACGAGATTGAAGAAGTGATTCAAGATTCTGACATTGGGCTCATACTCTTTGAGAGCCTGATGTGATGCTGATCAGCTGATGACCTGAGGATGAAGACTGACTCTGTTGCTGACCCATACTGAGGATAGGTAGATATGACAATGTGACTGAATTATAATTTTGTGCCTTTCCTTTGTAGGTACCAACTGCGCTGTCTAATAGTACTCTTAGCTAGATGTTTTCTAAATTCCTGTTCCTAAATTGTTTTTGCATGAAGTCCCACATGCTGACGCTATTCTGGTTTAGATGAGGTTTTCCTTATATGACAATTGACAGATTCAGGGACAAATGGTTGACGGACTGTTTTGCTGAACTCTATGATTAGAAAAGATCCATTGCCTTTGTTTCTTCTGTCAACCTATGCTAATCCTTTAGAGTATGCTTTGATGCAAATGATGCACTATTTCATTTACAACTCTGCACCACAATTATTTATTTATTCCAAATGTTTATTATAGTTTGTCATATCATAAAACAATTTTGTATTTATGTAGGTGCATACTTAACTGATCTTTCAGTAGTGCAACCTATCCAAAAAACATAAGAGATTGGAGAGGACGCTCAGTTCTAAATACTGAGATGGACTGTTACTTTGTCGTGAGGTATTGTTTTTTAAAGAAGTGTGTCTTTGGCTGTCTCCTAAATTGCAGCAGGGTTGGGGCACTGGTCATGGATAGTGGGATGTTGTTCCAGATTATGGATGCAAAAATGCAAAAAGCCTATTGCTTTTTTCCCTTTTTGCCTTTCTTCATCTCCAGGTCTAGCTGCCAGGGCACTAATATTACAAAGATAAACTATGATTAGGAGGCATATAAAATGTAAAGGTGATGCAGGGAGTAAATCCCCAGCTGAATCTGCTCAACAAGATCTAACCACTCCACAGGTTCTACCATTGTGCACACTTCATTAGGGCTCCAATGCTCCAAGGTCTATGCTACTTGCACTCTGTCTGTGTCTGTTTATCTCTTCCATGAAGGTGACCCTGAAGTTTCAAATGGTTCTGAACAAGGTGATCAAACAGTATTTGAATCCCAAAAAACAAGATCACTTAATTCACACCATCAAGACTCTCCAATGACTTGTAGAAAAATAAATATTTATTTTGAAATCACATGTATAATCTGCATGACCTTCTAAAGAAAATGATTCTTCAACCTCAAGAAGCCACCTGACTGATACCAATCTGCTAGGGCAGTAGATATTCCATATACTACAGTCAAAGATGAAGCGAAAGAGACATGGAGAAAGAATGGTAAAGACTCAAGGCAGAACTCTGTAAACAACCTGCACAATCACTCCCACACATCTAGACCTGTCAAAAACATGACAAAGTTGCTGTTCAGATGTGGGCTTGCACATGTGGAGCGTAATCGACCCATTTTAGAATCAGGGGTCAGGTGGTTTCACCGACCATGCTATTAGTGAGTAACATATAGCTGGTTCAAACCCAATTGTGTCAAATGCTGGTCCAACAACATCAACTAGCTTTAGATGCAAAGTGCAATTGTCTACTCCTCCAAAGATGACAGATTGACAGATAACTAGATATAAAAAACTGCTGCCAAGATTGATTCTGCAAACGTACAATCCAGATCACTGGAAATGAACATGCCAGAATGAACCTGAATCATGGATGCATAAAACAAAAACCCCAAAAGCCCCTGATTTACATATTGGCGGATGGGTTACTCCATCACAACGGTGAGGGATATCCTGTATCTGAAATCTAAATCCCATTATGTCCTATGTTTAAGGAAGCAGCTAAGATACTGAACTCATGTGTATTTTGTCTTTCGTTAATCTACAAATCCACAAGAGCTAAGAACTTGTAGGGTTACTTACAGTGGGTGGGAAAGCAAGGCATTCAACACAATTCAGACAGACCTCCTGCACGAGGCAGAATCGGATGGGCCTGTATCTTAAACAAGGGGGAGATATGGGAATATGCTTCAGCAACCAGTTGAGTGCTCTTGTCCAAACATCAACATGCCATATCTCATAGAATATTTAGGCCAGATGTATCATCCATTTTTTGCATTCGCAAATGGTGCGAATGGCTGTTTGCGAATGCAAAAATGCCTTTCAGTATTTATGAAGGGCATTTGCAATGCAAATTTGCTGCTATTCCTCAAGATAAAGGCATCATGCAGGGAGCCAGGATACTTGGCATTCACATGGGAGATGTACTGGTCCCCCAAACACACCATGTGCACATTCAGAGAGTGAAAGCTTGATCTATTCCTGAACACTTGTTAATTTCTCTTGGGGGGACAAATGCAATATGTGTACCATCATTGGCACCAATGATGTTGGGGATATGTCCCAGGGCATAAAAGTCAGCCTTCCCTGTGGCCAAATCATCCACCTGGGGGAATACGATGTAGCTGCGCATGTGTTTCAGCAGGGCAGACAACACTCTGGTCAGCACGCTGGAGAACATTGGCTGAGACATCTCTGATGCCATGGCCACTGTCCCTTAGAAGGAACCACTTGCCAGGAAATGGAGCTCTGACAGGACCTGCACTACAGGGGGGATATCTGTGGGCTGGCGGATAGCTGAAATCAGGTCTGGCTCCAATTGGGGCACACAGTTCTTGGATTGTGGCCCTATCAAGTCTGTAGGTCAGGATGATGTGCCTGTCCTCCATTGTTGCCAGGTCCACCAGGGGTCTGTACACGGAGGGATGTCTCTATCTCCTATTTATCCTCAGCGGTTGAACTCTAGTGTAAAAACAGTGAGCAGAGGGTCATATTCACACATATGTTAAAATAAAATGCATTTCTTCCTTTACAGAAACAGTATGTGAATTTGAGAGTCAGTTGATGTGCCAAAGTCTGCTGTGTCGCAGTTAGGTGCCATGGCGGCTGCCTAACCTGTGAGGAGAGACAGGTGTAAATGAGGTAATTCTGCTGGCGTTGTGTGCCATTGAGGTCGGCGGTCGATGACCGCCACACAACTTCGCATTGGTTATCATTGGGCCCTATGGGTTCCAGGAGCCAATGGCGATGTATGCCGGTGGTGACGGTACGCACCGCTGCGGATGTGACCGCCATTTTCTATCTGTTCACTCACTTGCTACCTGACCTTCAACAGGAGAGGACCTACACTGCAAGTGCTGCTGTGACCTGTGTCTGGAAGCAACAATGGCTCGAGTGTCTGGGGAAAGGGCCCCCACCTTCACTTTGAACGAGTTGGAGAGACTGGTGGATGGGGTCCTTCCCCAGTACACTTTAATCTACGGTCCTCCAGACAAACAGGTAAGTACACTGTGAGCATGATGCCTGGGCCATGAATGTAAGGATTGCTGTGTGTGTAAGCCTCGTGTGGGGGGGCTGAGGGGTCCTGGGCAGAGTGCTGCATGTCTGGTGGTCAAAGTCTGTGTGTAAGGGGATGGGAGGAATATTGTGGGCATGAGTGTAACAGTCCGACGGTATGAATAATACCTTTTCTGCTGTTTTTTTTCTGCAGGTCAGCGCCCATCAGAAAAAGGGTATTTGGCGTGCCATCGCCAAGGAGGTGCAGACCCTGGGGGTCTTTGACAGGCGGAGCACCCACTGCCGCAAACGGTGGGAGGACCTGCGCCACTGGGCAAGGAAGATGGCGGAGGCCCAGCTGGGGCTGGCCTCCCAATGAGGAAGGGGTGCCCGTCGTGCCCTGACCCCCCTGATGTTCCACATCCTGGCAGTGGCCTATCCGGAGGTGGATGGGTGCTTGAGGGCATCACAGCAGCCGCAAGGGGGTGAGTACAGTTTCAGAATCATGACTTTGCGCGCGTTAAGGTTTTACCTGGGTGGGGGACGTGGGCTGTGGGTGCCCCTAGGCCAGGGGAAACTGGCAGAGTAGGTCCCTTGTTGGGCAGGTTCAGAAGCACTCTAACCCAATAGTGTTAGTGGGCATCTACTACTGGGCAGGGTCCTGTTGGTTTCAGGTGTGCAGCTAATGGCGTTAGGCAATGTACCCCCTGGGCTGGTGACTAGCATTGTAACTGGTAGTGCATGGCATAGTGCATAGGGCTGATCCCTGTGTGTTGTGTACGCCAACGGCAGTGTTGTTGCTGACATTGACCAAGTGTATCCTCTGTCTCTTCCCCCCTTTTTTCTTTTGTCACCCTGTCCTTGTGTGCATTAGCATCATCTGGCAGAGGAGCAGAGGCACCGGCGACAGAGGGAGCTGCATCCCACATGGGCCTGGAGGCCGAATCCACCAACTGTGAGGGCACCAGTGGGACGGAGGTCCTGGGAGCACTACGATGGAGACAGGAGGGGACACTACCAACAGCGACTCCTCCTCCAATGGAAGCTCTCTGGCGATGGCGGACACCTCTGTGACCACCCCAAAAACAGGTACAGCCGCCACCCCCGTACCAGCACCACCCTCCCAGCAGCCCCTTAGCATGTTTCCCGTGCCCGCTCACCCAGGAGGGTGGGCATCTCCTTTGCCCCAGGCACCTCAGGCCCTGCCCCAGTCAGCCCTGCTGCCCTCAGTGAGGAGGCTATTGACCTCCTGAGATCCCTCACTGTTGGGCAGTCAACCATACTGAATGCCATCCAGGGTATCAAAAGGCATTTGCAACAAACAAATGCATACCTGGAGGACATTCACTCTGGCGTAGCGGCCCAACAGAGAGCATTCCAGGCTCTAGCCTCTGCACTGATGGCAGCCATTGTCCCTGTCTCCAGCCTCCCCCCTCCAACTTCCTCTACCCAGTCCCAATCCCCTCAACCCCAACCTATCCCAAGCACACCTTCAGACCAGCAATCACCCAAATCAACACACAGAAGTGGCTCAGGCAAACACAAGCACCACACTTTGGGGGTCATTCCGACCCCGGCGGTCAAGGACCGCCGGGGCCGGGGTCGGCGGGAGCACTGCCAACAGGCTGGCGGTGCCCCGCAGGGCATTCAGCCCATCCTTGCCAGGATGAAGCACACTGGGCCCATGCCCCCTCCAGAACCAGTGGAAGAAGCCATCCACTCAGCCCATCCTTGCCAGGATGACGCACACTGGGCCCAAGGGCCCCTCCAGAACCAGTGGAAGAAGGCATTCACTCCCCCCCTCCTTGCCAGGATGAAGCACACTAGGCACAAGCCCCCCTCCAGAACCAGTGGAAGAAGCTATCCACTCAGCCAATCCTTGCCAGGATGAAGCACACTGGGCACAAGGCCCCCTCCAGAACCAGTGGAAGAAGCCATCCACTCAGCCCCTCCTTGCTAGGATGAGGCACACTGTGTCAACACCAGGGCAGTGCGCGCTCTATTGGCGACTAGAATGCAAAAACCCAGCACTCTCAAAACAACGTAATTCATGCATTGTGCTGATATGTTGTTGTTTAACCTTTTGCATTGCAGGGTTCAATCCTGAAGACTTATTTTTAATGTGCTTACAACTGCTGTTCATTTGCAATGTATTGCTGCAGGCTTTCAGAGTGTGTTAGGGTGTGGTCCCTTTCCAGGGCTTTCTAGAGACTTTCCCTGCAACATGCCTGGGTGTGGTTGTGGGCTGGGCCAAGACTCTATAAAAAAGAGCCAGCCCAGCTCCAAGTGCTCACTATTCAGAGGTCCCAGTGCAGAGCAGCAGCTACTTCCTGAGCTCCTGTCCCGGTGGCCTATTTGATCTTCCAGACATCTGACTTTCATTCTTCATTTGGAGATCCTTGTTCTGGGCGGTAAGACGGTGGTTGGGCTGGCCTCCAGACGCCGTTATCGAGAACTCTCATGTTCTTGGGCTTAATTATTTTATGATTTGACAGAGTACTTTGCGCGTGTGAAATATGCGCTTGGGTGTTTGTGACATTTGCAGGGTGACTTGCGAATCGGCAAGACGCGCAATTTGTTTCATGATAATTTAATCTTGTTATACATTGTACGCTACCATTCCTTGACATTTGCATGGTGGCTTAAGAATCGGTAACACGCGCGATTAGTTTTATGGTGTTTTAACTTTGTTGTTCATTGCGCGCTACCATTTCTTGACATTTACATGGTGGCTTACGAATCGGCAAAAGACGCGCGATTCGTTTCATTGTACTTTGATCTTGTTATTCATTGTGAGCTGTTATTTCTTGGCATTTACTTCGTGGTTTACGAATCGGCAAGACGCGCGATTCGTTTAATGATGATTTGACTTTGATATTCATTCCGTACTACCATTTCTTGGCATTTTACATGGTGACACTCGAATCGGCAAGACGCACGATTCTCTCCTCGAGTTTAATTCATGTTGTTTATTGTATGCCACTATTCTAAGATATTTATCATGTAATATTCGAGTTGACAAGTTATGTGATTTGTTTTCCTGAATCCATATTGTGTTATCTACAATATGCGCAATTTGTGTTGAAACATTTTAAGAGTACACAGAAGATCAGAGTTTCTAGATGCAATATTGTATGGTCCTAGTATGCATTCTCAAAAAAGGATTTATATGACTGGTTTAAAATATAGTCAGAATGTTTGTCTGATTCTCATGTAAAGGAAAGTACTTGAATAGGAAAGTTTTCATTTAATCCATCTTGATTCCCTTACAGGTATCCGGCCATCTTGAAACTTAGGGCCAGATGTAGCAAATCGGCAATTTGCGACTTGCAAATTGCGAGTCCCTGCGATTGCTATGCAGTACGTTGTCTCAGACACCGACTGCGACTCGCTATGGGGTCGCAATGACCCACCTCATCAATATTCATGAGGTGGGTCGCAAATTGCGGCCCCATAGCGAGTATAGGCACTCGCTAACATGGAGGCCTGCTGACGTCAGCAGACCTCCATGTTCGTGACCTGCTTTTCAATAAAGCAGTTTTTTTTTTTTTAAGTGTAGCCCGTTTTCCTTACAGGAAAACGAGCTGCACTTAAAAAAAAAATAAAACTTTTGTTTTGTTTTTTTGGGGTCCAGTCACAAACTGGAAGGGGTCCCATGGGGACCCCTTCCAATTTGCGAGTGGGTTACCATCCACTTGAAGTGGATGGTAACTGCGATGCCATTTGCGACCGCGTACGTGGTCGCAAATGGTATTGCATCCCACTGCGACTCGCAAATAGGAAGGGAACACCCCTTCCTATTTGCGAGTCGGAAATGCATATTGCGAGTCGGTAACGACTCGCAATATGCATTTCTGCATGGCAAACCCACGTTTGCGACTCGCAAACGGCGATTTTCGCTGTTTGCGAGTCGCAAATGGTTTGCTACATCTGGCCCTTAGTCATTTTAAAATTAATTCTTAGATTGTTCATGTTTTCAGAATGACTATGCTTAGAATCATAGTCTAGTATTGATTTCAGGAGATATAATTTTCATATTGTGTGTTCTAACCTTTTTCTTACTACAGGTCTCCTTCCCAGCTGTTTCCCTTCCTAATCCCCTCTTCCCCTCTTGAACTCTCTTAGCCTCTGTGATTTATCTATCAGAGTCTTGGAGCTGTTCAGTGGTGGACGTGTTGGGAACGTGCGCAGACTCCGATGATCTGGTGACTCTGACACACTGGGCACAAGGCCCCATCCAGAACCAGTGGAAGAAGCCATCCACTAAGCCCATCCTTGCCAGGATGAAGCACACTGGGCCCAAGGCCCCCTCCAGATCCAGTGGAAGAAGGCATTCAGTCACCCCCTCCTTGCCAGGATGAAGCACACTAGGCACAAGTCCCCCTCCAGAACCCGTGGAAGAAGCTATCCACTCAACCCATCCTTGCCAGGATGAAGCACACTGGGCACAAGGCCCCCTCCAGAAGCAGTGGAAAAAAGCATCCACTAGAGAGACTGTGGCCTTGCACTCCCCAGGACCAAGCAGTGGGCAAACCACCCATTTGAGAGACGGTGGCCTTGCACTCCCCAGGACCAAGCAGTGGGCATACCACCCACTAGAGAGACTGTGGCCTGGCGATCCCCAGGACCAAGCAGTGGGCAAACCATCCACTTGAGAGACTGTGGCCTTGCACTCCCCAGGACCAAGCAGTGGGCAAACCACCTACTTAAGAGACTATGGCCTTGCACGCCCCAGGACCAAGCAGTGGGCATGGAGCCCCCTCAGGAGTAGTGGCGTTGTACCATGTTTCTGCTGAGGTGCCCCCCATTCCCTGTCCCCCTGAGGTACCTGTGTGTTTTTGACCTGATGCCCCTGCAGTGATCTCTCCGTATTGAGGCAGGAGTCAAGTGTGGGCTTGGCCTATGTGTTTTGGCCCAGTGGGCCACGGACAATTTTTGAGTGGGCTTTGTCCCGCATTTTGTATATATTGTACATACTGTTTTTGCTTTATGAAAGTATTTCTAAGTATTACTAATATTACACTCATTTGACTCCATTCCTTTTGTCCTTGCGTTATTCCTTAGGGTTACGGGATGTATATGTAATGTTGTAGCATGTGTTTGTGTGTATGGTGTTGTGAGTGAGGGTGGCGGTGGGGGTGTTGCGTGTGTGTCACTCTCTTTTTCCTCCCCCCTCCCCTGTGTGCTAGGTGTAGTACTCATTGTGGTCGTCGTCGCCGGCGTTTATGCTCCTGGTGTATGAGAAGATACACCAGCATGGGGAAAACCTGCAGCTCGAGCTCCATGGCATCCTGGTTCTTCCTTGAGTGTTGAGAGGTGAGTCGTTTCCCTTCAGAGTACTGTTTCCGCTGTGCTTTTGATGGCTTTGGTACCGCCCCGGAAAACCTGGCAGATGGGCGGGTTGTCATGGAGTGGGCGGTACATTGTCTTCTGCCTGGCTGTTGGCGGTTACCGCCGCAGTGTTTGTTGCTACAGCCGTGGTGGTCGGAGTGTTAATGTGGCTGTATGTGTTGGCGGTTTCCGCCATGGTCATGATTCCATTTATGTTACCGCCGGCCTGTTGGCGGTGGTGCTGCTGCTTTAACACCGACCGCCAGGGTTGGAATGAGGGCCTATGTAGCACACAAATGATAATGTGTGAAAATCTGGATTTTGTGAATATTTATCTCGTATGGATCACCAAGTAAAGTGTTTTGATTTGTTTGGATTCTATTAGAATCTCTGTTTCCAGCGCACTTCGAATTTATACAAACCTTGCTTCATTTGTTCTTTCCTAACTGCTGAATGCATACACTCACTTACTTGTATGTACTTTTTGTTGAGTGTTGCAGAAAACAACATTCTACAGCCTTTTACGATCTCACTCCCTGTACTCCAGCAAGATTGTCTCACTTTGAAGTCAGAGAAAGAAAAGTAAACACAAAGAATTTAAGCATCAATTTGTCAGAAGACATAGCCTGACATTTTACCTCTGTCTTTGAAGCACCCGTAACTGAGACTAGACAAACACCAAATTTAAAGTTATCTTTATTTATTTCTCAGACTTTTCTGCCCCACCAAAAATTGGCTTGCAAACCACTAGTGGATTGCAACGCAGAGTTTGGGAAATGCTGGCATGGGACTTAGGGAAGAGTGGCTCTCTGGACATCCCCTTCCTTTTTTTAATAAAGTCCGATCAGACCGTCACTGTGCTCAATTTTTATTTCTACACTTATTGTTTTCCTTCTCCTTTCTAACAGGGAGAGATCTGTTTGTGTTATTCAGCTGTGGACAGAGCTCTTTCAATTTACCTTGATACACTGGCTCATTTTTGAAAATATAAACTATTTGTTTTTTTGTTTTAGCGGGTAGAGGATGTCATCCTACAAACAAAGATGGGTATGGTTATTTCTATTAGCTTCTTATGGGTTAGCAGAGGTGGAATTACAACAAGGAACTCTAAAATTCACAGGTTGACTCTTCGCTGGCCTAGCAGGTTAATGTCCTGCCAGCCTATCTATAAATGATCCCTCAAGTTTTCAGACTCATTAAGACATACAGACAACAGTACTTTCTCCAAGTTTGTAATTTCATTGATTAGTGAGTGATGAGTATCCTCATTTTATTGGAGATTGGAAGTATCATAAACATGTCCAAACAACAGGTTTGTATAAATCTCTACTTTATATATGCACCTTCAGTGTGAATAAAATGTATTCATTTTGTGCTTCCCTTTGTTTCCTTCTCGACATTGGCAACCTTGGATAAGCCTTAACTGCAGGTCCCCAGATACTATAATCATTACCAAATACATTTTTCTTGGTAAACTTTTTAAAAGAGGTATTTTCGGTGAGCTGAATTCCAGTACCCAAATATCTTTTTTCCCCGATTTCCCAACCTTCTTGCTAAAAGCAGACAGGGTATTTTTTGCAGTTTAGTACCAAAAAATCCCTTTGCCATCAGAAAACCAATTTGAGCCTTCTGGTAGTCGTATTTCATAGGCAGTGGTTTGTGGTATTTGGATGTACGTGAGCATGAGGCCAATCTGCATGATTCCACTCTACTTAATTTCTTGTGACTTACTTCTGTTTCTATTGGGCCATTGTTTAGCTTTTGAGGGATTTTAGAGAGTGTTGGAAATGTAAGTGGAGCATGGGGATACCTTTCCTCCTCAAACCCAAAAGTGACAGGTGCCCCACCCCAGAAGTGATGTCACATCCGTTACCAGGACTTCTAGTCTCCTGAGAGCCTGCCCCGGAACTTTTTGATCCGTAGAATGGATATAAGAAGTCTCCTAAGCGGCCTATGCCAAACCCGGGTCCCACCCTGAAAGATATTGCTTGTGATGTTGAACGTGACTATCATAACCTTTGTTACAGTCATAAAATTAATAATCCACAGCAGAAGGCTCACGAGTATCTATACGAATTGTACACATTAAGAACAATCTGCCATATTTGTTGCAGAGTAGACTCTTACACGGTATATAAGCTGTTAAGGGTGGTGTATGGGCTGGCCAAGGAAAATAAATATGTCCACCCTGATATGATTAAGGTCTTGACAAAAGCCCTCAAAGAGATTCGATACGCGAGGGAGCCATGCTCAAAACTCGAGTGTATGCAAGTGATGTGAACATATTTTGATAGAAGGATGATAGAGAAGGGTCATAGAAAGACGTATGTGCAATATTTATTATAAAAATAGAAGAATTAGCTCTTTAGTCCCTTGAAGACTGTTTAAAAAATGCCGAGTCTGAGAGTAGCGGGGTCATTACTGTGTTATTTAACATTACATACTTACTTTTATGATGAGCATCAGGATGTTGAGATGTAAGATGCCTATGAGTTACACCCCGGATACATTTGTGTTGCCAGATTGGTATATGTGCTGCTTAAAGAAAGAATAGCTGAAATAAACTCTGTAACTCTGTATTATCTGAAGTTTTCTGAGCTGTCTGTGGCAGTCCTGAGTGAATCACCAAATTGTGTATGAATGCATGGCTACATACAATAGATGAATACTGGATCGCGAACAAAGGTTCTATGCAGGAGTTAAGACTGTTGCAGACGACCGCTTTAGAGCGTCTGACTGAAGATTATTTCAGAAATAAAGGTTTCGTATTGTCCGGCCTAGAACTGTAGGACATTTTGAGAGCCGCCATTATCCTGAGTGTACAAAGTTATAGGAAGGGTGAGCAGGAAGTTGTGTCTAGAGTCATTGAGTGTATATCTGTCAAAATATCAAAACTTGTGACGCTAAGGTTGATTAGTAGCCTGGCCTCTAGTAATGTATTTAATGTGTTATATTATGTATACCTAGTGACAAGAGAGCAAACTGCCCAATAACGATGATAAGACGTGTACCAAGCAAATGCAAAGTATCCAGCATTTATGTTTTGCTAACATTCTTTATTTTTAATAAAATGTCCTAAACAAAACAAGCGTCTTTTATTTCATGGTTTGTAGCGGCTGATAACATGTCTTTGGATGGGTTAAGGAAGATATATTACGACACAAGAGGGGTCGGTAGCTTTGGAAGCGTTCAAGCATTGTTTAGAGGGGCTCTAGTTGAAAATGAGCCAGTAAACAGAGTGCTAATGAAGATCTGGGCATCTGAGGAAGAGGTGTATTCACTCCACAAACCAGAGAGGAGACGTTTTAAGAGGAGATGTGAAGTTATAGGTAAATAACGGATGGTGCACAGGTAGAGCTTTAAGAGGGTTTATTCCATAACACCTCATCCATACACAGCATCTACAACCTCGTCTGTCTCCAACCGTCACTTTCCCCGCTTCCCGTTCTACATTCCAGGTTCTGTCAGGCTGCATGTGATTCTAAGAATAGAATCACATGCAGAGACCACTACACATTTCCCTTCTACATTTTAATGTAAATAACAGGATATTATGATAGGAAAATTAATCTAAAATTCTTAAATAACAAAACATAAAAACAATAGAACTCTCCCTTTTACCTAATTATTTAAAAACATAGGCCCTCATTTCGACCCTGGCGGTTGGTGATATAGTGGCGGTAATACCGCCAACAGGCCGGCGGTAATAAATATGAAATTATGACCACAGCAGAAACCGCTCAGACCAGACAGACAGCCACTTTAACACACCGACCACCAGTGCGAAATCAACAGGCTCCACGGCGGTAACCGCCTACAGCCAGGTGGAAGACAATGTTCTGCCCACTGTATTATGAGACACCAATCCGCCACCTTTTCCGCGGCGGTACCAACATCAAAAGCCTGGCGGAAACACGTCACAGAAGGGAAACATCTCACCTCTGGAGACTCAGGGAACAACCATGTCGCCATGGAGCCCACGTTGCATGTGTTCCCCATGCTCTTCTACCTTCTGCTCCACTACGAACACCAACGCAGACGAAGATGACCACGGTGAGGACTGCCGCCTAGCACACAGGGGAGGGTGGGGAGGAAAAAGAGAGTGACACACACACGCAACACCCCCACCCCAACACCATACACACAAGCAGATGCAGTAACATTACATATTCACCCCATACCCCTCAGGAATAATGCAAGGACAAAATGAATTGATTAAAGTGAGTGTAATAAGATAAAATAGTATAAATACATGCATCTAAATCAACAAGTTTATACATATTTACAAATGAAGGGACACTGCCCAGTCCTCAATGAACGTGGGCCACGGGGCCACATCACATGGTCCAAGGCCCACCTCACTCCTGCAACAACATGGAGAGAATACTGCAGGGGCATCAGGTTGAAAATAGCCAGGCACCTCAGGGAGGTGAGGGATGGGGGGCACCTCAGCCGAAAGATGGTACAATGCCACTGGTCCTGGAGGGGGCAACATGGCCTCTGCTTCATCCTGGGGAGTGCAAGGCCACAGTCTCTCAAGTGAGTGACTTGCCCACTGGCTCTGGAGGGGGCTACATGCCCTGTGCTTGGTCCTGGGGAGTGCAAGGCCACAGTCTCTCAAGTGGGTGACTTTCCCACTGGCTCTGGAGGGGGCAACATGCCCTGTGCTTGGTCCTGGGAAGTGCAAGGCCACAGTCTCTCAAGTGGGTGACATGCACACTGGCTCTGGAAGGGGCATTGTCCCCAGTAATCTTCATCCTGTGGAGAATAGGGTGAGTTGATGGCTTCTCCACTGGTTCTGGAGGGGGCAACGAGCCTCGTGATGCAGATCTTGGGGAGTGCAAGGTCACAGTCTCTCACCTGGGTGTTAGACCCTCGGGTTTTGCAGGGGCCAGGCCGCACAACAGCCCATGGACGCAGGACTGCACACTGTCCACCGGCGGTGATGGCTGCTCAGTGGTGGCAGTGGTGGTGCTGCTGGTGGAGCTGGCAGTGGTGGGGGGAGGCTCCAGCCCAACCCTTGCAGCCTCAGACAGCTGCCCACTGGGGCTGCTGCTGCTGGTGGCAGTGCTGGCAGTGGTGCTGGTGCTGGCAGTGGTGGAGGGAGGCTCCAGCCCATCCCCTGCAGCCTCAGACGGCTGCCCATTGGTGCTGCTGCTGCTGGTGGCGGTGCTGGTGGCGGTGCTAGCAGTGGTGCAGGGAGGCTCCAGCCCATCTCCTGCAGCCTCGGATAGCTGCCCAATGGGGCTTCTGCTGCTGGTGCTGATGATGGTGCTGCCAGTGGTGGGGGGAGGCTCCAGCCCATCCCCTGCAGCCTCGGATGGCTGAACCACCATGGTTGGTGGTGGGGGCTCCGACTGAGTCCCTGCACCAGGACCCTTGTCTCTACTGCCTGCTGTTGCAGGCCCCTTGCCCCTCCTTCCTGCAGCGGGGGCAGCCTCCTTGCCCTTCCTTCCTGCAGCTGGGGCTGCCTCCTTGCCCTTCCGTCCTGCAGCTGGGGCTGCCTCCTTGCCCATCCTTGACGCACTTGGGGCTGGCACCCTCTCCGTCTGGCTGGCTGGTGGCCGAGATCCTTTCCCACCTGGAGTAGTTGGGGACACTACTGTGCCTGTGGACTGGGTGGCTGAGGTGCTTGCCTGGGTTTTGACCACCCTGGCCTGATGTGAGGGACAGGGGAGGGGTAGGGAGGAGGTCAATAGTGGAGAGGAAAAGTAGCTTAGGGACATTGGAGTGGGAAGAGGAAGATGGTATGGAAGTGGAGAAAGAGGGAGTGGTGGTAGGAGGTGTCTGTCTGCTGTGTTTGGGTGCAGGTGCATGTTTGGGATGCTGTTGTGAGGTGGATGGCTGCTGGGTGTCTGAGTGCTTGCATTTGTGTACTTTGGGAGGAGGGGGCACAGACACAGTGGGAGAGGACACAGGGGACGTGTGCATGGATGTGGGGGTGGTGACTGCCATTGAGGGGTGTGTACTGATAGGGGTGCTGGTGATGGTGGTAGTGGATGAGGATGTAGTGCATGCAGATGTGAGTGGAGATGCAACTGGGAGGGAGGTGGACGATGAGGAGGAGGGGGACACAGTGGAGGCAGTGGATGTTGGAATGTCTGCTTCTGGATGATGTTTGTGTGAGTGCCTGTGTGATGGAGTGTGGTGCTTGTGTTTGCCATGTCCACCCTTGTGTGTTGTCCTAGGTGCATGCTTGTCTGACTGTGTGCTTGGGATAGGTTGGGGTTGAGGGGAATGGGATTGGGAAGAGGAAGTTGGAGGAGGGAGGGTGGAAACAGGGACAATGGCTGCCATCAGAGAGGAGGCCAGAGCCTGGATTGATCTCTGTTGGGCCGCCAAGCCAGTGTGAATGCCCTCCAGGAATGCATTTGTCTGTTGCATTTGGGCTGCCAGCCCCTGGATGGCATTCACAATGGTTGACTGCCCAACAGAGATGGATCGCAGGAGGTCAATAGCCTCCTCACTCAGGGCAGCAGGGTTAACTTGGGCAGGGCCTGAAGTGCCTGGGGCGGAGATACCCACCCTCCTGGGTAAGCGGGCACGGGAAACTCACTGAGGGGCTGCTGGGAGGGCGGTGCTGGTACGTGGGGGTGGCGGCTGTACTTTTAGCTGGGGTAGTCACAGAGGTGTCCGCCACCACCAGGGAGATTCCATCGGAGGAGGTATCCGTGTCCGAACTGTCCCCTCCAGTCTCCGCTGTGGTGCTCCCCTCGCCCTCCGTCCCACTGGTGCCCTCATTGTGGTTGATTCCGCCTCCTGGGTCCTCTGGGAAGCAGCTCCCTCCGTCGCCGGTGCCTCTGCTCCACCGCCAGATGATGCTAATGCACATAAGGACAGGGTGACAAAACAAAAGGGGGGAAAGAGACAAAGGATACACTTGGTCAATGGTGCCAACAACACCATTGTTGGCGTACACAACACACTCACACACAGGGAACAGCCCTATGCACTAGGCAATGCACTACCAGTCACAATGCTAGTCACCAGCCCATGGATAGGGACACCTAACGTCAATTGCAGCATAACTGAGACCCACAGACCCCTGCCCAGTAGTGATGCCTACTAGCTTGGTAGGAGTACTTTCACATCAGAACCCTGCCCAACATGGGACCTACCCTGCAATGCCAGGCCTAGGATAGGGGCACCCACAGGGCCCACACTCCCCACCCGGACACCACCCCACCAGGTCTAAGTTGTAATGTAGGGCACTGTACTCACCCCCTTGTGGCTGCTGTGATGCCCTAAGTGCCCATCTAGCTCTGGATAGGCCACCGCCAGTATGCAGGACATCAGGGGGGTCAGGGTTAGATAGGCTCCCCTTCCTCATTGGGAGGCCCTCCCCAGCTGGGCCTCTGCCGTCTTCCGTGCCCAGCGTCTCAGGTCCTCCCACTGTTTCCGACAGTGGGTGCTCCACCTTCCGTAGACCCCCAGGAGCCGCACGTCCTTGGCGATGGCACGCCATATGCCCTTCTTTTGAAGGCGCTGACCTGCAGAGAAATACACACAGGGAAAGGTATTAGTCCAACCGTCGTACCTGTTACACTCATGGCCCAACATGTCTCTTCCCATCCCCATTAGCACAGACATGGCCCACCATACATGCTGCATGCTGCCCAGGGCCCATCCACCAATCCCCCCTACACAAGGCCTTCACACACATCACTCAATGCATTCACGCCCCATGCATCATACTCACGGTGTACTCACCTGTTGGTCTGGAGGCCCATACAGCAGTCAGTACTGGGGAAGGACCCCATCCACCAGTCGCTCCAACTCCGCCGAGGTGAAGGCAGGGACCCTTCTCCCAGTCACACGAGCCATGGTCGGTTCGGGGCACAGGTCACAGCAGCACTTGCAGTGTAGGTCCTCTCCTGTTGAAGGTCAGGTAGCAAATGAGTGACCAGATAGAAAATGGCGGTCACGTCCGCGGCGGTGCGTACCCTCACCGCCAGTGCACATCACCATTGGCCACTTTACCCCATAGAGCCCAATGTTAACCAATGAGGAGTTGTACAGCGGTTCATGACTGCCTTCTGCAACAGCACACAACGTCAGCGGAATTACCTCATTTCCACCCGTCCCTCCATACAGGACAGGCAGACACCATTTCAGGTGGGGTGCAGGCCATGGATCCTAACTGCGTCACAGTACACAAATGCACCATTTGGACATCTCGAACAAAATACTGTTACAATCAACAACATGCATTGAACTGTAGTGGCTGGAATGTAGAGATAATGACCAGCTGCTTACTCTTTTGGCCCATAGATTGCAACTGCTACGGATGAATAGGAGATGGAGACATCCCCCCGCGTACAGACCCCTGGTGGACTTGGCAACAATGGAGGACAGGCACATTGTCCTCACCTATAGACTGGACAAGGCCGCAATCACGGAGCTGTGTGCCCAATTGAAGCCTGACCTAATCTCTGCTATCCGTCACCCCACCGGGATTCCCCCTCTTGTGCAAGTGCTATCATTGCTCCATTCCCTGGCAACTGGCTCCTTCCAAGTAACAGTGGGCTTGGCAGCAGGAATGTCTCAGCCAATGTTCTCAATATTGCTGACCAGAGTGTTGTCTGCCCTGATTAAACACATGTGCAGCTCCATCATTTTCCCCCAGGTGGAGGATTTGGCCGCAGTGAAAGCTGATTTCTATGCAATGGGACATATCTGGAACATTATTGGGGCTATTGATGGAACACATATTGCATTTGCCCCCCCCCCCCGGTGATATGAACAGGTCTTCAGAAATCAAAAGAGCGTTCACTCCATATATGTGCAGATGGTGTGCCTGGCGGACCAGTACATCTCCCACGTCAATGTAAAGTATCCTGGGTCTGTGCATGATGCCTTTATCCTGAGGAATAGCAGCATCCCAAATATGATGGCTCAACTCTAGAGGCACAGGGTGTGGCTAATAGGTGATCCCTGGTTCCCACCCAGTATATGCTGGTGTAAGGTTATGGTGTGGGCCCTAAGGGTTAGTGTGTGGCTAACAGTTGTCCCTCAATATTTGCAGATGACTGGTTATCCCAACCTCTCATGGCTACTGACCCCTGTGAGGAATCCCAGGACAAGGGCAGAGGAACGTTACAATGAGGCACATGGGTGAACAAGAAGAATTATAGGGAGGACCTTTGGCCTCCTGAAGGCCAGGATTCGTTGCCTCCATCTAACAGGTGGATCCCTGTGCTACTTACCCAAGAAGGTCTGCCAGATCATCGTGGCATGCTGTATGTTGCACAACCTTGCCTTGTGTCGCCAGGTGCCTTTTCTGCAGGCGGAGGAGTCTGGAGAGGGCCGTGTGGCAGCGGTGGATCCTGTGGACAGTGAAGATGAGGAGGCAGAGGATGAGGACAACAGAAGCGCAATTATTTGTCAATACTTCCAATGAGACACAGGTAAGACAGTGTTGAAAAACATATAACTGACAGTTTGATGTGTGACATTGTCACTGGCAGGCTGTGTATTCCTACTTCTATGCCCACTTACTGTACCCTTTGCCATCTCTTTTTTCAAATGTTGGTGCCCCACTATTTCTCCTGCTGTGTTCAGTGCAACCAACCACAGGTCTTTGCTATGTAAACATGAATGTACAGTTGAATTGCAATGTTTAAACCTTGTTAAACGAATACATACTGAAATCATTTGACATACTCCATATTTTGATTTTTTCAAAGGGTGTTCATTTAAGTGCTAAGAAGTAGAGGGGGTAGTGCAATGGGCTGGGGTGATGATGGAGGAAAGTCTAGGGTAGAGTCCAGTATATTTGTATCACATGTGCATTGTCCAAGGGGGCATAGGAGGGGAGCAATGGCAGTTCAAGCTGGACAGGGTGACAGAGTGGGACACAAGGGTGACAATCAGGAGAGTCTTATTTCCTGGCAGGGGTCTTGGCAATAGTCTCTGGCTTCTGCCTGGATCGCAGGGAATGTTTGCGGGGTGGTTCTCCTTCTGCAGGGGGAGGGGTGGTCTGTTGTTGGTTGGCAGGGCCTCTTGTCCAGTAGCAGCAGCAGCGGTGGAGGGCTGTTCGGAGGTTTGGCTAGTGTCAGGGGCCCGGTGGTGTACCACTGCCTCCCTCATAGTGTTGGCCAAGTCTGCCAGCACCCCTGCAATGGAGACCAGGGTGGTGTTGATGTCCTTCAAGTCCTCCCTGAGGACTCTTGAAAATGTCTTCTAGAAATGTTTTCACGCTGAAAAATAAATATCTCTTACACTTTTAACTTCCACCCATCTGGAATATAAATCTATTAACACAATAATATATGGAGTGGAATGTTCGCATTGCAAAGGACCCATAATATCTATTGCCCACTCATCCCATGGCTTGCTCTGTAGCTTCCTACAAATCATGGGTACATGGCGAGTTTTCAAACCTTTGTCACTACACGAACACTGCACACATTCCCGGACCACTCTTCGATTTCCAGATCCATCTCTGGCCGCAAACTGGCCCTCAAATATTCCTTTGTTTTGACAATCCCAAGATGTCCTTTATGAGCTTGTTTTATTATATTATTTATCAAGCTCAAGGGTGGAAATACCTCTTACACTTTTAACTTCCACCCATCTGGAATATAAATCCATTAACACAATAATATAAGGAGTGTAATGTTCGCCTTGCAAAGGACCCACAATATCTATTGCCAACTCATCCCATGGCTTGCTCTGTAGCTTCCTACAAATCATGGGTATATGGCGAGTTTTCAAACCTTTGTCACAACACGAACACTGCACACATTCCTGGACCACTCTTCGATTTCCAGATCCATCCCTGGCCACAAACTGGCCCTCAAATATTCGTTTGTTTTGACAATCCCAAGATGTCCTTTAAGAGCCTGATTTCTTATATTATTTATCAAGCACAAGAGTGGAACCAACCTGGTTCCTCTTAACAACAGAAACCTGTCCATAGCCAGTCCCCCTTTTATTAAGTTCCACACTTTTTTCTAAGTTGTGAAAGTTTCCATGCTTCAGTGCTTCAATAACCTTCCCCAACTCTACATATTCATCTAGTGCATCTCTCCACTCTTCTTCAGTTATAGCACCACAGGTAATCTTGTTCACACTACCATTAACCTCACATACATCTTCTTCTACTTCTTGCTCATCTTCTTGTCCCTCTCAAGTTTTATTGACATCAACTAACCTTGAAAGTCAATCTGCACTCACATTCAATGTACCAGGTAAATATTCAACATTAAACTTGAACTCTTCTAGTCCAATTATCCATCTTCTTATCCTGGTAGAAATGCAATGCAACCCTTTATTTAAAAAAACCTCCACTAGGGGT
This sequence comes from Pleurodeles waltl, assembly GCF_031143425.1. NCBI lineage: Eukaryota > Metazoa > Chordata > Amphibia > Caudata > Salamandridae > Pleurodeles > Pleurodeles waltl. The sequence goes on from NC_090443.1 coordinate 503,174,333, forward strand.
TTGTGACCTGATAATACCACAAAATCAGTTCCCCAAATGAAATGACTAAACTTTCTGAGAGCCCAGAAAATGGCCAAAAACTCCCTTTCTATTACCAAATAGTTTTTTTCTGCTCCACACAACGTTTTTGAAGCACACACAATTAATATTTTTTCTCCTTTATCTTCTTATACTAGCACCGCTCCCAAACCTTTTGCACTCGCATCAGTGATAATGAATGCTCGCCTGCCAGGAATAAATGCCTGTAAACATGGCGCTTCTTCCAATTCCTCTTTAATTCTCCGAAATTCCTCCTCACACAACTTATATCACATGAATACTTTCCCTTTTTTTTAATAAACTTCTCATGTTCACAGATTTCCCAGCCAAATTCCTTATGTACCTTCCATAATATTCAACCATACCAAGAAACAAACTCACCTCCTCTTTAGACTGAGGCATCACCAGATTTTTGATTGTGTTATCTAAGTCTGGTTTGGGTCTTACTCCTCCTGAGATCAGATGTCCGAAACATTCAACTTCAGTCATGCCGAACCGACATTTTTTCTTCTTGAGAGTGAGACCCGCCTTACTTGAACTCTCTAATACCATTCTCACACGACTAACATGCTACTCTGCCGTGTCACCAAAAATCAAAACATCATCCTGTTAACATTTCACCCCTTCTAAATCTTTCAGAACCTTGCTCATAACACGTTGAAACACTGACGCAGCTGAAACAAGACCAAAAGGCATTCTTTTAAACTTAAACACACCAAAAGGTTTTATAAACACAATAAGCTCCTGTTAACTTTCATTCAACTCCACCTGATGATAGGCAGATGCCAAATCTAATGTGGTGAAAATAGTTTGCCCCTCCTGCCATCAACACAATTTCTTCTATATTGGGTAGGGGAAATCTGTCAACCACCACTTCCTTATTCAATGCTCTGAGGACCACACACAATCTAATCTCACCATCACTCTTCTTGGCAACGACTATGGCTAGCCATTCCGTTGCTTCTACTTCTTCAATCACACCTGATATTTCTAGCCTCTTAAGTTCTGCAATCCCTGACTCTTGTAAAGCCAAATAAACCCTTCTCATCTTTGCAGTTACTGGTACTGCATCTTTCTTCAACCTAATCTTATGTTTGTACCCTTTGAGACAGCCCAAGGAATCAGAGAATACCTCCGGATACTTATGTACAAATTCCCACTCATGACTTTGTACATCTTGAATCTGCACTTGCTGCTGGGCATTTGGGCTGACTACAACACCTAACAATCTCTGATGTGTCCAACTTGGGAGATTGTCTCCTTTATTTGAAACATAAATCTTTCCCACAATATGTCTCCTTCCTAACTCCAAACATCTTTCAAAGAAACCCAACATCTTAATAAGTTGACCTCCATATCCTCCAGGACACACATCCATTTCTTGTAATTTTCTCCCCTTTGTACATATACCATCAAAACTCTGGAAATGTGTCAACACCAGAGCAGTACGCGCTCTATTGGTGACAAAAATGCAAAAACCCAGCACTCTCAAAACAACGTAATGTATGCATTGTGCTGATATGTTGTGGTTTAACCTTTTGCATTGCAGAGTTAAATCCTGAAAACTTATTTTTAATATGCTTACAAATACTGTTCCTTTGCAATGTATTGCTGCAGGTTTTCAGAGTGTGTTAGGGTGTGGCCCCTTTCCAGGGCCTTCCAGAGACTTTCCCTGCAACATGCCTGGGCGTGGTTCTGGGCTGGGCCAAGACTCTATGAAAGAGAGCCAGCCCAACTCCCAGTGCTCACTATTCAGAGGTCCCGGGGCAGAGCAGCAGCTTCTTCCTGAGCTCCTGTCCCGGCGGCCTATTTGGATCTTCCAGTCTTCTGCCCTTCATCCTTTATTGGTGATCATTGTTCCAGGCGGTAAGACGGTGGTTGGACTGTTCCGACACCGTTATTGAGAATTTTCATATTCTTGGTTTAATTCTTAAATGAGTAACAGATTACTTGCGCGCTACCATTTCTTGACATTTATATGGTAGTTTACAAATAGGCAAGACGCGCAATTTATTTCATAAAGGTTTGACTTTGTTATTCATTGTGTGCCACCATTTCTTGACATTGGCATGGTGGCTTAAGAATCGGCAAGACGCGCAATTTGTTTTATGGTGTTTAAACATTGCTGTCCATTGCACGCTACTATTTCTTGACATTTACATGATGATTTACGAATTGGCAAGACGCGCAACTCGTTTCATGAGGATTTAACTTTGTTGTTCATTGTGCGCTACCTTTTCTTGACATTTACATGGTGGCTTAAGAATCGGCAAAAGAAACGCGATTCGTTTCATTGTACTTTGATCTTGTTATTTATTGTGAGCTGTTATTTCTTTACATTTACATCATGTTTTACGAATCGGCAAGACGCGCGATTCGTTTAATGATGATTTGACTTTGATATTCATTGTGTGCTACCATTTCTTGGTATTTTACATGGTGACACTCGAATCGGCAAGACGCACGATTCTCTCCTCGAGTTTATTTCATGTTGTTTATTGTATGCCACTATTCTAAGATATTTATTATGTAATATTCGAGTTGACAAGTTATGTGATTTGTTTCCTGAATCCATATTGTGTTATTCATGGTGCTCAATCCTTTTATAGTGTTTACTATATATATATATATATATATATATATATATATATATATATATATATATCTGCAATATGCGCAATTTGTGTTGAAACATTTTAAGAGTACACAGAAGGCCAGAGTTTCTAGATGCAATATTGTATGGTCCTAGTATACATTCTCAAAACAGGATTTATATGACTGGTTTAAAATTTAGTCAGAATGTTTTTTTTAATTCTCATATAAAGGAAAGTACTTGAATAATAAAGTTTTCATTTAATTAATCTTGATTCCCTTACAGCTATCCGGCCATCTTGAAACGTAGTCATTTTAAACTTAACTCTTAGATTGTTCATGTTTTCAGAGTGACTAGGCTTAGAATCATAGTCTAGTATTGATTTCAGGAGATATAGGGCCAGATGTAGCAAACGTTTGCGAGTCGCAAATGGCCCGAATCGCTATTTACGACTCCGCAAAATCGAAAATGGGATGCAAAAATCCCATTTCCGACTCGCAAAAAGCGATGCTAGCCGTTACCGACGCACACAATTTGCAACCCCATTTTGCGACCCGCAAATAGGAAGTCGCAATTTGCGAGTCGCAAACCATATGCAATAGCAACTCGCAAATTGCGACTAGTCGCAAAAATCCCAGTTTGCATGTCTCATTTACCACTAACTCAGAGCAGGTGGTAATCATTACCAAAGTATAAAAGGAGACCCAGAAGGCATCTGGGTTACTTAAGATGGCAGAGATATCCCTGATAGCAGTGAGGAGGAGAGGTCACGCAGCCCAGCAGAGGAGGAGGAGGAGCCAGAGACAGGAGAAGATTTACAGAACAAGGCAGACACTCTTCCAGCAACCTGAGGAGGAAATATACAATAAATATAGACTTAGCAGCGCAGCAATACTAGATTTAATTGAATTACTCAAACCACAGCTAGAACGCCAGACTCTGCGCGGCTGCGCCATCCCTACGCATGTGCAAGTGCTATGCTCACTGCACCTCTTGGCCTCGGGAAGCTATCAGGGGGTCATTGCTGTGGCAGGTGGGGTATCCCAAAGTGCACTATCAAGGTTCCTCAGGGCTTTCCTAGATGCCTTACTCACACACATGTCCCAATACATATACCTACCCAGGAATGAGGCAGAAATCAACAGCACCAAGTTGGACTTTTACCGGATTGCCAACTTTCCCCATGTCATAGGGTGTGTAGATGGGACACATATTCAAATATGCCCTCCTGCAAACCTGGAATATCTGTTCCGCAATAGAAAGTGTACCCACTCACTCAATATTCAGGTGGTATGTGACTCCCATTATGTCATTACTGACATTGTAGCTAAATTTCCAGGCAGTACTCATGACTCCTACATTTTTAGGCACAGTGGGATACACCAACGCCTGGAACGTGGGGAGTTTGGAGACGGATACCTCCTAGGTAGAGCTGAAAACACCTTGTAGACATGCACACAGATCAATGTGCACACCAACCAGGACTTTCTAACAGTGTACTTTTTGTGCCCAACAGGTGACAGTGCATATGCACTACGGCCATGGATACTGACTCCGTACTTAAAACCCAGCAATGAATGCGAGAGGCGATACAACAGTGCACATAAGAGGACCAGGAACCTGATAGAAAGAACCTTTGGATTGCTGAAATGCTTTCAGATGCCTTCACCGAAGTGGAGGTGCCCTCCAGTATACACACATAACGCCATTCAAAATAGTTGTCGTATGCGCCATCCTGCACAACATTGCCACCCGACGTGGGCTACCTCTCACCCCTGCAGACCCAGATTCTGAGGATGAAGAGCAAGAGCAACCACATCGCCATCATGGGGATAGGAGCATCACAAATCATGGCAGACTGAGACGGGAATACATTGCAACACAATACTTTGGAAGGTAAGTGCCAACTTCTACCATACTCACCAATTGAACAAACACTCCATTTGTTAAGTGGAACAAAAAAAATATTTAATAAGCGCAAAAACCGAACTATTTACAATGAAAAACTGTTCAGGGACTTCAAGAAGCCGACCTGGCATGAGGCACATTGCCATCATGTGCCCCAACATCAGGGACAGTGTTTAGTTTATAGCCTACGGCGGCCTCTGCCAGCCTGGCTGGTACCAGGTTGCTCAGCAGTGTTCTGCCTCGTACTCCCACTCCGGAGCACCCTGGTGTCACCAGCAGAGACACTGCTGACAGTGGAGCCCTCCTCGCTGTCTTGTGGGGTGTCCCCTGTACCCCTGGACACCTGCCGTGCCTCCATGAGGTCTATCACCTGGGTGATCCGGCGCAGGCCCCTTGACACATCACCCGCAAAGTGGCCCATTTCCACCTGGAGGCCGACTGTTCTCCTTGACAGCCCAGTAGTGTTCACTGCCAGTCTGCAAATAGAGGAGGCCATCCTGTCCAGCCTTTGGAGCAGCTGGCGGTCCCTGCGCCGCGCACCCTCGCTCTGTGTAAGTAGTCCAGCCACCAGTTCACACATGGACAGGGCTAGGTCACCAGTGTTGTTGCCAATTACGTCCAGTTGTGCATGAAGCTGCTGCATGCTGTTTTCATTGTGCCTTACAAAGCGCTGCAGAACCCCACTAATCCGCCCTAACATTTGATTCTGCAGGCGCTGACCACGTAGCAGTTGTGCCTCTGTCAGTGTGGTGGACGGACGCCCTGACTCTGCCTGCAGCCCTGCTCTCCTCATCCTCCGTCGCCTGCGCAGCGGTGGATGCCCTGTGATATGTGCTGTGGCACTCCTGGTTGTTGCTGGTGCAGGCTCCGAAACCACTGTTGCAGCAGGTGTTGCCATAGAGGGGATGGTATTGGTGGTGCAGGTGGGAGTGGTGGCTGCTCCTGTTGTATCCTCATGGGGCTGGCTAACCAGTGGCACCTGGCTGCTGTGGCTGGTGGTGGGGTCTTGTGGGAGACCTGTGGGACATGGGGAAAACACTGTCAGTGTCAACTATCTGTTGCACACTTCCCAATAAAGATTTGCCTATTAACTGCCTACTAGACTACATTGCCCATAATGCATCATGCTGGTATGTGCAACTCTGAAATGGAGCTATCTTGGTTGTGCATGCCCCTGTGTACATGGTGGGTGGGGGTATGGCATTGATGGGGGTACAGGCATATCACATGATACTCACCGGTTGATGTTCTGGGCTCAGAGGTGTCCAGTTCTCCGAATCCTGTTATAGACTCCGGCTCCAGGGTCTCCTCCACTCTTTCCTCCAGGGGTGTGGGTGGTGGTATGGAATATGGTCCCCCCTCCTGTGCCTCTCATCTCCCGGAGCCTTTCTGCCACCCTCTCCTTGGTCCGGGAGCGGAGGTCATACCACCTCTTCTTTATCTCATCGACACTCCTGTGGCTGACCCCCAGGGAGTTCACCTTCTCCTGAATTTCCTGCCAAATCCTTTTTTTTGCAGAGTCTGGCACATTGAGGGCTGCCTTCCCAAATAGCTCATCATGGTGCTGACAGCATTCCTCTGTGAGCACCTCCGGCTCCTTCTCAGCAAATTTCAATTTTCTCTTTCTGGGAGTGTCAGCCATGGTTGCTGTTGGTCTGTTAGCTGTGCAGCAGTTAAAAAGAGTGTGGTCCTCCCTCCTCCCAGGTGTATTTGTAAACTTCCTGGCTGTGATGTCATCATCATTTGCCAGGAAGTGTTTCCAGAGTGCTCTGGAGTGGTTTCTGGAGTGTTCTGCAGCACCTGCAATCAATTTTCATGAAAATCGCAATTTGCGACACCCACTCGCAAATTGCGAGTCCGTTTTTTGTGCGGTCGCAAAAAGCGACCTCGCAAACAGCGGACTCGCTATCTGCGGTGCGACTCCGGGTGCGAGTCGCAATTTGTCCCCGCAAATTGTACCTGCATTCCAGTTAGCGACACGCAAATTGCGAGTCGCACGTGCTCGCAAATTGCGAGTCGCTAATTTTTTTGTACCTACATCTGGCCCAAAATTTTCATATTGTGTGTTCTAACCTTTTTCTTACTACAGGTCTCCTTCCCAGCTGTTCCCTTCCTAATCCCCTCTTCCCCTCTTGAACTCTATCAGTCTCTGTGATTTATCTATCAGAGTCTTGGAGCTGTTCAGTGGTGGACGTGTTGGGAACATGCACAGACCCCGAGGATCTGGTGACTCTGACAAAAGGATGGTTAGCTGTGAACACAAGTCAAATCGCATTAACAGTCTAACTCCATCCACAAGAACAATTTCACTGGGGTGCGCGCTCTTATCTGATTGCATGTCAACTTGGAAAACAATTTCATGAGAAACCTCCTTTACTTCTTTCATCACATTCATATTCTTTTTCTTTCTACCAAGACAACACCTGTAAAAATATCCTTTTTTTCTTACATCCGTTGCAAACCACATCCAAGGCTGGACAACTACTTGCATTCACCTTATGTCCATTATTACCACACCTAAAACACTCACCTTTGAATTTCCCACGAGCATCTTTTTCTTTTTCACTCATCATACCCTTGTTTCCTACCTCACATACCACTTCTTCAATCTTCCCTACTTTACTACCCGTTTTATCTTTAACCGAACTCAACTCCATGACACATTTCAGCATGTGTTCAACTCTCTTTGCCACCACAACAACCTCTTCTAAAGGTGGCTCAGCCTTCAACCACAGGTCTTCTCAATTCTTATCACTCCTACACTTCAGCACAAACTGATCACAAATCTTTTCATCCACTGAAGCCCCAAACTTGCACGAAGCTGCTAACTTCCTCAAACTTGTTATGTACACTTCCACAGACTCTTCCATCCCTTGCTCCCTTTTCCAGAAGTAATATCTCTCTATAATTGTGCTCACTCTTGGTAAATAGTGTTTGTCCAATTTCAATACGGATTTTTCAAATTCATTCAAATTCTTCCCTTCCTCACTATTCAGATCAGGTAAATATTCCAACACCTCTTGCCCTTCCCCACCAAGGCAATGCATTAATAATGTATGTTTTCGCTCTACACTCAGAGTGGGACCGCATACTCTTGCATAATGATTAAACATTTTCTTCCATTTGGCCCACGGAAAAACTGGTTCCCCGGGACTACTCTGAAAAAATGGGGTGGCGAAACGTTTTGCATTTTACCTATTTTCTTTGTTTCGTACACAAATATTATAGCATCTACTTTTGCCACTCTTTATGCAATTCTAATGTCCCTCTCTTTCCTTGCACACCCAAAACAACAGGACTAAGGGGGTCATTCTGACCCTGGCGGACCAAGACCGCCAGGGCCACGGACGACTGAAGCACCGCCAACAGGCTGGCGGTGCTTCATTGCCCATTCCGACTGCGGCTGTAAAGCCGCGGTCGGAAAACCGGGTCCGGCGGTTTCCCGCCGGATTTCCCCCGGCTGGGCGAATCCTCCATGGCGGCACTGCAAGCAGCACCGCCATGGGGATTCTGACCCCCTTCCCGCCAGCCTGTTTCTGGCGGTTTTTACCGCCAGGAACAGGCTGGCGGGAACGGGTGTCTTGGGGCCCCTGGGGGCCCCTGCACTGCCCATGCCACTGGCATGGGCAGTGCAGGGGCCCCCTAACAGGGCCCCAGTATGCTTTTCACTGTCTGCCTAGCAGACAGTGAAAAGCGCGACGGGTGCAACTGCACCCGTCGCACCCCTGCAACACCGCCGGCTCCATTCGGAGCCGGCTTCAGTGTTGCAGGCCTCTTTCCCGCTGGGCCGGCGGGCGCTATTTTGGCTAGCGCCCGCCGGCCCAGCGGGAAAGTCAGAATGGCCCCAGCGGTCTTTCGACCGCGGAGCGGCCATATGGCGGTTCCAGCCAGGCGGGCGGCGACCGCCACCCGCCGCGGTTGGAATGAGGGGCTAAATGACAGGCTGTGGTGTGCTTGTCACTGTTTATTCCCAAGTGTACATCCGTTCTTAATGTAAACGTGCTCAATGGACTGTGTGGTGCTTATTACAAGAGTATTACCAATCATCCTCCACACCAGTAAAAACTTGTACCTTCTTCTTTTCTTCCCCCCAATGTTTATGATGTTGACAATTAATGATGAGTCTGCAGTACAATGTGAAAACCCAAAACTAAAAAAAACTTTTTTTTTTATCCTCTGTAACCTTGTTGACGTTTTTTTCAAGCGTAACGACCTTTCCTCATGCAAATCCTTTTTTCAAAATGGCCGTCACACTCTCGGCATCTGGTTTCCATAGCAGCTGCTTCTAGCCTCCGTAACTTCGTTGTCGTTTTTTCTCAAGCGTAATGACTTTTCCTCATGCAAATCCTTTTCCTAAATGGCCGCCACACTCTGGGCGTCCAGTTTCCATGGCAACCGTACAGGCTCCCTATCCTGGAACGCAATGCGTTCCAGTGACGTGAAGCCTTGCGTTCCACCGATGATCACTTTTTCCCGATCCAATCTCAAACTTAAGTTGCGCCACCAGGATTAATCCAACTCACCATGTTGTATTTTGCAACTCTGTTCAAACAGAGATGTAATGGTCGCTTCCTTTGTTCCATAAGTGTTGTTCAGTTATTCAAATGTGCTGCCATACGACCCTGCCATGTTGCGGTGCTACCTACGCAACGCTCGTAGCCAAATATAAAGTTATAGGTAAATAACAGATGGTGCACAGGTAGAGCTTTAAGAGGGTTTATTCCATAACACCTAATACATAGACAGCATCTACAACCTCATCTGTCTCCAACTGTCACTTTCCCCGCTTCCTTTCTACATTCCAGGTTCTATCAGGCTGTATGTGATTCTAACAATAGAATCACATGCAGAGAACACCACAGTAGACCTACCATTGTTAATGCGCAAATAGATTATCAATGGCAGGCGGACATAATCAGTCTTCAAGATTTAGCAAAGCATAATAAACAGTGCTTGATATAGATAGATAGACAGTCATAGACGTATTGTCCAAGTAAGACTTTGCAGAAGTGCTAAGCGATAAAATTGGGACTAGCATTACCGAGGCAGGCCTTTAAAGTAATCTTCAGGAAAAGTCGAACTCCTCAAAAACTACAAACAGATAGAGGAAAATAACTTTTAAACAAATCATTTCAGAAATTATTAAAACAGCACGCTATTCATCATTTTGTAACGCACAACAAGGTAAAAGCAGCTGTTACAGAGCTTTTTAACAGAACCTTATAGTCTAAGATGTAGAGATATTCCACGTCCTACAACATCTAGCGATACATGTCTGTTCTACAGGCTTTTATGGATGTTTACAATGTCAGTTACCACAGAACCATCAAACCGTCTCCCATAGAGGTAATGCCAGATAATTCATTAAAGGTGTGGAGAATGGTGTACGGGAGTCGTTTAGCTGCAGGTGTAAAGAAGCCTCTTTTAAAAGAAGGTGACCATGTTAGGGTTTCAAAGTTATAAGGGATCTTTACGAAGGGTTACCGGCAGAATTTTAACAACGAGATATTTATGGTGGAAAGTGTGGAGCTTAAAGAGGATGTATATATTTATAGGCTAAAAGACTACGATGGGGAATCAGTGTTGGGTGTCTTTTCCAAGGAGTTATAAAAGGTACCTGAACACCGCACAGGTTGTACAGGGTTGAAAACATCCTGCAAAGGAAAGGTAGCGGAGCTAACAGGCAGGTCTTTGTCAAATGGCGGGGTTGGCACGAGAAATGTAACAGCTGGGTGATGGCCAGTTCCGTGCAGGGTGTGTGAGTACGGGAAGGTATTGCTCAAGACGTAAAAGATGGAGACAATTCCATTTTATATTACTCTGCTGTTCAATGCTTCGAAGGACATGTTTCCTGACAATTACATTTCTAATTATACAGTAAAATGGACTAAACCTGTGGACCTGAAAGGGGATTGGGAGGTAGCCCTAACAGAAATCCAAAACCCTAGAACATGTAATACATTTTCAATGCTTAAGGCCAAATTTACTATAAAGCGTGATCAGGACCTTTTGAGCATCCACAGCTGATTTCCTGACAGCTATTATCCATTTGTCGCCATGGTGGTCGAAGCCACCAACAAATCCATAGCCAACATTGAAACGTATACTAATATTCAGCTAGTGTTAGATAATGTTAGAAGGAAGGTGCTTTTTAAAGCTCTGAATCGCAATACCGGGTTTAGCTGTACAGGTAAATTAAGACGGGTTTTAGGAACAGTACAGCATATAAAAAGTCAAGTAGGACTGGACCCATCATGCCCCGACATTAATGGTGACTTCTACACACTCTACGTGTATAGCAACATCGTAGAGCCACAGAATTTAGGGCATAGTTATTCACCGTTAATAAGATGGGTCTAGGTGAAGGGTGAAAATAAGACAATAGTTCTGTGTAGCAATTTCTAAAAAACATTTGACACTATTTCGATCATGATCTTCAATAACCAGTCTGAACCGGTGTCCTTTAAATATGGGAAAGTTATTGTTAAGCTTCATTTAAGACCGCAACAGTGACTATTAACAAGCCATCATGGTGATTATGAAAACTTACGGCAAACCCTCTATGTGCAGTGGTTATTACAGAAACCAGGCCAGATATGGAGGACCACCACCATACTTTCAAGGGTCCCCTGTTATGTACAGTGCTGGCTTGGGTGGTTTCTTCCGAAGTTTGTTCTTGAGAAGAGGTACGAAATTTCAAAGCTGTACGTCAAAGCGGCGGCTACGAACAATGCACAGTATGTGGTGGGTTCTGTGACATCTGTGGTTGTCGAATGCATGAATAAACAACCGCAGGAAGGAGCGGGCTGGTGTACAAGTCTCACCCATTTGTTAAGAGGAAGCGTGGGGTTTCAAAGTGCGGGGGGTCACCGGTTCTTCAAAAAGCACTCACAAACAGAAGAGCCGTAAGTCAGAAGAGAGCTTTGAAGAATAAGAGAACGGGTGCTAATGTAAATACTTTTTAAAGCAAAACAACCTGCAAACATGGCTTTTGTACAGTGTGCACTGGGTAAATGCGCTAAATCAAAGTTAGAGTTCATTTCTCTAAAACCCACTCAGACCAAAATGAAAATCAATCAATCAATCACATAATTTATAAAGCGGCCTACTCACCCGTCAGGGTCTCAAGGCGCTCATGTACACAGTTTTTTCATTGAGCCCTTTGACGCCTTTGGCACCAATAGAATTTTTTGTGTCAAGGTCCACAGATATGTATCTGAATCTCAACAATACGCTGCAGAACCTTATGTATAAAATTGTAAAAGCGGACGGTTCCAACATAGTGAATGACATTAAAGTGGGGACGATCACCTACCCCGTCGCAACCATGTTTAGTCAGTTGGACATCACCCTTGGTGACCGGCTTATCATGCAAAGTGATAACATGTACGCATATAGGGGGTTATTCTGACCCCGGCGGGTGGCGGGTGGCGGTTGCCGCCCGCCTGGCGGGAACCGCCATTTGGCCGCACCGCGGTCAAAAGACCGCTGGTGCCATTCTGACCTTCCCGCTGGGCCGGCGGGCGCTACCCAAGGTAGCGCCCGCCGGCCCAGCGGGAAGGAGCCCTGCAACATAGAAGCCGGCTCCGAATGGAGCCGGCGGTGTTGCGGGGGTGCGACGGGTGCAGTTGCACCCGTCGCGCTTTTCACTGTCTGCTAAGCAGACAGTGAAAAGCTTAATGGGGCCCTGTTAGGGGGCCCCTGCACTGCCCATGCCAGTGCCTAGACACCCATTACCGCCAGCCTCTTCCTGGCGGTGACAACCGCCAGAAACAGGCTGGCGGTAAGGGGGTCAGAATCCCCATGGCGGTTCTGCTTGCAGCGCCGCCATGGCGGATTCGCCCAGCCGGGGGTAAACCGGCGGGAAACCGCCGGCCCCGGTTTTCTGACCGCAGCTTTACCGCCACGGTCAGAATGGGCAAGGAAGCACCGCCAGCCTGTTGGCGGTGCTTCCGTCATTCGCCACGTCACCACGCACAACAGATTCTGTTTGACTATCTTTAAAATATTGTAAAATGGACACTTCAGATACGTGAGTTCTTAAGCCATCATAAATACGCTAAGAAATACTTTTTAGGTGTTTTTCCAAGCGACGGACTACCTGCGGAAATAGATGTAGAAAGACCTTTCTCGCTCGTCTTTAACACAGATCCGCATTATAAGAGTTGAACATGCTGGGTAGGCTTGTTTTTGGATCTTGACAAAGTTGACAGTTCAGCATCATTCCCCGAACATAGCATCTATACAAAACCTTTATTCAAGTATGTAAAAAACCTGCAGCTAGGGTTGAGTATAACAAGATGCGGGTACAGGATCCTCTAGCCATCATGTGTGGGGAACATTGTATATATTTTATTAGTAAAATGTCTGAGGATATGACGTTTAGAATTTTTTTTAATCTATATTCGAGTGATCTAGTAAACAATGACAGTATTGTTGTGAAATATGTAAAAGAAAACACCCGGTCTACGTCAACCTCTGTTAAAACAGAATACAGTCTTTATCAAAAGTGTAAGGTCGTGTAGCACCTGTATGTGTAACGATGAATGTCTACAATAAAAGAATTTAAACATGAAATCAGACTATACATCTTAATTTCGACACCAGGACACACCTTTTAAAAGGCTTTTAAAAGATGACAGAAATTTATTGAAAAGTTAAAAGTGTATAATGCAATCAGTTTTTTTTTTGTACAAACATTACGCTAATAAACTTAGTAAAGAAATAAAAGAAGAAAAACCTTCAATATGTCATCCATTGCAAAACTATTCACACAAACATTGAAGAAACATTAGACATTTAACCGTGTGTATGGCTTCAACAGGATCTTTTTTTTTAGGTTCCACAGATGATGCAGGGGTGCTCCAGGAGAGGGATAGCCGGGTAACAAAAGATGTTGCTGCTGGTGACATGAGGATGGGGCTTTCAAACATACATCTGTGATTGGCATTACCTACGAGTGTCAAAGGAATGTTGAGTTCCACAGAGGCATGTAGGAACTGGTCCTAACCTCAAGGAGCGTTCAGGAGAGTTAATGTTTTGGGGTGTGTGATACCTTTGACTAGGTCGTACATGTGGATCCCAACAACTGGCTGCCCTTTGTAGAGGAATTTGCCCTGCTTATTTCATGAGGTCAGGACATTAGAAGCTGACATTTTACTAAGTAACATTTGCGTCATCCCATTGTACCTTTGACTTACATTTTTTTCAAGTTCTTCAGCATAGTCATCTGAGGATGGTGGTGGTGAAAGCTTTGGTGGTTGTTGATTGTGAGGCATTGCAGGGGCTGGAGGAGGCAGTTCAGAGTTAGGGTATATAGAGTGAGTTTGTTTTTTTCATCATACCATTGCTTGTAATATTGTAAAAACTTTTGTAGAGCTCTGGAGTAAAGACCTACTTTGTCGTAAGGTTTTAAATCAGTACGGTTCACAATGTCTTAAATCTCTGCCTTTAGACTTAGGGCCTGATTCTAACTTTGGAGGACGGTGTTAAACCGTCCCAAAAGTGGCGGATATACCACCTACCGTATTACGAGTCCATTATATCCTATGGAACTCGTAATACGGTAGGTGGTATATCCGCCACTTTTGGGACGGTTTAACACCGTCCTCCAAAGTTAGAATCAGGCCCTTAGTATTTAATTTTTCGGTGTATCCCAGGCATCGCCCGTAGACTGGCCAACTGTTGCAGCTGCTGGCGGAGCACCAAGTACATCTTTTGGGCATAATCCATCAGTTACCAGCTATGAGGCTTGTAGTTAAAGGTATCACTATGCTCAGTAGCGCAACTATAAAACCACCCGACTGCTTTACCAGTTTCTTCTTAGAAATGAGGGAAGCCCTTTTATTACTAAGCTTTTTGATGAGGTGGCACTTCTTCAGCCCACAGGACTGGCTCTCTGGTATAGGGACATTGCCTTTTAGGGTGTTTAGGGCAATATCTGAAATGGCAGCCACTAAGTCTTCCAAAGCCACGCACAGGTTGGCCTTTCTTTGCTGGGGGCTAGCTGTGACTAGCATTTTTAGGAGGGCTAAATTACGGCATACACACACACACACATGGTCCACACCTTATATTATAAGGTTTAGAGCATAAATGTTACAAAAGTCTTTTTAACAATTCTTTTTATAGGCTCTTGGTCTGGTTTTAGGTGTCTAAGCGATGGGGAGATCAGGTGGGAAAATATCGGCACATAGGCCCTCATTACAACCCTAGCGGTAAATCCTGCTTACCGCTGTGCAAGAAGACCGCTAACATACCGCTGCGGTAGCGGAATTCCGCTACAGGTATTACGACCCACAGCCCGGAATCTGCCACAATACAGACACCCACACAAGTTCGCCACACCAAAGGTCAGTGATAAACTGGCGATAACAAAACCGACACCGTCACGCCAACAGGACACTATCACGACCCACGAATCAACGCGGCGGTCTTTCAACCGCGGTAAACCATTGGCTGTACACACCGCCGTGCTCAAAATACACACACACTTACCAAACACAACCACATTGGATAATTCGAAATACACACACCTGATACACATACACACACCACACCCACAAACCCAATCTAATATAAAGCACACACCCACATCACCCACAAACCCTTACTACCAGAATTTTGAAACCACGCCAGAGAGAGGCACTACCAAAAACAACACCAGCATCCACAGAGACACAACACCATCACTTACACAACATCCACACACCTCAAACAACACACACCAACACCCCCTCAAACATCACAACACACACCACCTCACACATCACCCACACCACATCATGGCACCTCAACGACACCCCAGGTTCTCTGAGGAGGAGCTCAGGGTCATGGTGGAGGAAATCGTCTAGGTAGAGCCACAGCTATTCGGATCACAGGTGCAGCAGACATCCATTGCAAGGAAGATGGAGCTATGGCACAGAATCATTGACAGGGTAAACGCAGTGGGACAACATACAAGAACACGGGATGACATCAGAAAGAGGTGGAATGACCTACGGGGAAGGTGCGTTCCGTGGTCT
Organism: Pleurodeles waltl; assembly: GCF_031143425.1. Taxonomy (NCBI): domain Eukaryota; kingdom Metazoa; phylum Chordata; class Amphibia; order Caudata; family Salamandridae; genus Pleurodeles; species Pleurodeles waltl. Next base: position 503,189,897 of record NC_090443.1, read on the forward strand.
CCAGACACCAGATTGCTGTACAGAGGACTGGCGGTGGACCCCCCCCTCCTCCCCCACAACTAACAACATGGGAGGAGTAAGTCTTGGCTATAATGCATCCTGAGGACCTCGCAGGAGTAGCCGGAGGACTGGACTCTGGTAAGGCAAATCTTTACTACTTTATCCCCCCACCCTACCTGCATGCCATCACATACTCCCACCCTTGCCCTCACACCCATCACCCCAAAAACCAACAGATACCCCACCAACACAACCCACACATCCCAAAACCAAGCCCTGCATGTAACACCAATGCATGGACACCCATCACCCAAGCATGTCCACTACAGAGACTCACTCATGCCCCAAAATCACCAATCACACAAGGACCAAGCCACTAATGCAAGCTCTAGAGTACAGGGTCAACCACCCATTGCACATGATGGCACACACAGATACAAAAACTATGCATTTACACACCAACACGACCCCTACCCAACGTCACCGGACAGGAGGTGCCAGACATATCCAGTCCCCCCACAGAAGAGGCCCTCAGTGATGATAGCAGCTCTGCCCAACTGGATCAAGAAGACCAGCTTGGCCCATCAGGGACCTCAGGACAGTCGGTTCCCCTGACACTGGCACAAGCCAACACAGAGCCTCCCCCTCAGGAAACACCACCACAGCACCCAACCAGGGGGCCCATCCCTCTGTCCCCAGGACACGTCAATCAGCAGTGTGTCCACCACTACAGGGAACCCAGGCAACCCACCAACCCAAGAAAATCAGGGACCTGGGGGCAATGGCAGTGGGCACACGGTTCAGGGGACAGAGACACAGGATAATAGGGAAACTGGGAGGACTGCTGTGCGACAGGGGAAGGACAGGCCCCGGGAACCCACTCTCCACGAGGCAACATCATGGGAGCTTACCATCCTTCCCAGGAGACGATGGCAACGGTACTGGCCAAGTTTCAGGAGACCCAGCGGCTGCAGGAGGAACACTACCTTGGGATCACGGAGGACTTGAAGTCCATTAACACCACCCTGGTCACCATAGCAGGGGTGCTGGCAGACCTCACCAACACTAGGAGGGACACAGTGGCACAACAAGGAGCCACTGACACTAGCCTGGACGATGAAGAGCCCTCCACCTCCGCCGGTGCTAGTAGACAGGAGGCACCGCCACAGGAACAACAGGACACCAGAACCCCACCCCCTGCAGATGGAGAACCACCCCACAAACGGTCCCTGAGATCCAGGAACAAGACAGAGAACAATGCAAAGACCCCCGCCAGGAAATGAGACCACCCTGAATGTCACCCTTCTGTCCCACTATGTCACCCTGTCCATCCTGAAACTGCCATTGCTCTACATCCTATGCCCCTTTGTACAATGCACCTGTGAAACAAATAGACTGGACTCTGCCATGGACATTCCTCCACCATCACTCCAGCCCATTTTACAACCCCCTCCACTTATTTGCACAGGAATAAACACACTTCATTCACAAAACAATCTGGAGTCAGTCTGTGCTTTCACAAATGTGTAATTGCAACAACTATGGAATATAGCAATGTCAATTTACTTGTTAACATACCAATGTAACACAGCTGTAGGGCCAGCAGTAAACATAGCAGAGGGCACAAAGAGGGACCCAAATCTGTGAAATGGAAAGTAAAAGTGAGGGTCCATACACTAAATGAAAATGACACACTTATGCTAGTTCCAACAATAGAATGAGATGTGGAAAGCAGTGGCATCTTCTTACCTGTGTCTCACTGGAAGTATTGCCTGATGATGTTGTTTCGGTTGTCGATATCCTCTTCTTCTCCCTCCTCTTCTTCACTGTCCAAGGTTCCACAGCTGCCACAAGACCACCATCTGACCCATCCTCCTTCAGAAAAGGCACCTGCTGTCGCAAAGCCAGGTTGTGCAGCATACAGTAGTCCATGATTATCTGGCACACCTTCTTCGGTGAGTTGTAGAGGGATCCACCTGTCAGATGGAGGCACCGGAATCTGGCCTTCAGGAGGCCGAAGGTGCGCTTGATCACCCTCCTAGTTCGCCCATGTGCCTCATTGAAACATTCCTCTGCCCTTGTCCTGGGATTCCTCACTGGGGTCAGTAGCCATGACAGGTTGGGGTAGCCAGAGTCACCTGCAAATGTCGAGGGACAACTGTTAGACACACACTAACCCTTAGGGACAGCCCCATACCCAGACACCTATGACAACTGTATTGGGACCTTGACCTCACCTATTAGCCACACACAGTGCCTCTGGAGTTGGCCCATCACATAAGGGATGCTGCTATTCCTCAAAATGTAAGCGTCATGCACAGAGCCAGGATACTTGGCATTCACGTGGGAGATGTACTGGTCTGCCAAACACACAATCTGCACATTCATCGAATGGTAGCTCTTCCGGTTTCTGTACACCTGTTCATTTCTGCGGGGGACAAACGCCTCATGTGTACCATCAATGGCACCAATGATGTTGGGGATATGTCCCAGGGCATAGAAGTCAGCTTTCACTGTGGGCAAATCCTCCATCTGAGGGAAAAAAAATTAGCTGCGCATATGTTTCAGCAGGGCAGATAACACTCTGGACAACACGTTTGAGAACATTGGCTGGGACATCCCTGATGCCATGGCCACTGTTGTTTGAAAAGACCCACTGGCCAGGAAATGGAGTACAGACAGGACCTGCACTAGAGGGGGGATTCCTGTGGGATGTTGGATAGCTGAAATCAGGTCCAGCTCCAACTGGGCACACAGTTCCTGGATTGTTGCACGATCAAGTCTGCATGTGACCAGGATGTATCTCTTTTCCATTGTCGACAGGTCCACCAGGGGTCTGTACACCGGAGCTTGCTGCCATCTCATCACCTGCCCCAGCGGACGTGCCCTATGGAGGAGAATAGAGAGCAGAGAGTCATCCAACACTGAGGTATCACAATGTTTTATTTTCCGAAACATAATTAATCCGCAATGTGCCGGTATCTGTCTATATTCCCAGCCTAGATAGTTGTGACACAGTTAACATCCATCCCATTTGGCCTCCTGAAATGGCGGCTGCCTGACCTGTAAGGTGAGACAAGGGGATATGAGGTAACTGTGCTGGCGTTCTACACCGTTGCGGTGGGCGGTCGAAGACCGCGGCACAATTCAGCATTGGTTAACATTTGGCCCTATGGGTCCCAGGAGCCAATAACGATGTACGCCGGCGGTGACATTATGCACTGCCGCGGACGTGACTGCCATTTTCTGTCTGTTCACTCACTTGATACCTGACCTTCAACAGGAGAGGACCTACACTGCAAGTGCTGCTGTGACCTGTGTCTGGAAGCGACGATGGCTCATGTGTCTGGGGAAAGGGCCCCTGCCTTCACTTCGGAGGAGTTGGAGAAACTAGTGGATGGGGTCCTCCCCCAGTACACGCAACTGTACGGTCCTCGAGACAAACAGGTGAGTACACTGTGAGCATGCTGCATGGGCAATGCCTGTTTTGAGTGGTGTGGATGGAAGATACATGGGGGGTGGGCTGAGGCCTGCATGTGCGGATGGGGAGTGTATGTGCGTCAGGGCAAGGGTGGGAACTGGGGGGCAATGAGTATGACGGTCCGGAGGGGTAAGTAATTTCCATTTCCCCCTGTACCATTCCTCTAGGTCAGCGCCCACCAGAAGAAGGGTATTTGGCATTCCATCGCCAAGGACGTCCGGACCCTGGGGGTCTACCACAGACGGAGCACCCACTGCTGTAAAAGATGGGAGGACCTGCGCCGCTGGAGCAAGAAGACGGTGGAGGCCCAGCTGGGGATGGCCTCCCAACGTGGGAGGGTGCCCGTCGTACCATGACCACCCTGATGTTCCGGATCCTGGCGGTGGCTTATCCGGGGTTGGATGGGCGCTTGAGGGCATCACAGCAGCCACAAGGGGGTGAGTACACTCTCATTTAGCTGACTGTGCGTGCATTAAAAGGTGTCTGGGTGGGGGGGGGGGTGGGCAGTGGGTTCCCCTAGGTCAGGGCGAAGTTTGTAGGCAAGGTCTCTTGTGAGGCAGGCTATGTGGCAACCCAACCCCAACAGTAGTAAGAGCCATCTACATCTAGTGAGGCTCCTGTGACTTCCAGGTGTGCAGCAATTGGTGTTAGGCCTCGTACCCTATGGTCAGGTGAGATTTCTAGGAACTGTTAGTGCATGGTGTAGTGCAGAGGGCTGCTCCATGTGTGTTGTGTCCGCTAACGGTAGTGGTGTTGCATGCACTGAACATGTCTTTCTTCTGTCTTTCCCCCCCTTTTTGTGGTCTCCCTCTTCTTGTGTGCAATAGCATCATCAGGCAAAGGAGCATTGGCACTGGAGCAGGAGGGAGCTGCAACCCACTTGGCCCTGGAGGGTGAAACAACGGAGTCTGAAGCCACCAGTGGGACGGAGGGCGAGGGGACCTCCACGGCTGGGACAGGAGCAGACAGCAGTGACAGTGACTCCTCCTCTGATGGGAGCTCCCTTGCGGTGGCGGGCACCTCTGTGTCCACCGCATCCACAGGTACAGCTGCCACCCCCCCTACGAGCACCGCCCTCCCAGCAGCCCCTCAGCGTGTGTCCCATGCCCGCTCACCCAGGAGGGTGGGCATCTCCTTCGCCCCAGGCACCTCAGGCCCTGCCCAAGTCAGCCCTGCTGCCCTCAGTGAGGAGGCTATTGACCTCCTGAGATCCCTCACTGTTGGCCAATCTACCATTGTGAATGCCATCCACGGTGTTGAGAGGCATTTGCAACAAACATTCATTCTGGGCAGGCAGCCCAACAGAGAGCATTTCAGGCTCTGGCCTCAGCACTGATGGCAGCCATTGTCCCTGTGTCCAGCCTCCCCCTCCAAACTTACCCAGACCAAATCACCTGTACCTCAGCCTATCTCAAGCACACCATCAGACCAGCATGCACACTCATCAACACACAAGAGTGGACATGGCAAACATAAGCACCACACATTCCACAGGCACTTACACAAGCACCATCCCCATGCAGACACAGCAACATCCACAGCTTCCACTGTGTCCCCCTCCTCCACGTCCTCCTTCTCCCTCCCTGTCTCATCTCCACTCACACGTACATGCACTACATCCGCAGCCACTGCCTCCATCACAAGCACGCCCATCACCACACACCGCTCACGTGCACTCACCACCCCCACTTCCATTCACACATCCCCAGTGTCCTCTACCAGTGTGTCTGTGAGCCCTCCTCCCTAAGTACACAAACGCAGGCACACACCCACCCAACAGCCATCCACCTCACAACACCCTCCGGCCCATGCACCTTCACCCAAATTCAGCAGAAGTACACCTCCTACGACCACTACCTCTGCCTCAACTCCCAAACCCCCTCCATCTTCCCGTCCCAGTGTGTCTAAGAAACTCTTCCTGTCTAACATTGACCACTTCCCTACACCTCCCCCCCCGTCCTTCCCCTAGGGCCAGGCTTTCCAGGTCCCAGCCCGGCACCTCCACCACCAAAACCCCAGGCACAGTGGTGCCAGCAACTGCGGGGTCATGGAGTGCGCCACCCATCAGGGCTGCCAGTGTGCCACGTAGCGAGGGCAGGGACATTCCCCCACCTGCCAAGGTGAAAAAGGTGCCTACATCCCAGAGGGAGAAGCTGAAAGTACCAGCCACCAAGGGCTCAGCAAAAACCAAAGGGGATAGTGACAAGACAACTGCGCCACCATCAAAGGTGGGGAAGGGCCAAAAGCTGAAGAGCAGGTCAGGAGAGGGCATGGTGGCACTGACTGAGGGACCAGTGTCACACTTTCTGTCCACGACCACGCCAACCTGTACGGCGGTGAACGCCGCTAGCGGCCCCGCCACCACAACCGCCACCTGCACCGTCACCTGCACCGCCCCCGGCACGTCTACAGCCTCAGCGACAGTCCCCAGCATCTTCCCCAGTGGGTAGCCGTCCGAGGTTGCAGGAAACATCCTGCTGTGTCCCTCTGCAGGTGCTGACTCATGCACCGCCGCAAGTACCGCCGCAAGCACCGACACGACAGACACCGCCGCAAGCACCGCCACCTGCACCGCCACCTGCACCGCCCCCGGCACGTCTACAGGCTCAGCGACAGTCCCCAGCATCTTCCCCAGTGGGCAGCCGTCCGAGGCTGCAGGAAACGTCCTGCTGTGTCCCTCTGCAGGTGTTGACCCATGCACCGCCGCATCAGACACCACCAAAAGCACCGCCACCGGCCCCACGGCATCCTCGGACACAGGCACCACCACTGACATGGCTACCATCCCCAATGGTCAATCGTCTGAGGCAGGAGGGGAGTTCCTGGACCCTGGGCAGCTTCCATGAGGCATTTGTTCCATCACTGTTTACACCTGCAGGTGGAAGGCGCAGCCGCAGCAGTGTGGAGTATGTCTCTGCCTCCATGGCGTATCGTGCTACCTGAACCTCGCAAATCTCGTGGCACTCATACCCAGGTGAGGGAATTGTACCGGCCACACTGCATGTGGAGCACTCTGGGCACCAGGCCCCCTCCAGAACCAATGGAGATTGACATCCACTACCTCTGTCCTTGGCAGGATGAAGCACTGTGGGCACCAGGCTCCCTCCAGAACCAGTGGAGATTGACATTCACTACCTGTGTCCTTGGCAGGATGAAGCACTTTGGGCACCAGCCCCCCTCCAGAACCAGTGGAGATTGACATCCACTACCTCTGTCCTTGGCAGGATGAAGCACTCAGGGCACCAGGCCCCCTCCAGAACCAGTGGGTATTGACATCCACTACCTCAGACCTTGGCAGGATGAAGCACTCTGGGCACCAGGCCCCCTCCAGAACCAGTGGAGATTGACACCCACTACCTCTGTCCTTGGCAGGATGAAGCACTCTGGGCACCAGGCCCCCTCCAGAATCAGTGGAGATTGACATCCACTACCTCAGTCCTTGGCAGGATGAAGCACTCTGGGCACCAGGCCCCCTCCAGAACCAGTGGAGAATGGCATCCACTTGAGAGACTGTGGCTTTGCACTCCCCAGGACCAATCAGTGGGCAAACCAACCACTGGAGAGACTGTGGCTTTGCACTCCCCAGGATAAGGCAGTGGGCAAACCACCCACTGGAGAGACTTGAGAGGCGGTGGCTTTGCACTCTCCAGGATAAATCAGTGGGCAAACCACCTACTGGAGAGACTTGAGAGACTGTGGCTTTGTACTTCCCAGGATAAAGCAGTGGGCAAACCACCCACTGGAGAGACTTGAGAGACTGTGGCTTTGCACTCCCCAGGATACATCAATGGGCATGGAGCCCCCTCGTGCAGCAGTGGCGTTGTGCGTTCATCCGGCTGAGGTGTCCCCCCTTCCTCCCCCCCTGAGGTGCCTGTATATTTTCGATCTGATGCCCCAGCAATGTTCTCTCCCTTTCCAGTCAGGTATCATGTGTGGGCCTCGCCCATGCATTTTGGGCCCAGTGGTGCACGGACAATGATTAGTACACTATCCGGACTTGTGTAGTTGGTGTACATATTTGTATATACTGAATTTTGACTTTTGAATACTGTTTTTTTTCTTGATTACAATGGTTACAATCATTTCCTTTTGTCCTTGCGTTCTTCCAGGGGGTGGGGGGGGGGTGTATATGTAATGTTGCTGCATGTATTTGTGGGTCTGTTGTGTGTGGTGGTGAGGGTGAGGGTGGGGGTGTTGTGTGTGTGTGTCACTCTGTTTCCCCCCCTCCCCTGTATTGTAGGCGCAGTACTCACCGTGGTCGCCACTGCCGCCGTTCGTACTCCTCATAGAAGAGGACGTAAACCAGCATGGGCAGTACGTGGAGTTCGGGCTCCATGGCGTCCTGGTTCCCCGTTGGGTGTCGAGAGGTGAGTGTTTTCCCTTCTGTGTACTGTTTCTGCCATGCTTTTGATAGCGTTGGTTCCGCCCTGGAAAAGGTGGCGGATAGGCCTCTTGTAATAGGGTGGGTGGTATTTTGTCTTCCGCCTGTCTGTTGGCGGTGACGCCGCAATGTTTGTTTCTTCCACCATGGCGGTCGGAGTGTTAAAGTGGCTGTCTATGTTGGCGGTTTCCGCCACGGTTGTAATCCCATTTTTTTTCCCGCCAGCCTGTTTGCGGTATTACCGCTGCTTTAACACCGACCGTCAGGGTTGTAATGAGGGCCATAGTCTGTAGTCTTCTAGAGCACTGGGTTTTAAGTCTACCAGTAAGTAGCCATGGGGTTTCGTGGTAGCGTTGTTAACGGTTTGCAAGAAAATCTGTGTGTTTCTGGGCTACATCTGTTTAGAGAAGATAGGCATCTGCTGTTTGTCACAGGGGTTTTAAATAAAACAAAGTATGAGGCATTTAGAGCTATGGAACAACTGCTCTTATCCTTGTAAAACAAGTTCTGCATGAAGTAGCATATTCTTAAATTGCAGTGGTGTGAATACTGGGTAAAAGCTTTTTCTGTCTAAGGGTGTGCCCCACCCTCGCACATAAGATCATCTACAATCACCATGTGTACAAGGTCTGTGGGTAACAATGCATAATTGTTGAGATTACTAGGTATGCCTTCTATAAATTTGATGTGGGCAAACCTTAGAGATAGTTCGTATATAGATCTTGCCAGCATGAATAAAGCCATACAATATTGTTAGGGGTTTGGGATAAAACCCTGAAGCATTTTCTAACAGCTTCTTTATTAAATAACTTTCACCATATGTTGCAATCTGGTATCCATAGTCGTGTGGATTCAATACTCTAATGCTCCTTTAATACCTGTACGGTAAGGTTTTGTATTCCTCAGTCAGGACCCTTTTATCAAACACTACATGTAAGGTTTTAAGCAGCAGTTGGGTTGTAATTTCCCACCGTTTTTTGGACCATACTCTGCTAGGCTGTTATTTTCACAGTCGTCCAATATAACATATTCATTCACCAGATCCTTTAGACTGCCAAAACTGATTTTGAACGTATTGTTAACATTTAAGGTGATGCCTTTGACTTTCATAGACATTGCATTGGTTGATGTTTTGTAAGAATAGGTTTTGGGTCCGAATGAAGTGAGCTCCACTATCTACTCGTCCTTTTCTAGCTCACTGGTGAAATCTCCTAGATAATCATCTAGTGGAGGGTCTTTATCATCTACATTGCTCACAAAAATAACAGAGTTGGTATTGTGATACAAATACCTGTTTTGAAGTTTAACTAACAACCTGCAAAGCTCCAAATGAGCATGAACGTTTGTGAAACAGGCTATGGAGATGTTTATATTGTTATACATTGTGGAGTACTTTTTTGTGTATTTCCAACACTGAGTTGCGGTCTCATCATCAAAAAACTTACAACTGGGCACCTCGTAACACAAGGTAAAAAGGTACTTAAACAGCTTGCCAGGATCTGTTATTAAGGTAATGTCACACAAGTTTGTACGCTGTGTGAATTTTTCCCCTAAGGAGTTTAGGCAGAGCTAGGCTAACTGACGCCTGGCTGGGTTAACCTCGATGAACTTGGGTCTCAATCTTATACCCTCATGAGCGTAGTAATCATCAATGCACTTTTACTTAGAGGTTTCATTAACACACCATTCTGGAAACCCCAAGGCCTCCTGCTTGTCTCTGAGAAATAAGTTGATATAGTCAGGGACGAGTTGGGATGTAGTCCTTTCAAAGTGCCATATTTCCACTATTTCACCAAGTCTGTGTCTATTCTCTACGGTCATTTGTACCTGAATGCTACATCAGATACCAGTCAACATCCTTTGCTTGTCACTGTGTCTGTACTCGCTAGTCTCTTTACTTTCAGCGACACATGTTCGACATAGAGGGAACATAAGCTTACCATTGACTCTGTATGGTAGCACTAGGAACTAAAGCTTCTGGGGTGGATAGATTTGGCATTTAATTAGCCCGAAGTATTTACCTGTGGGTTTAAAGTCCTTTTATGTGATGGTGGGGTGGCCTATGGGGAATAACTTCTGTTTATTCACAAATTGATAAAGACTTGTGAAGTCATAGTAGTGTATTTTCTCACCCTTGCCCACAGCCCTGTACAACTGTATAATGCTTGTACGTCCCCCCCCCCCCCCCCTCAATTAAGGCATCGTGGGCCTCCATAGGTTCGGGTAACCTGCGACTCTTAATGAAAGACATGAGTTCTGCATCTGATATTAGCATATCTATCCACTTGTGCTCCCAAAGGGACCTCATAATGAAGCCGCACTTTTCAACATATTGCGCATTCACCAGAGTACGACAGTATAAGTGTTCAAACTTGATACTCAGCAGCCTGTTAAACTCATGTGGTTTGTAACAATGAGGAGAGCCGTGGTAAAAAACACCTGTTGTAGTCAAAGGCTGTTGGCACACTGTTAATTACAGCGTACCTGTCTAGGTAATAAGGCCCCACCCTGTAAAGCGTGGTGAATGAAGATGCACATGAGCCATTGGATAGAGGGGGTTAAATAACGCGTCTATTTACTGTTATAGAGGTCTGGAGGTACTAGAGCTATGCTTTCAGGTTTTAAAAGCATGTGTTTTTAGCTAGACATACACATGGAAGCCGGTGTAATATTTTGGAAAGGGTCTACGTATTTTATGGATTTTGTCATCTTGGGTGTGTTGGGTTTCAGAACCTTTACATGTTTAGTCATCTCCTCCACAAGATCTCTGAAGAGGTTGCATGCTTTTCACAGATCATTACATCCGCCTGACAGTAAGCATTCAACTCTGTTTGAGAAGGAAACTTATTGTTACGTTTTTCACCATACCACTGTAGAAAGCTCTCTTTCTCAGCAGACATCATATACTTAACACCATAGGTGTTGGGCGGAAGCATGGGGACCACATAATTCTGATTCGCCCAGGTGTTGAAAAAGTGGGGGAAATAACCTTTACACTCTGGAAAACAAAAGGCTTTTGGCAATTTGCTCAATTTCATTGGCAGAAAATTCAGGGTGTCAATGAATCTTATTTGCAAAGGCACAGCCGTTAACAGCATCAGTTTGGAGCCCTGGGTGATAAGTTCTACGGGAATCTTTTCAGGAATCATGTTTTGCAACATAAAGAGCGAGTCATATGCTTTCGAGTTATGAGCCATCATAGTATACCCTTTGAATGTCGGCTGAATGAAAGTGCTGAGGAAATCGTTAACGCATGAACGCCCTTCAAACTCGCGGTTCTCAACGGAAGTTCTGAGCATAAATATAGTTAGGTTGGTGAGCACCTGTCTCCTGTGTACACTCTATATCAAACACTATGGTCATCATTATGACATTGGCGGTAAAAACTGCCTACCGCCGCGGTGACGGCCGCCAACATACCGTCACTGCAGCTACCATTCGTCCGTCATATTATGAGCACTGCCTGACTTCTGCCACAAGAAGGGTGGAAATTTGGCAATGATCATACTGGCAGATGGTGGTAATCTGGTGCTGCTACCACCAGCACCGCCACGCCAGTAGAACGCCGCCAGCAGTATTATGTCCAGTAATATGGCCTGGCGGCGTTCTGCTGGCGGGCATTGCTGGCAGTAGCAGTGCCCCTTCCCATTCCCTGCCGGAAGACCTCATCGACCAAGGTAAGTCGGGCCTCCGGTAGGGGAGGGGTGTGGGAGGGTGGGGGTGTTGTGTGTGTTTGAGTGTGTGCAGGAAGGTGTGAGTGTGTGTGTAAATGAGTCTGTGTGTGTTGTGTTATTTGCATGTTTGTATACGTGTGAGTGAATGCGTGTAAGAGTGGTGAAATGAGTGCATGTCTGCATGTCAGTGTGATCGTTGTAAGAATGTGTGAGCATGTCTGGAAGTGTGCATGTATGAATGCGTGCATGCCAGTGTGTGCATAAATGTGTGTATGCCAGTGTGAATGATTGGGTGTACGTGTGGTGCGTGTCTGCGGGTGTGTACGTGTATGGGGATGGAAGGGTGGGGTGAGGATGGGAGGGGTTTGGTGTGTGTGTGAGAATCAGAGGGGGTGGGGGGAGTTTGGATGGAGGGGGTGGGAGGTGTCAGGTGAGTGTTGGAGGGAAGCCACCTACTGGTGACAGGGAAGGAATTCCCTGTCACCAGTAGGGCCTACAGCCATGGTTTTTGTAGCATTGCTTACGCCAAGAAAACCATGGTGGTCCGCAGGCTTATAATACTGCCGGCAGTACTATGCTGGCCGCAGCCGACCTGCCAATCTCATAATGTGGCAGTATGTACCGCCAGCGTGTTGGCGGTATTGCTGCCACATTACCACTCATCCCGGGGTCATAATGACCCCCTATGTAGTCTTCTGTTTTTGTCTGGGGCTGTCTTTTAACCATGTAACACTTGTGTTCTGCCTCCACCTGAAAATACACTTTACACCAGGGACAATTCATGCCTTTGCATATATGATCATAGTTTATTTAACACCTGCATCCCCAACAGTCTGTTTTAAGCCAGAAACAAACAAACCAGTTGTGTATGCTCAAACAGTTTCTCGAGCGAGAAAACAGATTACATGTACTGTATGATACTGCACCTTCTGCTCTGCAACTACAATGCATCCGTCCCTATGACATATTTTACAGTGCACTTCAGAATGGTGAGTTGACTGAGTGTTGTAGATATGGTAGCAATGGGGGCCCACATACTTGGCTCCTAGAAAACCCTTCAGGTTCAAGATACCATAAAAGTGATTTTCATGATGGAGAACATAAAGGGGGTCATTTCAACATTGGCGGTAAAAGCCGCTTACCGCCGTGCAGAAGACCGCCAATACACCGCCGCGGAAATCCGCCACAGCTATTATGACCCACATCTCGGAATCTGCCGAAATCCAGACACCCACACAAGTCCGCCACACCAAAGGTCAGTGATAAACTGGCAAAAACAAATCCTCCACCGTCACGCCAACAGAAACACGCCCATGCTATTACGACACACGAATCCACGCAGCAGTCTTTCAACCGCGGTATTCCATTGGCGGTACACACCGCCGCGCTCAAAATACACACACATCTCCAAAACACCGCCACATTGGACAATTCCAAATACACACACCTGATACACATACAAACACCACTCCCACACACCCAACACAATATAAAACACACACCCACATCACTCACAACCCCTACAACCAAAAATTAGAGACGAAGGCGACAGAGAGAGAGCACAGCAATAGGCAACCCCACCACACAGAGGCACACAACACCATCACCCACACAACATCCACGCACAAAATACCACACACCACTACACATCACCACACTCATCACCACATACACCCCACACACATCACCTACACCACCCCATGGCACGCCAAAGACACCCCAGGTTTTCGGAGGAGGAGCTCAGGGTTATGGTGGAGGAAATCGTACGGGTAGAGCCACAGCTATTTGGATCACAGGTGCAGCACACCTCCATAGATAGGAAGATGGAGCTATGGCGAAGAATCGTCGACAGAGTCAACGCAGTGGGACAGCACCCAAGAAATCGGGAGGACATCAGGAAGAGGTGGAACGACCTACGGGGGAAGGTACGTTCAGTGGTCTCCAGGCACAACACGCGATTCAGCGGACTGGCGGCGGATCCCCACCTCCTCCCCCACAACTAACAACATGGGAGGAGCAGGTATTGACCATCATGCATCCAGAGGGCCTCGGAGGAGTCGGTGGAGGAATGGACACTGGTAAGTCAAATTTTAACTATCATATCCCCCACCCTACCTGCATGCTATCACACACCCCCACCCTCACCCCTCCCCTATCACTCCAACTCCTCGCTAATGTACTAATAACACAAACCACACATCCCAACACCAAGCCCTGCATGACACAACAAAGCATGGACACCCAGCACTAAAGCATGCCCACTGCACATACCCATAACAACCCCTAACCATCATCACACAAGCCCCCACACAGGAAAGCTAGCACTGGGGTACACGCTCACCCACCCATTGCACACCATGACACACACACATGCAATAATCATGATTTTATACCCCTGCAGGACCACTACCTAACGTCACCAGACAAGAGGGTCCAGACATGTCCACTCCACCCCCAGAAGAGGCCCACAGTGATGACAGCAGCTCTGGCCAACTGGATCAAGATGACCAGCACGGACCATCGTGGGCCTCGGGACAGTCGGTTCCCCTTGCACAGGCACAGCCCACCACTGACCTTCCACCCTCTGGTAACACCAGCACAGCACCCACCCAGCGGGCCCATACCTCTGTTCCCAAGACACGTCAATCAGCTGTGTGTTCACCACTACAGGGAACCCAGGATAACCCACCACCCCAACAACAGGGACCTGGGGGCAGTGGTAGTGGGCACACGGTCCAGGGGACGGAGGCCCAGGAACACAGGGGAACTGGGAGGGCTGCTGTGCGACAGGGGGCGGACAGGCCAAGGGAACCCACTCTCCACGAGGCCCTCTCCTCCATCATGGGAGCATACCACCACTCCCAGGAGACGATGGCCACGGTCCTGGCAAAGTTTCAGGAGACCCAGCGCATGCAGGACGAACTGTATTTGGGGTTCAGGGAGGAGCTCAGAACCATCAGCTCCGCCCTGGGCACCATCGTAGGGGTGCTGAAGGATATACAGAAGACCATGAGGGACACCGTGGCACTCCAAGGGGCCCCTGACACTAGCCTCGACGATGAACTGCCCACCACCTCCGCCGGCGCTAGTGGACAGGACGCACCGCCACAGGACCACCACACCAGCACCCCACCCCCTGCAGACGGAGAACCACCCCGCAAGCGGTCCCTGAGATCCAGGAACAGGACAGAGCAAGATGGCAAGACCCCCGCCAGGAAATGAGACCACCCTGATTGTCATCCCACTGTCCCACTTTGTCACCCTGTCCAGATTGGAACTGTTCCAGCTCCACTTCCTATGCCCATATGGGCAGTGCACCTGTGAGACTAATAGACTGGACTCTGCCATGGACATTCCTCCACCATCACCCATCACCATTTTGCCACCCCCTCCAACAATTAGCACTTCAATAAACATCCTTGAACCACAAAACAATCTGGAGTCAGTCTGTGATTTAGAAAATGTGTATTAGCTATGACAATGACAAAATCCGTTCGAAAATGTAATGTCAGCATACCTATGTCACACATCACAAGCCCATGAAGGATGCAAGCAGATGACACACGTTGGTAACCACACCTGTGAAACTGTAATGGAAATGTACCACTCAGTTAGCATATACTGCTTCAAATTGACAGACAGGATAGAGGTAGAAGTGTGAAAGTAAATGTGATAGTAAAAAAATGTGTTCTCACCTGTGTGTCACTGGAAATATTGCTGTATGACAGAGTCCCTGTTATTAATGTCTTCTTCCTCTGCTTCCTCCTCATCACTGTCCACAGGCTCCACAGCTGCCACAACACCGTCATCTGGACCATCCTCCTGCAGAAAAGGCACCTGGCGTCGCAAAGCAAGATTGTGAAGCATACAGCAGGCGATGATGATCTGGCACACCTTCCTTGGTGAGTAGAATAGGGAACCACCTGTCATATGGAGGCACCTGAACCTGGCCTTCGGGAGGCCGAAGGTGCGTTCGATCACCCTCCTAGTCCACCCATGTTCCTCATTGTAGCGTTCTTCTGCCCTGGTCCTGGGATTCCTCACTGGGGTCAATAGCCATGACAGGTTGGGGTAACCAGAGTCCCCTAATAGCCACACACAGTGCATCTGGAGTTGACCCATCACATACCGGATGCTGCTATTCCGCAGGATGTAGGCGTCATGCACTGATCCAGGGAACATAGCATTTACCTGTGAGATGTACTGGTCTGCCAAACATACCATCTGTACATTCATCGAATGATAACTCTTCCGGTTCCTGTACACCTGTTCACTCCTGTGGGGGGGGACCAAAGCCACATGGGTCCCATCAATGGCACCAATGATGTTGGGGATATGTCCCAGGGCATAGAAGTCACCTTTAACTGTAGCCAAATCCTCCACCTGAGGGAAAACGATGTAGCTCCTCACGTGTTTCAGCAGGGCAGACAACACTCTGGACAACACGTTGGAAAACATAGGCTGGGACATCCCTGATGCCATGGCCACTGTTGTTTGAAATGACCCACTTGCAAGGAAATGGAGTACTGACAGCACCTGCACTTCAGGGGGGATCCCTGTGGGATGGCGGATTGGTGATTTCAGATCTGGCTCCAACTGGGTACACAGTTCCTGGATTGTGGCACGGTCAAACCTATAGGTGATGATTAAATGTCGCTCCTCCATTGTCAACAGGTCCACCAGCGGTCGGTACACCTGAGGATTCCACCATCTCCTCACATGTCCCAGCTGACGGTGCCTAGGAAGGACAATAGCGAACACAGAGTCAAGCAACTCAGAGGTATGTCCCCACAGCTACACAGTACACAAAACATAATCCAAAAGTTGTCTGTAAGTGTGTTGAGTCCAGGCCTAGGTATGTGTGACGCAGTTGTAAATGAAGCCATGTGGGCCCCTGAAATGGCGGCTGCCTGACCTCTAAACTGGGACAATTGGATGTGAGGTAACTGCGCTGGCGTTGTACACCGTCGCAGTAGGCGGTCAAAGACCGCGGCGCAATGCTGCATTGGTTAACAGTGGACCCTATGGGTCCCAGGAGCCAATGACGAAGTGCGCCGGCAGTGATGATATGCACCGCCGCGGACGTCACCGCCGCGGACGTGACCGCCATTTTCTATCAGTTGAATCACTCGATACCTGATCTTCGACAGGAGAGGACCTACACTGCAAGTGCTGCTGTGACCTCGGTCTGGAAGAGACAATGGCTTGTGCGTCTGGGGAAACGGCCCCTGCCTTCACTGCACAGGAGTTGGAGAAGCTTGTGGACGGGGTCCTCCCCCAGTACACGCTACTCTACGGTCCTCCAGACCAACAGGTGAGTACATAGGGTGCAAGTTGTATGGGCTATGCCTGGGTGGAGAGGCCTGGATGTAAGTAGGAAGGGGGCAGAGTAATGCGAGCATGAAGGAGTGTGAATGCATACGCCACATGGCAAGGGAAGGGATGTGGGCCACTCACTTCGACGGTGCTGTTGCTAATGACTTCTCTTCTTCCCCTGTACATGTCATGTAGGTCAGCGCCCACCAGAAGAAGGATATTTGGCGTGCCATCGCCTAGGAAGTCCGGACCCTGGGGGTCCACCAGAGACGGAGCACCCACTGCTGTAAAAGATGGGAGGACATTCGCCGTTGGAGCAAGAAGACGGCGGAGGCTCAGCTGGGGATGGCCTACCAACGTGGGAGGGGTGCCCATCGCACCATGACCCCCCTGATGTTCCGGATCCTGGCGGTGGCCTACCCTGAGTTGGATGGGTGCTTGAGGGCATCACAGCAGACACAAGGGGGTGAGTACACTCACATTCTGATGACTTTGCGCGCCGTGGAGGGGTCTGGGTGGGGGAGGAGGGCTGTGGGTTTCCCTAGGCCAGGGCGAGTTCAGTAGGCTAGGCCCCTCCGGAATGCAGGCCATGTGCCACTCCATCCCACCTCTGTAGAGTGTCAAGTACAGGTATACGTGCCCCTGTGTCATCTATGTGGACAGATGACACTCATAGCCATGTAGGCCATATCCCAGGAACTGCATCTGTGGAGGCCAAGAGCACAGCGTAGTGCAGGGGGCTGCTGTGTCTGTATTGTCTGCCAACGGTAGCGGTAAGCCATGCACTCAACATGTCTTTCTTCTGTTTCCCCACCCCTTTTTGTGCTCTCCCTGTTCTTTTGTGCATCAGCATCATCAGGCGGAGGTACAGTGACACCGGAGCAGGAGGGAGCTGCATCCCACATGGCCATGGAGGGCCACACCACAGTCTCCGAATACACCAGTGGGACGGAGGGGGAGGGGAGCTTCACATCGGTCACCGGATCAGCAGACAGCGACCCAGACTCGTCCTCCGATGGGAGCTCCCTTGTGGTGGCGGCACCATCTGTGCCCCCCACTTCTACAGGTACAGCCGCCACCCCCCCTACCAGCACCGCCCTCCCAGCAGCCCCTCAGCCTTCGCTCCGTGCCCGCTCACCCAGGAGGGTGGGCATCACCTTCGCCCCAGGCACCTCAGCCCCTTCCCCAGTCACCCCTGCTGCCCTCAGTGAGGAGGCCATTGACCTCCTCAGGTCACTCACTGTTGGGCAGTCTACCATTGTGAATGCCATCCAGGGTGTAGAAAGGGAGTTGCAACACGGTAATGCATTCCTGGAGGGCATTTATTCTGGTCAGGCTGCCCTTCATCGAACCCTGCAATCTCTGGCCTCAGCACTGATGGCAGCCATTGTCCCTGTGTCTAGGCTCCCCCTCCAACTTCCTCCACCCAGACCCAGTCCCCTGTACCCCAGCCTATCCCAAGCACACCATCAGACCAGCATGCACACACGTCAACACACAAGGGCAGCTCAGGCAAACATAGGCACCACACATCCCACAGGCACTCATACAAGCATCACCCACATACAGACACAGCAACATCCACTGCCTCCAGTGTGTCCTCCTCCTCGTCGTTTCCCTCCTCCCTCCCAGTGTCGTCTACACTCTCACCTGCATTCACTACATCTACAGCCACTAGGACTCGCACCAGAACACCCAGCACCACACCCCGCTCACCTGCACTCACCACCCCCACTACCATTTACACGTCCCCTGTGTCCTCTACCAGTGTGTCTGTGACGCCCCATCCCAAAGTACACAAACGCGGGCACCCACACACCCAACATCCATCCACTTCACGACAGCCTCCAGAACATGCACCTGCACCCAAATCATCTAAAGTTACACCTCCTACAACCACCTCCTCTTCCTCCACTCCCAGACCCCCTCCAGCTACCCATCCCAGTGTTCGTCAGAAACTTTTCCTGAGCAACTTTGACCTCTTTCCCACCACCCCCCTCCAATTCATAGGTCCCGTACTAGCACCTCAGCCAAATAAAGTACGGTTCCAGTGGTGTCTGTTAGAGGTATATGGAGTGCACCGGGCACCAGGGCAGCCAGTGTGCCAGGGTGAAGACTCCTGCCGGCAAAGCCACTCACAAGGGTCCCGGGGGGCGTGCCGAGTCATCTGTGACTCCTCACAAGGTGGTGAAGGGGCAGAAGAAGTCTCCAAAGTCTGGGAAGAGCAGCACAGCGGAGAAGGCCACCATCCTCCCCGCTGGCCAGGACGCCACCGCCAGCCCCATCGTCACTGGTCCGGAGACCACCGCCAGAGTCAGTGCCCAGGAGGGCAGCCCCATCGTCACTGGTCCGGAGACCACCGCCAGAGTCAGTGCCCAGGAGGGCAGCACTATCGTCACTTGTCCGGAGACCACCGCCAGAGTCAGTGCCCAGGAGGGCAGCACTGTCGTCACTGGTCCGGAGACCACCGCTAGAGTCAGTGCCAAGGAGGGCAGCACTATCGTCACTGGTCCGGAGACTACCGCCAGAGTCAGTGCCCAGGAGGGCAGCACTATCGTCACTGGTCCGGAGACCACCGCCAGAGTCAGTGCCCAGGAGGGCAGCCCCATCGTCACTGGTCCGGAGACCACCGCCAGAGTCAGTGCCCAGGAGGGCAGCACCATCGTCACTGGTCCGGAGACCACCGCCAGAGTCAGCACTATCGTCACTGGTCCGGAGACCAGCGCCAGAGTCAGTGCCCAGTAGGGCAGCCCCATCGTCACTGGTCCGGAGACCACCGCCAGAGTCAGTGCCCAGGAGGGCAGCACCATCGTCACTGGTCAGGAGACCACCGCCAGAGTCAGTGCCCAGGAGGGCAGCACTATCGTCACTGGTCAGGAGACCACCGCCAGAGTCAGTGCCCAGGAGGGCACCGGCAGCCACAGCCCCGCTGGGCACTGAGGGACTGTCATGCCACACACCGCTGCACTGGTCAGAGACCGCAAAGTCAAGCACTGCTGAACAGGGCACAGACCGCCATGGCAAGCACCGCTGAACAGGTCAGAGACAGCAAAGTCAAGCACCGCTGAACAGGGCAAAGACTGCCATGGCAAAGCGCATCTGAACAGGTCAGAGACAGCAAAGTCAAGCACCGCTGAACAGGGCACAGACCGCCATGGCAAAGCACCGCTGAACAGGTCAGAGACAGCAAAGTCAAGCACCACTGAACAGGGCAAAGACCGCCATGGCAAAGCACCGCTGAATAGGTCAGAGACAGCAAAGTCAAGCACCGCTGAACAGGGCAAAGACCTCCATGGCAAAGCACCGCTGAACAGGGCACAGACCGCCATGGCAAAGCACCGCTGAGCAGGTCAGAGACAGCAAAGTCAAGCACCGCTGAACAGGGCACAGACCGCCATGGCAAGCACTGCTGAACAGGTCAGAGACAGCAAAGTCAAGCACCGCTGAACAGGGCAAAGACCGCCAACTCAAGCATTGTTAGCCCATGTGCAGCTAGGACAGTGACGGAACTGGGACCATCACGGGGAGCGTGATGCACTCTGGGCACCAGTCCCCCTCCAGAACCTGTGGAGACATACAGAGACTTGAGAGACTATGGCTTTGCACTCCCCAGGATGGTACAGTGGGCAAACAAACCACTGTAGAGACTTGAGAGACTGTGGCTTTGCACTCCCCAGGATGGTACAGTGACCAAACCAACCACTGTAGGGACTTCAGAGACTGTGGCTTTGCACTCCCCAGGATGGTACAGTGGGCAAACCACCCACTGTAGAGACTTGAGAGACTGTGGCTTTGCACCCCCCAGGATGGTACAGTGGGCAAACCAACCACTGTAGAGACTTGAGAGACTGTGGCTTTGCACCCCCAGGATGGTACAGTGGGCAAACCAACCACTGTAGAGACTTGAGAGACTGTGGCTTTGCACTCCCCAGGATGGTACAGTGGGCAAACCACCCACTGTAGAGACTTGAGAGACTGTGGCTTTGCACGCCCCAGGATGGTACAGTGGGCAAACCAACCACTGTAGAGACTTGAGAGACTGTGACTTTGCACTCCCCAGGATACATCAATGGGCATGGAGCCCCGTCGTGGATCTGGTGTGGTGCAGTCATCCGGCTGAGGTGCCCCCCTTCCCTTCCCCCTGAGGTGCCTGTTGTATTTCTATCTGATGCCCCTGCAGTGTTCTCTCCGTTTGCGGACAGGTATCTAGTGTGGGCCTCGCCCATGCATTGTGGGCCCAGTGGTCCACGGACATTGAAATGTGCATACCTGCACTACTAATCGTGATGTATATATTTTTAATGTGTATATATTTCTGTATATATGAGCTTACTGTATTTTGATATACTACAATGGTTGCACTCATTTCCTTTTGTCTTTGCATTCTTACGGGGGATTGGGGGTTGTTACTGTGATGTTTGGATATGCATTGGTGTGTGTGTTGTAGTGGGTGAGGGTCGGTGGGGTGGGGGTGTTGCGTGTGTGTGTCTGTGACTTTTGCCTCCCCCCCCCTATGTCGTAGGTGCAGTACTCACCGTTGTCTTCGGTGCCGCCTTTGCTGGTGTTCGTAGAGGAGCAGGAACACAATCGCAGGGAGTATTTGGAGTTCGGGCTCCATGGTGGCCTCCTTCCTCGTGGAGTGTGTTAGGGTGAGCGTTTTCCCATTGCAAAAGCTGTTTCCGCCATGTTTTTATCCACGGTGAATCCGCCCCAGAAAAGGTGGCGGATTGGGGAGCTGTAATACTGTGGGCGGTACTTTGTCTTCCACCTGTCTGTTGGCGGTGACCGCCGCGCTGCTTGTCTGTACCGCCGTGGCGGTCGGAGTGTTAAAGTGGCTGTCTATGTTGGCGGTTTCCGCCACGGTCATAATTCCCTTTTTTTTCCGCCGGCCTGTTTGCGGTATTACCACAGCTTTAACACCGTCCGCCAGGGTTGTAATGACCCCCAAACAGTCTTATTTGTTTGTCCGCTCCTCGGTCGTGAAGTACTTCCAAGAGCTGTGTGATAAAGAACTTTTACAGTGAGAGCAAAATAGTTCTCAAAAAGCCCCAGGTACCCAAATCCTACTATTCTGTTGTGCGGTATTTCAAGCGCTGCATGGGCTTCAGCCACTTTAGATATAATATGAGCATCTGGGGTGGTACGATCCACCAGTAACCCAGCAATGCTAGCTGCCAGACAGGTGTTGGATGTTCTGTTGTTAAAGTTGAGCACACAATGCTGTTTCTTACCAATAATTTTACTGTACAAGATACTCTTTAAAGAGCTGGAGACAAACACCTCACGGCCCCAAACAACAAGGGCAATGACTCTGAAGGTACCATATGCTACTATTTCTGCCTTACTCTGTAACAGATTAGAGAGGTTTTCTAGAAATTCCACAGTATCAAACACATCATGGGGTGTTCATCTGGTGAACAAGGTACTTTCAATACCCTGCCCCTGGAAGCATAGTTGGAAGAAATCATTAGGACCCACATCGTATAACAGCCATTTTATGGGCGTTTGTCTGACTTGGTGGATATCTAAAACCCCATGATCAGAGGAGTTTATGCGCTCTAGGTTAACAAACCTGAATTGTTTGTAATGCCCTGTAGTGTTAAACCGCTCTATAGTACGACTGTATCTTCTATTGCTCTCTAAAAATACTGGCTCTGAACCCTCAGATTGGGGATTAGTGTTGGTCGGTGTGCTCTCAGGGAATCATTTTGGAATGGCTGATTATGGGTCTGCGCAGAAGTATTTTTAAGCCTCCTTGTAGCGCATTTTATGGCTTTCTTTGATTTATTTAATAAAAGCCTGCACACCCTAGCGCTATTAGCCCACTTTTGTTTCTAACAGACCCACCTGTTTTTAGGCAGCCTCCCACAGCCTATTTGAACAGTCACTGTTGTATTTGCGAACTGTGTCCTTACAGCTTCTCCTACTACAGACCCGGCTGCAGGACCTTCTGGATGTTCGTGGTATTCCAATCTCTGAACTTTACCCCGTGAGCACCTAAAACCCTTGCTGCTCATGATGTTCTCTCCTAAATGTATGTTTTGAGGCCTAGCAGGCATCGTTTTATGTTGCTGTCACTGTTTTGGCAGGTTTTAAAGGGGTTCTAGCGGCTTTTTGTTTTTGAGCATGCGTAAGAACTGTAGGATGAGTGTATCTTGGACTTTTTTTTTATATTTTGACCTCTGTACACCACTATTAATAAATGTTGAACCAGCACTCTCTAGGGAGCGCCGCAGGCCTAGTCATGCTGGTATAATACCTGTGTCTGCAGCGGCTGCTCTACAAGATTGTAGCAACTCTCTTCTACACCTTTGCAACATCTGAATTATCTGCCTCTAGACAGAAACCTGTTTTCCCTTCCGGCCCTCCTCAGTTTTAAGGTTTTGGAGTTCATTTTGGATTTTAGCTTTCTAACAGCCAGTTGCATGTCTTCCATATATGTCTCTAGTACAGTTTTGTGGTCCCAAACATCATATTTTGGGACATTAGTTGCAGCGTTAGGGGAGGGGTGTATATTGCCACGAGACGCCCCTAGTACAGTTCCCCAGTTAGACTCAATAGCCCCATTCTGAAGGGCAGGACTAGGCTGGGTCAAAAAAGAGGTCCTAATGCGAACAACCTGGTGCTCCAGAGGACGTTCCCGCTAGACGGTGTTTCAAAACTCTGATTTTGAAACCCACTCCCTCCTATACTACTCTCAGGGTATGTTGAGGCGGGGAAGGTGGGTTTACACTTGTTGGGGGGCTGATGGGGTTGTACGTGATCAGGGGTGTAATCGGGGACATTGAGTATGGGGAACTTAAATGGTGGTCGTAATATCTCAGGGCAGCAGAGGTGTATGAAGCGCAGGGTCTGGAAACAGGTGGTGGCTGAATAGGGGATTGCTGCCCCTCTGGGTCTACACTAGAAGGCCCAGTGTGTGCGGCGGCATCAGTTGTTTCAGAACTCTCCATCACAATCGCCAGTGCTCTGAGAAGTCTTATACATCCAGAATAAGGTCCCTCTATGGGCTGATCATTTTCATACATGGAGTCCAAAAGACTATGAGGGATAGTTATACAAGGAGCTGGTACTAGGCCTCTGGGCTGTAAATCTACATTAGACACCTCAGAAAATAAACATTTAGGCCACTGTGGATTATGGGGGCCTGCATGAGGCGTAACTGTATTTTTTTAAGGAAAGATCTAAAGGAACTGATTTTAGCTCCGTGACTGCTTGCTTCTTCTGATGAATCTTTAAGGAATGGTGATTCAGTTTTGGCTTGGTTATGCACGATTTGAGATCCCCTTCATTGGTTTTAGAAGGCACTGCCTGTTGTGTGACGATGGCTGGGAGTGTGCACCCCTTTGGGTCTCCAACACTATGTACAGTTGGTGTTACTGAAGAAGTGTTCAATGTTCTGGTTGTAGGCTTTACTTGTAAAGCGGTGTATAGGTTAAAGTCTGTACCTGTTCTATGACTCGTATTTGTAGTGCCGGCGCTTGGTTTGTCCTGAGGCACAGTGTTGATCTCGACAGATGATGACGACTTTTTGTTTTGAAGGGTCCTGGTGCTGTCCTATAGAGGCACCAACGAACGCTTAGCCTTAAGTGGGGCTCCTCAAGAGATCCTTTGTGACGGCTCTACAATGTGAACATAAAATACATATTAAATATTACTATAACTACTATATCCTATAGGAATAAGCTGAGTGAGAGAGAAAGGCTTTAGGATTCTTTTGACTTTGCATTTTGTAAAATGCACCTGATATGTTCCTTTGCAATGTCCATTTCTGACCGTCTTTAGAAGTTCTAGACTTGGTTTTTTGGACCACCTTTTTAGCTCCCTGCTCTACCTTTTGCAGCAGCATGGTGTCCGTGTATGCCCCCAGGGGCTCTGTAAGGAAAAAAAAGGAATAAATGTAACATTTACAATATAATACACTGACTAGGCAAGCTCTCTATGGACCCGATCTATAGGGCCTTCATGGGACTTTTAGGGCCTGATTACAACTTTGGAGGAGGTGTTAATCCGTCCCAAAAGTGACGGATATACCACCAGCCATATTACGTGTCCATTATATCCTATGGAACTCGTAATACGGCTGGTGGTATATCCGTCACATTTGGGACAGATTAACACCTCCTCCAAAGTTGTAATCAGGCCCTTAGTCTGTCATGGTTGGCGCTTACATAGCGTTTACACAAGCGACCATTTTATTAACTCGCCTAAGCTGTATCCTGCTGCACTATGGAGGTTGTGTCTTGAGCCTCTAGGATTTGTTGTACAGCGTTGACAGCCAACTGTATTTCGGTGTCATATCCTGTAAAAAGCACACAAACGCAGGAAAACATTATTAGAAAATTTAAAAATGAACAACTAAGACAATGTTGTTGAGGCTGGCGGTTGGCATAGTTCTTTGAACTATAAAGCTTTAGACAGCCGTACCTTGCTGAAAGGCAGCCATTTTCACTGGGGTCGGCGTTAGCTCTTGGGGACCCTGCGTACAGAAGACACAGAATTGACTGTAGACCATAACTCTTTTTGCCCCACATTTCATAATTACCCACTAACCGCTCATTTTAAATTGAGTACTAGTCATGCATAATACATTTCTAAAACCATAATACAACAAATTGGAAAAAGCAACCGTTCCAGGAGACATTGCTGCTAAGTAAAGCACATAAAATAAAAACATAAAGGGCTCTAATTACAAGGGTGTATTTATACTATTTGTTCAGAACTACAGTCATGTATTTTGCACAAAAGTTCCACATATAAACACATAACACCCATAAAGTCGCTTTTAACTTTAGATCTAGATCTAGATCCCTGCGCCATAATTCGTTTTCTGTTTAAGAGATTGTATGCAGAACACACATATTAAGAAAAAATATAAAATATATAAAAAGGCAGTAAAAGTGGTAACTCAAATAATTAAGTGTTGAATCATGACACCCATTATGAATGTATTCTTTTTGTTAAATAGCTAGGTACAGATTATTTCAGAGGTATATGCTAAGGCACTTGGCAGATTTCACCAGCAATGTTTACATACACATTTAAGAAATAAAAAACACTTACGCAATCCCTCAAAGTACTAGGTGTTATGTGCCCCTATCACGTAAAAGAACAAATCCTGAAATTGTATAAAAGCCATTTGTTCACATTTCTCAAACACCATGCAATGTTTATCTAAAGTTAATAAGGTGGCATTAATATACAACATAAGGTGTGAGATTCTCAATGTATTACTATTTTTATGTGTTACTACGTCTTCATAGCATATTTTAGTTGGTATAATGTGTCGCTTATAGTCTTTCACATGTCACAAATAATTACAGTAATTATAAAAAAATATGTAGCACATAGTGATCTGAAAACCTTTGAGTTCTGTTTATATGGTGGGCCCAACCCTGTCATCCAGTTCTGGTTTTTACCCTCTCTTTCTCCTTCTCTCTCTCCATATTCTCCCCCAATGCAGGGCAGCTTTATAATTAATTCTTGCTTTGAGGACGGGGATGGGACCAGAGGCGGAGCCCCGCACTCCACACATTGCCCGCATGCAATGCGCAGAGGCTCCAACCTTCCATTTCATGCAATACCAGAGGGCTGGTTGGGGTGCAGGCAGGAGCTCCACCCAGGTGCTCCATGCTCCCAGCTGTCATGCGAGGTAAGGAGGAGGCAGCGGACCGAGCCGTGTGCTCCTCAGCCCCTACCCTCATTACCAGCAGTGTGCCTAGGAGCGGGCAGGGGCCTCAGCCTCACACTTCCAGCCCACCCCCTCAGGCCTCTGAGCATTCCCCTCAGAGGCCTCAACCGTCCATAAAGAGCAGTAGGCCATGGAGATGAGGCTGGGGCCTCAGCCTCACGTTCTCAGTCCCATACCCTCAAACCCTACTCCACATCGCCAGTATTGGCCCCCACATGCTGCACAAAGGCATCCACAACTCTGCGCCAGCTCTGCTGTACTGTGTAAGGTAAGTGGAAGGGGGTTGGGGAGGGGCATGGGTGAGCCCTACAACATTTAAATAAGCATGTTTGGAAAAACCATCAGAGTAGTAAAATGATGATTACCTAACCTGCATAGCATAATTATAAACTAGTGAATATCTCCAAAAGCAGAGATGCTGAGCAGATTATATCAGAAAGGAATTTAATTACCATGCATCACAGTCTTTCAAATTACTTTTTTTTATTTATGCTATTTTATGTCATTAGTATTGCTTCTGTAATTTTGTGCTGCTGTGCACTATCATTCTGTGAGCTTGCTTGGAGTAAAATGTTAGTCCTTCTATTTTTGCCATATGTCCCATGGTTTTTTGGCTTTAAAATCCTGTTTACCTCCACACATACAGACCTTTGCCCTCCTACCCATTCTCAAATTAAAAATAGGCTTCAACAAAACATAAACGCATGTCTCAGATAATGCTGTGCAAAGCATAGGAAATACGCTCTGGCTGGCAAAGGTAAAGGGCTGAAGACAGTAGTTGGGAGAAACTACATGGTAAATATAAAAACATGACATAGTTATATAACTTAAGTAGAAGTTGGTTTGCATCACCAGTTTGCACTCTACCCTTCATATTTTTTGTTTCTCCCTGTTGATTAGGTAGCCCTGCTCACCGCAAATTTCAAATATGTAGTTCAAAAGAAGCTTGTGAATGTGGCTTTGTGTATGATCCCTGTGGGGGATTTTATACTTGCTACAACATGCTAATTATAAACAGGCTTTGTGGGAGGGGGATGGGCAGAGAAACATATATCTGTGTTTCAGGGTTTCATTTCACAGCATCTGTTGGCTTCAGACATTGATTGTGTAACCATTAGTGGTCAATTTATACTTTGACCTCTACT
This sequence comes from Pleurodeles waltl, assembly GCF_031143425.1. Classification (NCBI taxonomy): domain Eukaryota; kingdom Metazoa; phylum Chordata; class Amphibia; order Caudata; family Salamandridae; genus Pleurodeles; species Pleurodeles waltl. Next base: position 503,217,585 of record NC_090443.1, read on the forward strand.
AATCACATTTGTTCCCTCTCCTGGGAAGTTAGTAGCATGCATCTGTATTTTTAGGAAATCATTTCACATCCTCTCGGCTTCAGTATTTTTACTGCTCCCCCCTGTGAGGTAGCATACAACCGGCATAGGGTCCTAACTGCCTGTACATGTCCAGACTTGTCCTCTCAGGTGCAAAAACACCACGCACACCTGTGTGGCTAAACTTTATACATCCCATAGGCCTAGACACTATGCCAAGGGCCCTGGCACATGACTAACACGAGTTCAGTTGATGTCACAATCCACGTGACCCACTTATGCCAGTTCTGAGGAGGGCTCTAAGTCATTGATGATGTCAGTTGCGGTGCGAGCCACCTGGCACTTTTGAGGTTGATAAGGTAAGGTATCCCTATATTCTACTAATGTACATCTTTTGAGTGGTATTCCCTAAGATTTTTGTCCTTTTTTATTTAACCCACTTTTGTTGGCCAGTGGACTCTGCACTCTTTACCTCTGCTACCCAGTGGTAAAGTGCTCTCCTTTTCATACATGTTAAGATTGGTATACACTTGATTGGCACATTTATGTTACTTGTACGTCCCTAGTATATGGTAGTACATCAGTGATTTCCAAACTTTTTCAACCCTCGGCTCCCTTGACCTATTGGCTGTTGGCCAAAGTTCCCCATTATGTAACTTTTGTTTTTGCATGTGTGAGGATTTCTCCCTGAAAATAATTGGGATGCAGCTGATGGTATAATCCTACGGCCTCACTCTTGCCTGCAGCCCTCACAGTGCCAGCAGTGTGCACATTCGTGGATGTAGTTGCTAGGCCCTTCCCCCCAGCCTTTGCTGGACACTGTGTGCCAGTGGTGCTCCTACAGTGTCTGAGAGAAAAGGTATTTACCTTTAGCCTTGTCTCAGTATGTCCACAGGGCGCACACCGTGCACACGTGGAACAGTGGACATCATGGGCATGCTCTCCCTTCTCCACTAAAGCTCACTCAGTATGCCAGCAGCCCCCATTCTACATCTTAGTGTGGAGGGATTCACCTTGTGCCTGCTGCCCCATCTCCCTTCAAACCCAATCAGTTTTTTAAGGGAAGGAGGTGTTTAACTTGGAATTGCTGCCCTGTGGACAATCTATTCCCCTTTCAAAATTTTCTTTTAACAGCTTTTAGGATTCTAGCTAGTTTTACATTGTTAAAGTGATCATGTTTTATTTTAACTGACCTGAACTGTCTCACTATCAGTACAAAATTTCAACTATGGATATATTACATGGATAAAGCAATATACCAGTTATGTAGTCAAAAATACATACAAACACTGACATACAAAAAGGAATTCCAAATCGCAATCATCCTTGCTCCACCTGTGGTACAACATAACGGGCCAGATGTATCATTCTTAACAATAGCGATTACTTAATTGCGATGTTTTGCGAATCGCAATTAAGTAATCGCTATTGGAATGTATGATACTCCAGGAGTTTCATACTGCGATTCGCAAGGGCTCGCAAATGGACCTACCTCATTAATATTCATGGTTGCAATTTGCAAGCCATTGCGAATGGCTACAATCACAGGGATGGTGGCCTGCTGGGCTCAGCAGACCATCATATCTGTGATTGTTTTTCAATAAAACAATTGTTTTTTTTGTTTTTTAATGCAGCCCGTTTTCCTTAAAGGGAAACCGTATGCGTTTAAAATTTCATTTTTTAAGAGTAGGCAGTGGTCCGTGGGACCACTGCCTGCTCTTAAAAAACATTTTTGCATGCATTCACAAATGGGAAGGGGTCACTTGGGGGCTCCTTCCCCTCTACGAATGGGTTACCACCTACTTAAAGTAGGTGGTAACTGCGATTGTTTTGCAACCGCATCAACGGTCACAAAACAATCATATATACCTCTGCGATTCGGGATTAGGAAGGGACGCCCTTGACATGCCCCTTCCTAATACCAAATTGGTATGTAGTCGCAAATCCAAATTGCAATTCATTAACAAGTTACTGAATCGCAAGGTGGACTTGTTACATACCAAAATGCATTTTTGTGATCGCAAAAATGTTTGATATATCTGGCCCAACATGCATTAAAAAAATGCAGACCTATTTGCTAAGAATATGTTCATTGTTAATACTAGATCCAATGGATGCTTTTGAGTCTGAGCAGGGCCATGTGATTGTGTGCTATAAAAAAACAGCATACGAAGCTACCTTAGGAGATAATTTGCGATGGAGCCCCGAAATTTTGACTGTCTAGGGGCCTCAACATGGTTTAATCTGGCACTGCCTCTCAGATAATCTGAATGACCCCAAAACTGTGTGCATTTGTATAGTGCTAAGATTCAACCGGACGTCTGATAGCCACTAGCATAAAAATGTATTTTAATACAAGAGTCTAAAATTTGGATAGCTACAAGTAGTTGGCTTAAAGGTGTGGCCAAAAACAACAGCCAGCTAACAAGCAGTTATATGCTGAGTTGAAGCACTCCACTGAAACAAGAAACTCTAATTCTTGTGCTTGAGAAAATGTGTTTTTCTTTTTGTATTCTAACTTTCAGATCTCGTTCCCGGGATCTTCTTGCTTTATGACTGTAGAGCAAGTACATAATTCATCAGAAAGTACTAATAATCTATTCAAAAGTAATTGCTAATAACATGGGATGAGGTGAAACTGCTGGTACTTACTGTATCACAACCTGCAGTCTACGCACACATGGGCCCTCATTATGAGGCTGGCAGTCATGAGATCGCCAGCTTCGCCGTGGCAATCCTTACCACCAGCTCCGCGATGGTATGGACTGCCGCATTAAGAGTACGTCAAGCAGACGTCAAGCCTCTAAAACCCGCCAGGCCCGTTGGTGCGATTGCACCGCCGCAGCCGGCAGGGAGCACCTCCAACCGGACGGCAGACTTCAGCCTGCCGTCTGGATTACGAGGCTGAAAACCACCAGGCTTTCCATGGCGGTCACCCCGCAACGAAAACCCTGGCGTCACACACCAGGCGACAAGAATCTTCATTCTTGTCACTGGCACACACATACACACATGTCCGCACACATGCACATATCCCCCCTCCTCCCCACACACTCACACAAACTACCCCACACCCCTTCATGCACACATGCATTCACATACACACCCATTCAGCATACGCATACATGCACTCAGACACACCCACTCACTCACATTCATCAACACAGACATCCCCATTCATGTGTACATACCCGCACACACACATTCACTCGCATACATGCACGCATTCAACACCCCCCTCCACAAACATGCACACATGCACCCAAACACACAGGCCCCTTCTACCCCTTCAGACACCCACTTACCTCCTCAGTCGAGGGGGACATCTAGGAGCGGATAGGTCCTCGCGGTCTTCTCTCGCAGCCACCACTATGCCAGCAGGACTCCGCCAAGCCGTATTACGGCTTGTAATATGGTGGGCAGAGTCCTGCTGGCGTGGCGGTGCTAGCAAGGCACCTGCCTCTGCCGCACCGACCGCCAGCACAACTGTTGGCTGCTTTCCTCATCAATAATGGCTAAAAAGCTGCCAGGACTTGTAATATGGCGGTCTGCTGACCACCAGCACTGACGGTCGTCTGGTAGGTTGAGGTTTGGAGGTCACTGAAATTGACCACTAAAGTCCAAATGAGGGCCATGGTAACTGCAAGCCCTCTCCAAGTAAATGGCTTCCACACTGGTACTTTTCCCTGAACTAATGAAACAGCGAGGCACCTTTGACCACACCCACTATTACCTTTGCAAGTAAGTTGCCTGGGCCATGCTATCCACCCTGGGCATGGCCTCTAAACCAAACTATGTGGACTGCCACTGGCTGATGCTGGCAGTGGCTTTCCTGCTCGCAACTGCCACATTGCAGCATTAGCACTGTCTACGTCCCTTGTGCCCTGCACTGTCTCTTCAAGGATGTTATCCGTAGCGCAAGTGTGGATGGGAGGGGCTGCGCTTCACCTGGATGAGCAGCTGTGGCCTACCAAAGAGGTGGGTACTTGAGAAGTAAAAGTTTAGCCAGAACTGAACTGTCTGCACCCAGTACAAGGTTGAAGTTACAATGTAAAGCAAAGTAATGGCAAAGCTCAAGGAAGTAATTAATGCAGTTGTTTCCAAACTGGTGCGCATCTGTTCACAGCACCACTGGCTACTTTTAATGGGGTGCCACGACGCAGACTGGGAACCACTGTACTACATGTAACCAATATCTGTAAATTAAATACCAGTGGGCTGCAGCACTCATTGTGCCACCCATTAAAGTAGCACTGTAAAAACCTATCTTCAGCCTGGTGTGCAGTCTTAAGCTGCCCTCTCGACCTGTCAAAATAACCCTTTTGATAGGCCTAAACATACTGTTTTGATACTTATGAGGCTCCCTAAAACAGGGTACAAATGCCCAGAGAGAAAAGTGCATGGTATTTAATAGCAGGACAGTTATGGTTTACATGTCTTGGCAGTGGAAAACCTCTGAAGTCGTTTTGACTGTAGCAAGGTTGGCTCTCCCATAGTCTAGCACTGGTTTACAATATTACACTGAATAAGTGCTAAATCCAGTTTGCTAACAGTTAGATAAAGAATACAAGGTATGGCTTTAATTGCAATATAAAAATCAATTTAAGGGTAAAGTCGGATTTTGCATTCACTATTTTGTAAAATACACTTTTAGAACATTGTTTGGTTTCTGCCAAAAAACAAAAGGCCTTTCTGCCAGTGACCAACTGTCACCAAACTACTCATGGCTCCTCTGTGGTGAGGGAGGGAGGAGACTAAGGCTATAATCATGGCTCCCTCACTTGATCGAAAATATGCAATCCTGGGCATCTCGCTTTACCTGCCGATGCTTGAGTTCTCTCGCCTCACAAGACTGCGAGCGTCGCAGACCTGGCTGGACACAGGTATTAAGCGTGCCATAAAAGTTAATACTACTAAAATGCTACCTTCTCACACTGAAACACGAACTATGTGAGTCTTTCTTGATTGTGCAGTAATAGGCCGAAAGCTCTGGGTTCTTTAAAGTAAGGTCCAGACCTGTACCATGCCGCTGTCCTGGGAATGACTCACTTAGTAACTCTGTATGTAGTGGCAAAGTGTCATGAGCCCTCTGGGGCAAGGAAGTAAAAAACCCATTGCCCAGGTGATATTTAAATTGTGAAATACAGAAACAGTCAGGGCTCAAGGAGCACTGCAGGCCTCAGGGCCCCAGTGCCACTGCACTTGCTGCACCAATGGAAGCTACTTCCCTGTCTGTATGTGCTTGGCTTTTATGCATCCAGCTTTATCCGGCGGTCTAGATGTCAGTTCAGCATTATTTCTGGACCTCTTATATTCAGCCAGCGTTTCTATTCTTTATATACTGCGGGCACCCTGTCTCTGGTCCTTTTCCTGGTTGCACACAGCGAGGCCAGCTTTCAGAGTAGTCGAGGGTCATGCTTCCACCACAGGGATGCATGTATCTATAGTCTACTTTTTTCTTTATTGCTTATAATTAGCATTTAGTATTTTTTCAGTTGCCCAGTTTTTACAAAGAATGGAAATGAGAACCAAGGATATCAAATCATGTATCTAAGAAATAATTAAGCACTGAAGGATGTAGTAGGAGAAAGTAGTTGTAAGAATGTAGCCTGACATTTATATTTTGTCCTAAATAGTGTTTACAAAAACATTACCTAAATAGAGTTAAGACAAAATGCATGCCCAATGGGAGATATGTTTTAATTCATATTTAGGAAACAATATGCCTGACAATGACTATGTGTACAGTTTTCTCTCACAGTGCCACGTAGAAGCCAGAAAGTTTTAGGGATACAAGCAACAAGTTAGCCTCTACAAAATATCCAGATTCTGCAGCTGCTGCTTTTCTCGCATAATTACTGATTTGCCGCTCTTGCAGCATAATCCATTATCTGCTACATAATCTGCAGATTTTCACAAAAACGTGTTTCTTGCTCAAACGGATCAAAAATTAGTAAAAACGTTGTAAGGTGGAAGGAAGGCCCTTCGCAAAGGTCAACGGTCATCTTTCATTTGCTTATTTCTGTATTTGGTTGTTAAACCGGTGACAATGAGGTGCTACCCGGCCACATAATTTGGTGGTACCCTGTCGCATAATTCCAGTGGCCCTGAAAATATATTTTCTTTCCAAATTTGTAATCTGAGAGCGAAGCCTCGCAGAGTGACTTGTTGGTTATTACCTGACTAGCCAAAGAAAGCGGCATGTGGCACCCAATGCAAACTGACAAGTGGCCACAAAAATAGCCTGCTGTGGTGTGGGTCTTGACGCTGGTGTAGGATCAGCATGGTGCGCACTGCTGCTGGCGCACTGGGCAACGCAGATGGCACTTAAGAGACAGAAACTTCGGCATAAACAGAAACACGACTGCTCAATTAAACCGTAATGAAGGAGAAGCGCCACTCTGCATTGATATGACGCTCTGGGTGCTCGTTTAGCCATCGAGTGCGCCTTCCCCTCCATTATTCAGTTAAAATGCAATTCTAAATTGTTTACTGTACACGCCTTTTATCTGCATTCGCGTGGCAAAATGATTGTCTGAGCCCGGTAGAAGAACCAACCAGAGCATGAAAATGGCTGCACTGTGCTGTAATTAAGAAGACCGCGCCGACGTCCATGACACGGAGGAGATCCGTGGGGCGAGAGGAGCGCCACTCCTGAATGCTAACCTGTGCAATGTGCGTAGAGCAGGCAACTCACGTAGGAAGGGCAAGGGGTGACCTGCTAAGTAACATAGGTGGTCATTCTGACCCTGGCGGTCTTTGACCGCCAGGGCGGAGGACCGCGGGAGCACCGCCGACAGGCCGGCGGTGCTCCAATGGGGATTCCGACCGCGGCGGTAAAGCCGCGGTCGGACCGGCACCACTGGCGGGGTCCCGCCAGTGTACCGCCGCCCCATTGAATCCTCCGCGGCGGCGCAGCTTGCTGCACCGCCGCGGGGATTCCGACCCCCCCTACCGCCATCCAGATCCCGGCGGTCGGACCGCCGGGATCCGGATGGCGGTAGGGGGGGTCGCGGGGCCCCTGGGGGCCCCTGCAGTGCCCATGCCACTGGCATGGGCATTGCAGGGGCCCCCGTAAGAGGGCCCCTACATGTATTTCACTGTCTGCTGCGCAGACAGTGAAATACGCGACGGGTGCAACTGCACCCGTCGCACAGCTTCCACTCCGCCGGCTCGATTCCGAGCCGGCTTCATCGTGGAAGCCTCTTTCCCGCTGGGCTGGCGGGCGGTCTGAAGGCGACCGCCCGCCAGCCCAGCGGGAAAGTCAGAATTACCGCCGCGGTCTTTCGACCGCGGAACGGTAATCTGACGGCGGGACTTTGGCGGGCGGCCTCCGCCGCCCGCCAAGGTCAGAATGAGGGCCATAATCTGCTCAACCATAAGTGTGCCACTTCCAAAAAGCTTCACTTTTAATGCCAGTTTCCAGCTTGCAGGGAGTGCTGGCGCCTAGAGTTCTCAGTTTTCTGGTTCAGCCTCGTGCCATGCTGCGGGGCCCTCAGTTTTACTCCTAACAGATATGGTCTCCTGTCAGTGGCTGGGCCCTCAGTTTTAATGACAGTGGCTTTTTGACCTACTTTCATAGTTTGGGGACCTCAGTTGCAAAAGGCAGCCAGGTCAGAGTGCTACCAAGGGCCACAGATCTCACTTTAAATAACAGTTGATGTTATCTTCTGATAGGGACTAGGCCCTTGTTTTCAATGTCCTTAGTCTGCTGTTTGAGTCTGGGGCCCTGACTTTAAATGGTACTGGACTTTGATAATCTGGCAGTGTCTGGTGTGAAAAAGAATGACTGCAGCGGGGCCCTCTCAAGTGTGGCACCATGCACGTGAGGTCCTGCCAGACTGTATGTTATGCCCCAAGGAGGAGTCTTGGAGACACCATCATAGAGGAACAAGTAAAGATAAACATGTGGCTTCTGACTAATCAGAACTCAATTAGATGCACAAGAACATGAAGAAATGAACACACTCGCAATGTAAATTAGTGTTTCAAAATCTTAGTCCTGATTGAAAGTTCGGTGATTGTGCCACTTGGACGAGGTACTTCGTAAGGGAGGGTGGTGAGAAAATGAAAGAGTGACAGGGAAGGGTAGAGAGGAGGGGAGGGAAGGTTGGGTGGTGTAGCTATCTGGCTGGGCGGGCTAGCTATCTGCCTGTTCCCCAATGCCACACAGAATTCTGCTGAAGGTGGTCATCTTACGCCTTCACTGTTAAAGTCATAACTAATGTTCACCAAACATGGTGTAAACACAATCAAATGGTATTAAAATGTAAGTGTAGTACTTTCTGGTAAGAGAGCAATCAGTAAAAAGTCTCAATACCCTAACAACGGAAGCAATTTAAATGCAACTCTTTTTCACATTTGTCAATTTTAAGGGTAGATTAAAATGTGAATAAAAAATAGACAACATTCTTAATCAAACCCTTAAACATTTAGCCCGTTAGCAAACTTGTACAAGTTAGTCTTGCTTTCCTGTTACCAACCATCTCACCTGGCCTATGAGGATACAGTAAGGAAACGCTCGAGGCCCTCTCCTCCATTTGGCAATAACAGATGAATAGCTGACACATATATAGAACACACCTGCGACAAGACTGGCGGCAGATTACGATGTATTTACAAAGCAGCTATAATCATACTCTGAGGGCATACACCACCTTTCGGTAAAAAGCGTCATAGCATAATATTGCGTGATTCGAAATTTCGGTACCCTGATATTAATCCACAGTGATTTTGACAGTGCTTTTTCATGATTACCTGAGCTACGAGTCTCTTCTGAACTTTTCCTCTGGTGTGCAGATTAATACTTCTTGTTGACCCTTGCTTCTGGGTGAGCTTAGACTTAATTGGCAGTATTGATCCCCATCACATTCATCTAACGCTCTGCTACCAGAGGCGAGCACCATGCCATGCATCTATTACTGGGGTTGGGACTCAGAACTTTAGATTGGTCGTCTTTTTTGGCGATCAATGCCGCTGTAGTTTTTTTTTTATTGACCTTCTGCTTAAGCAAAACTCGTGCAATGATTTAAGATTCTCCAAATCACAAGTCACAATAGGCCGAATTCTCACAAATGCAACCTAGTTAGGTCTCAACCGCATTTTGATTTTATTTTATAAAGGTGTTTGATAGAACACTAACCCGACTGAACGGAAGCGTAGAGCACTTTACATTGTAAAGGGGATTTCAGCCACGCCTGCAAGACTACCATGCAGGCTAGTGCACATACACAATTCCTGGGACACACACCTGCGATAGGACTGAATTTCTTCCCTCTAACCAGGGTCAGACTGGAACAAAGGACAATGTGCTGTGCCAGAAGGGATGGTCTGACAGAATAGTCTATGGTCCTTATTTTTTGGCTGTTTGTGGCTTGTTTTTACTGTTAACCACTTTTATTTGGGCTACTGGGTCTATTTTCTGTCCCAATGAGACCCTGTCTCTGACCCACAAAGATTAATACAAACTCTGAACAATTCATGCCAACCTCAGGCAGGTAGCAAACCACTCATTCTGCTTCAAGCAGGCCACGGTGACTCACTAGAAAAAGTGCTAGCCTTGGATGAAATAGTTAAAATAACAAACACTCCTGAGTGCTTTGGCAGCTCAACTGCAGGTAAAATTTAAAACTGCTTAGTAAATGTTTGAATGAATCGCATATCCAGAGACAGATTGAAGCTTATCAGGAGCGCTGCAAAATGAAATCTGATTAATGTGTTTGCCAGCTAATCTAACAACCGAAAATTACTAACTAATGTAGATTTTCCTAGTGTGTTATGACAGAAAGTCTTAATTTTATTAAAGACACGGAGGCGAGTATTATGCTTCTCTAACTTGCTTTAATTGTAATAGCAGCAGTCAAGAACTACAACTCCCAAGAGGCTTGAAACACATAAAGCCAATGGGAGAGAAAAAACGTAATCGATAAAGCACCAATCAGAACATCAGAAGGTATGTAATCACTAAGCTTGACTGCGACCAGCCCTCTATCTTGATGCAAGAAGGCTAGTGAGTACGAGAAAATAACGGAAAAATAGTTAAAATTATCGCAACTGCTAAAGTCAATGAACAAATGTCCTGAATCAGGTCCAGGCAGAAACGAAGTGAAGGAGATATCCGTCCGGAAGCAGAGATACTACAGCGGGGAGGATCCGGTTGTCCAGTAGAGATGTATGTGTCCGACAGAACCATCCTCTGATTAGGTAGAAGACTGAGCCGGAGTGGAGGTTGCTGCAAGGGAGGGAAAAATATGACAAAATCAGCAATATCTCCTTGTTGAGGTGGGATAATACTCGCCTGCGTGTCTTTAATAAAATTAAGACTTTCCGTCATAACACACTAGGACTAGATTTTATGTCAAGCACTGAGGCTCTTATTATGCTGTTTTAAAGCATATTAATCACGAATGACATAGCAGTATGAACTGGCTTACAATAAAATGTCCTAAAAACATTGTCATTGGACCAGTCAGCCGATCTCAGAATGTCTTCTAACCTCGACCCAACCCAGAAAGCCTTGGAAGCCATGGCCCCCCTAGCTAAATGTGCCCCAAAAACTGAGGTATCTATACCCGCTAAGGACATCACCCAACGAACCCATCTGGCTAGGGTCGCTGAAGACACATGATTATGGGGTTTCTGGAAAGAAATGAGTAGTTGGGGAGAAGAGGACATTCTGAGACCAGCTGTACGTTCTTCGTAACATTTGAGACATTGTCCCACACACAACTTAGGTTGATCTGGGAAATACGGATAAAAGACTGTACGTAAATTAATCTTAGTACGTTTATTAATGGAGAACAATCCCCCCGCGGGGGCAAACTGCCGTGAAGTACCATCCAGCGCTCTAACATTCGATAAACGCTTAATGGACACTAAGCAAAGCAACATGGTTAGTTTTGCTGAAAGCATCTTTAAAGACAAATCAGAATTATCTTGCCAAGACAAAAACAAATTCAAAACCACATTAACATCCCATAACTTTGAATATTTCGGCAATGGAGGAATGGAAACTTTTACTCCCTTTAACAGACGACAAATTAGAGGGTGTTCCCCCACAGGTTTTCCGTTGACATAGGCGTGATGCATAGAAATAGCTGACCTATACAAGTTAATCATCCTATAGAACTTACCTGCACTAGCTCGCGCAGCTAAAAAGTTAACCACATAATTTATATCTGTTGAAATTGGATCGAGATCCCTTCCCAAATACCAGCTTGACCAAAGAGACCAAGCGGAGGAGTACGCTTTCCTGGTACTGGGAGCCCAGGCTTTATTGATGAAGTCAACAGCTTCTTCCGAAATTGGGATGGTAGAAGAGGAAGGCCTGACACCTTCCAGGCCGACAGGGTGAGCATTATGTGGAGTACCAGGGGGTGAGGGTTCCCTAAAGAATTGAGCAGAAGGGAAGGGAAGAGAGGAAGAAGAATGGGAAAGTCGAATTGCTAATTCTAAGAGAGGGGGAAACCAAATCTGAGACTGCCAGAATGGCACCACCAGGACCACAGTCACTTTCTGTCACCTGACTTGGGCTAGGACTCTGGTGATCATTATAAATGGAGGAAAAGCATAATTGACCATCTGTGACCAATCTTGAAGAAATGCATCAGATACCAATGCTGAAGGATCCGGACGCCAGCTGAAAAAGAGAGGTAACTGGGTGTTGAGGCGAGAGGCAATGAGGTCTATGCGGAAGGGGCCCCATTTGTGGAGGATGGACTGGAAAACCGAGGGATGAAGTTTTCAATCGTTGTAATCCTTGAGGAAGCGAGAGTGCCAATCTGCTGTCTGATTGAGGGATCCCGGGAGATACTCTGCAGTGAGAGATATCTAGTTGCGCAGACAATATTCCCAAAGACTTTTTGCTAGGTCGGCTAACGGTTTTGATCTAGTTCCTCCTAGATGGTTTATGTAACGGACAGCTGAAACATTGTCCATCCGGAGGAGGATGGTACACCGCACCTTCTCTTTTGCCAGGCTCTTGATTTCAAAGAAGCCCGCAAGCATCTCTAAATAATTGATGTGTAATTTGGACTCCCTTAATTACCTTGTACCGCCATTCGAGACTGGACCACAACGGGCGCCCCAACCCATCAGACTTGCATCGGACTCTAACACAAGATCTGGGGCTGATGGAAAGATAGCTCTGCCATTCCAGGCATCTAAATGGTCTATCCACCACTGGAGTTCTAGACGGGATTCTTGATCTAGAAAGATCAGCTCAGAGTAAGGAAGACCTTTCCTGAGATGACGAATCTTCAGTCTTTGGAGTGCTCGATAACGCAATGGACTGGGAAAAATGGCCTGAATTAAAGAGGCCAGGAGGCCCACAATCCTGGCCAGAGATCTTAGCGAAATTTGAGATTTGCGAAGAGTTCTCAAAATCTCTGATTTGAAGGAATGTACTTTCTTTTGAGGAAGATGGAGAGTGGAGGAAGAAGAATCTATTTCGAATCCTAGGAATTCTATCCTTTGAGAAGGAATAGTGCTCGACTTTTCTTTGTTGACTAGAAAACCCAACTGGGAGAGAAGGGAACTAGTCACTTGTAAATGGGACTAAAGAGTGCCGAGGTTCTGATGTAAAATAAGAATATTGTCTAGATAAATTAGAAGTCTGATGCCTAAAGACCTGAGATGCGCTGTTACCGGTTTCAACAGCTTTGTGAAGCACCAAGGCGCAGACGATAGGCCGAACGGAACGGGACGAAAACTGGTAGGTTTGACCAAGCCATTGAAATTGAAGATATTTGCGGTGACTTGAATGAATAGGAACCGAAAGGTACGCATCTTGAAGATCTAAACGCACCATAAAATCTAAGGGGAGAAGGATATCCCTTAAATGAAGAATTGTCTCCATCTTGAAGTGCCGATACACAACAAACTGATTGAAGTTTTTCAGATTAATGACTGGTCTGAACTTTTTGTTCTTCTTTTGCACCAGAAAAAGTGAACTGAGAAAACCGGAGGGATCCGGGGACGACATTTGAATGGCCTGTTTTGAAAGGAGAGAACGAACTACCTCTGTCATAAGGAGAGATATCTCTGCTGAGAAATGTAGAGGAGGGGGAAGATAAACTTGGTGAGGTTCTGAATAAAACTCTGTTTGATAACCCTGGACAGTATTTAGAACCCAAGGATCGGTAGTCAAGGAACCCCATTTTTGAATGAAAAAACAGAGCCCACCCCCTACTGGAGGAGGGCCAGAGGTAGGACTTACCTTGGGTGTTGTTGATGGATCTGAAACCACGTTGTCCACGACCTTTGTACCCCCTGCCTCTTTGGGGGTAGAACTGGGGCTTGTAAGGTTGATATGCATAGCTGTAGTAAGAGGAGCCTCTGGATCCCTGGGGATGCATGGACCGACCGGTAAAGCAGCCCCTGCCTGTACCGGCCCTGGCAAAAACCAACACTTTTTTAATGTTCTGCTGTGCCTTATCAATAGACGAAAAAGTTGACACGAACTTTCCTAGGTCCTTAGTAAAGGAATCTCCAAAAAGACGACCTTCTGCCTTTACCCCCGGATCTATGGAGGCAAGATTGGATAACTTAGGATCCAATTTAAGTAATAATGCTTTTCTTCTCTCATGGGTAATGGCAGCAGTGGCATTACCCAACAGACAGAAAGCCCTTTGAGTCCACAGAGTAAGCTCAGAAGGATCAATGTCAGCATTATCCATTTTTGCTGACTCCGCCAGGTCAAGAATCCGGGCCAGAGGTCCCACCAAATCAAGGAGTTTATCCTGGCAGTTTGACCAGGCTTTATCCACCCCTTTACGGGGGTCTTTGCTGCATTTTGAGAAAAAGGTTAATACGGGTTGATCAATAACTGGGGTTGTTGTAATGTTGGAAAAGAGTGAAGGTCTGGGGCATTCCGATTTCAACTTGGCCCTCGTTTGTCTGTCCAGGGGAAGCCTCAACCTGGAAGCAATATACTGACCCACGTGCTCCGCAGCGGTCCACTCCGTGGAATGAGGGTGGTGGAGGAAAGACGGGTCAAACATGGGGTTACCCTCCAAATCCAAAACAATCTTTCCAGAGAAAGGATCAGTAACCTCCAACTTAGGCTTTTTCGGGGGGGAAGGTTGAGATAGCGAGCCCCAAAAATCTGAATCATCATCAAGATCATCCATATCACCGATATCATCGTCGGTATCCGATATATGTGATATAACAACCTGTTTTGGCGCAGTAGTAATATTTTTTGTCTTAGACTTGCGTTTCCCATAAATATTTTTAGAATTCCCCTCCTGGTAAGGAGGCCTGGGAGGAATGTCATTCTCAGTCATGGGTGAAGGAACTTCACCAGTCAGAAAAGCGCCATCTGATGGTCTTTGCACGGACAAATCCTTGTGTTTTCTTTTTCTGCTATCCCCCGCAGACTGGCCCATAAAGGATTTGTAAACCATATTTTGTACTGAATTTTCAATGTTCTTAGACATTTTATTCATTGTGGCTGAAACAGCCTTAGCAACAGCCTCATTAATAAAGGCTCCAATTTCAGTAATGTCTGACAAATTCATAAAAGACTCTTGTCTTTCCATGTTACCAGATAGCAGAAACCAAACCATATCTGTAAAAAGTATCAAGCAAACCCGAGCTGAAAGAGTTAATCCACAGCCAAGGAACAGCCTGCCTCCAAACACGCCCCCAGAGGTGTGGCCGAGTGTCGGAGCAGTCCTAGAAGTTCCAGAAGTTGAATTGTGGAAAGGATTCCCAGAGGCGCGTTAATCCGAGGTGCGGCACTACTCAACACACAAAGGTGAGAAAAAAACGCTTCGCTGACGAGCGCAGTGAGTTCTCACAGTATGGAGCCGAAGAAGACGGTATTGGCTCGAGTGCGACCATTAGAATGTCTGAGGCAGCAAAAGCTGCCTCAGATGCACGCGAGCGCGAAACAAAGACCGGGCTATAAGAAAACTCGAGACCAAAAGCGCGAAAACGCTAAATACACTAAAAGAAAAACAGAAAGGTGAACCATAGAAAACACAGCACGCGCTGCATTAGAACTGTACAGAGGAACACAATAAACAAATTAAACAGCATGTAAAGAAGGAATGTAAAAGACGTCACTTATCTTGACTGCGAGCAGCAAGAAAGAGGGCTGGTCGCAGTCAAGCTTAGTGATTACATACCTTCTGATGTTCTGATTGGTGCTTTATCGATTACGTTTTTCTCTCCCATTGGCTTTATGTGTTTCAAGCCTCTTGGGAGTTGTAGTTCTTGACTGCTGCTATTACAATTAAACCAAGTTAGAGAAGCATAATAAGAGCCTCTGTGTTTGACATAAAATTCAAGCACAATCATCAGCACAGCTTTCTTATTTTTGTTCCGTTCGTGCTCTTCCCTGAAGCATAATGCACGCGTTGCAGCGTTCCACCCTAATTTGCTGCAGGGTCGCTGTGTGGGCTGCTGGTGTGCACTGTTGGTGCGCGCGCTTCGTCAATGCAGGAGTAGGCCAGTGGTACTCAAGACAAAAGATCACGAGGACAGTAACCAATTGCGCCTACGTACAGTTAAACGTTAATGTCATGTACGTTGCAAGCCATAAACATCGCCTATTCTACCTGATTATTTTCCTTATTTGAATGCATGATAGGTATGAGATATTTTTGGAAAGGTTTCAAACAGCCTTACTCAGGTGTTAACTAGAAAAACCAGCTTCGTGTACCTCTAACGGTCTTTCAACCATATGAACCATTCAGTGCTTAATCTGTAAAAATATAACGGCCAGGTGCCTCATCAGGAGGCACTGCAGCTTCCACTACCGATTGCCACGCCAGCGCTGCCAACATAACTACTAACCATCTCGCTCTTACAAGAGTGACAACTCAGACTATTCCATGACCCCAAAGCTGTAAGGGTGACTTGGTTGGCAGGTGATTTTTAACATATGTTAAATTAATGAATTACTGTTACTGTACTCATCTCTACACTAGACAACAGTGCACTTAGTAGCAAAATGGCATGAGTGCCCGTGTTGACAATAAAGGACCGGAAACTACTGGCTCAAATTAGGCAATCGAACCAGTGAAAGACATTTCTTGGATACTAATTATTTGGCTTTTAGTATAGTTGTGCATTAAAGTCTGCTGTTAATTTTGTGATAGAGTGATGGGTGGCTTTTTCTCTCAGCATAGTTCAGTAGTGATTCGGGAATAGTGTGAGCTACATATGGCACTGAGGCTTGAATGTATTGCTTTGATAAATGTGACAATTATTGTGTTTTGCCCAAATGGCCGCTTCACCAGTGTCATTTGTTTCCTGGTGGACAGAGGATGGGATGAAGGCAACCGCACATTTTCATGCCAGGCCCTCGTGTGTTGTTTTAATTTATTGAAACATTCAGGGTACACATGCTGCTGCAAACAAAATCACTCCGGGCACCTGTGACAGTGATGGGATAACATACACACACAGTGCTGTCAAGTGTTGATGCTTCAATTAAAACCCCAGGTTCCAGAATGATCAACTTATCCACTATAGCCGCCTTCCTCACCATGTTTAATACTGAAGCTGTCGACCATTTCTGGGTGACACAACTTGGTGATAGATTGTTGCAAATGGGTAAAGGTATTTGTTGGTAACATTGGACACTCGCTTCAAGAAGCAAGACCCTACAAGGTAAGTTTGTTGTTCTCTTTGTACCCTTATCACCACCAGCATCAGTTAAACTTCACGTGGCCTACATGTTTCTCTGAATATGGAGTGGGTTACGTTTCTCAAATCCTATTCGACTTTGTTTTGCGTTCTTACTTTGTGCATTTCAGTGACCCTCCATTGGTGATAGTTTGCTTACTGGCCTTTGTTGGAAATATTTAAACATGTAATACAGCTTACATTTACCTATTCAATTAGATAGTTACATGTTTTGCCATGCGTAGGCATAAATAGCAGCCAATTCGTATTCCTAACTGTACAGTGCACGTATATCTTGGCTAGCCCTGTCCTCTTCCCCAGGCAGTGGTTAAATTGGGCTGAGGTTTGCCGGTGCTTGGCACTGGTACTTATTTCTAAACACAAGTAGTTCTTTCTGATAGACCACTACAAGGTGGCAATGTCTTGCTTTAACATCAGTGCAGTGCTTGCAATTGCATATACTTAAAAACATAAGGAAGTAGAGCATCTAGGCCATTGCTGAATCTTGAGATGGCCTGGAATTGTCCAACATAACACACTTGTATGTGTGACGGTTAGGACTTAGCACTGGAATTAGCATTTGGCAGAGTTTGCAAGGAAAGAGGGTGGTGCGAGCTGCAATGGCTTCTTGATAAACACATTGGGCCATAGCACTTTCATTTTTACAGTTTTGGCACTAAAAAGGATTTACCAGAAAGTCGCTTTTTTGCTCGTTTCAACAATTGTTTGTGGTGTGATAGTAAGACACCTTGGGGCATATTTATGAAAAAGACACGTAGTGCAGTAAGTCACCTTGCTGAGCTACACCACATGACTGCGAAAGGGCAGAAATGTGCCACATTTAAGTCAATGGGGTACATTCCTGCCTTTTCCCCTGCACTGGCAACCTTTTGGCTGCCTTGCACCAACACAGGCACCCTTGTACCATAGTGTAGGGGTACCTCCGTTGCATGCAGGATTGTTTTTGTGTGGGAAGGGTTACTTCCTGCATAAAAAAACAATCAGCCACAGCATATTCCTCTATTTAAGTTCACTGTAGAATGAAGCACACAGAAATAGGAGGTAACGAGGAGAACTAAAGATAATTCTCCTCATTACGCCTCCTCTGGGAAGGCATAGCATTTGGTGCATTCCCAGGTATACTAGTTTTGGTAGATCTGGGCATGTGCTAAAATCCATGGGACGTGCGTGGGAACACCCAAACAACACCCATCGAACGCCTCCCAGGGCAGAGTACGGCAACGCAGCATTTTGAGCTGCGTTGCTTTACTCATTTATGAAGCCACTCAGGGCCATGCAAAGTGGCCTTGCATGGCTTCATAAATTGCATTTGGGGTTTTCACCCCACATGTGCCACGTTGCATGGTGCAAACATGATGCAAACCCCTCATAAATATGCCCCCCCTTGTTCTAACAGGAGAGGGGTAGTCCCAAAGAAGGTCTAGAAAGAGGGGGAGACTTCTAGGACGAGAATTAAGTACTACAGAGGTCTGTGTGTAAATTTAAGGCCTTCATTTAGAGTCTCAGGGGGTCATTCTGACCTCGGCGGTAAAAGTCGCTTACCGCCGGCCAGAAGGCCGCCATAACACCGCCGCGCCCCCGGGAAACCGCCACGGTCATTCTGACCCGCAACTGGCAAACCGCCAAAAACCCGACATCCACAAAAGTCCGCCACACCAAAGGTCAGCGGGAAACTGGCGATGACCAAACCTCCACCGTCACGCCAACAGAAATACGCCCATGCCATTCCGACCCGCAAATCCCCGCAGCGGTCTTTCAACCGCGGTATTCCATTGGCGGTGCACACCGCCGCGCTCAAAATACACACACCTTTACAAAACACTACCACATTGGATAATTCAAAATACACACACCTGAGACACATACACACACCACTCCCACACACCCAAATAACTATAAAACACACACCCACATCACCCACAAACCCCTACGACCACAATTGCGAGTGAAGGACAGAGAGAGAGAGAGAGAGCACAGCATAGAGTACACCATCACACAGAGGCACATCACAACATCACCCACACAATTTCCATGCACAAAACACCATACACCACCACACTCACCACACTCTACAACACATACACCACCCCTCACCTCATCCACACCACCCCATGGCACCCCAAAGACACCCCAGGTTCTCTGACGCAGAACTCAGGGTCATGGTAGAGGAAATAGTTTGTGTAGAGCCCCAGCTCTTCGGTGCACAGGTGCAGCACACCACCATTGCCAGGAAGATGGAGCTATGGAGCAGAATAGTGGACAGGGTCAACGCTGTGGGACAGCATCCACGCAATCGGGACGACATCAGGAAGCGGTGGAACGACCTACGGGGAAGGTGCGTTCCATGGTATCAAGGCACAACATCGCGGTACAGCGGACTGGCGGCAGACCCCCACCTACTCCCCCAGAATTCACAGCGTGGGAGGAGGAAGTCTTGCATATCCTGCATCCTGAGGGCCTCGCAGAAGTAGGCGGAGGAATGGACTCTGGTAAGTCAAATCTCCACTACTTCATTCCCCCCACCCCACCTTCATGCCAAATCATACCCCCACCCCCATCACACCAACTCCTTGCAAATGGCTCACCATCACATCCCACCCATCCCAAAACCTACCCCTGCGTGCGTCCCCAAAGCATGGACACCCATCCCCAAAGCATGCCCACTGCACACACCCATCACCCCCACAAGCCACCATCACAAAAGCCCCCACAAGCGAATGCCAGCACTGGGGAACACGGCCACCCACCGATTACACGAAATGCCACACACAGAAGCAATAACCATACTCTTATACCCCTGCAGGACCCGAACGCCACCACACCGCCCAGGAGGGTCCAGAGATGTCCATCCCAACCCAGAAGAGGCCCCCAGTGATGACAGCAGCTCTGTCTCACTGGACCCTGATGACCAGCCCGGCCCATCGGGGACCTCGGGACAGTCGGTTCCCCACAGACAGCCACAGGCTACACCAGACCTAACCCCCTCTGGGAACACCAGCACAGCTCCCACCCAGCGGGCCCATGCCTCTGTCTCCAGGACACGTCAATCAGCGGTGTGTCCACCACTACAGGGCACCCAGGTTGACCCACCACCCCAACAACAACAGGGACCTGGGGGCAGTGGTAGTGGGCACACCGTCCAGGGGACAGAGGCCCAGGGAAACAGGGGAACTGGGAGGGCTGCTGTGCGACAGGGGGGGGACAGGCCCAGGGAACCGACTCTCCAAGAGGCCCTCTCCTCCATCATGGGAGCATACCACCACTCCCAGGAGACGATGGCTACGGTACTGGCCAGGTTCCAGGAGATCCAGGTCATGCAGGAGCAACAGTACATGGGGTTCAGAGAGGAACTGAGGAACATTAGTTCCGCAATGGGGACCATCGTCGTGGCCCTAACCCAGATAGTCACCACATTGCGGGACCATGTGGCACCACAAAGGGCCCCTGTCACTAGCCTGGACCAGGAACAGCCTACCACCTCCGCCGGCGCTAGTGGACAGGAGGCCCTCACACAACGACGGGCCACCAGAACCCCATCTCCTGCAGAAGAAGAACCACCCCGCAATCGGAACCTGAGATCTCAAAAGAAGACAGAGTAGGATTGCAAGACCCCCGCCAGCAAACGATACCCCCTGATGTCATCCCACTGTCCCACATTGTCACCCTGTCCAACCTTGAACTGCCCCTGCTCCATCCTTCCACAGGCATATGGACAATGCACCTGTGCGACTGAGAACTGGACTCTGCCATGGACATTACTCCACCATCACCCATCCCCGTTTGACAATCATGGTCCTTAAATTTAGCACTTGAATTAAATCACTTCTTGCACTAAAAAAATCTGGAGTCTGCTTGTATTTTGAACAAATGTATTAGACATAACAGTGCCAAAATGTTCAGTTACATTGTGATGACAACATACCACTGTCACATAGCTGTAGTCCATCGGCAAACAAAGCAGAGGTCACGCAGTGGGGCCCACAGCTCTGAAAACGGAAGGGAAAGTCACAACTCAGTTAACAGGAACTGGGGGGAAACTCAGACAGTAGAGAGGCAGGAGACTTTGAGTAAATGTAAAATGGCGTGGTTGATTCGTACCTGTGTGCTACTGAAAATACTGTTGTATCACTGTGTCCCTGTTGTCTGTGTCGTCCCCGTCGTCTTCCTCCTCTTCACTCTCCACAGGCTCCACAGCTGCTGCAACACCACCATCTGGACCATCCTCCTGCAGGAAAGGCACCTGGCGTCGCAAAGCCAGGTTGTGAAGCATACAGCAGGCCACGATGATATGGCACACCTTCTTTGGTGAGTACATTAGGGATCCACCTGTCATATGCAGACACCTAAACCTGGCCTTCAGGAGGCCGAAGGTTCTTTCTATAACCCTCCTAGTTCACCCATGGGCCTCATTGTAGCGTCCCTTTGCCCTTGTCCTGGGATTCCTCACTGGGGTAAGTAGCCACGACAGGTTGGGGTAACCAGAGTCACCTATTAGCCAAACACGGTGTCTCTGTAGCTGTTCCATCACATAAGGGATGCTGCTATTTCGCATGATGTACGCGTCATGCACTGACCCAGGGAACTTGGCATTTACATGGGAGATGTACTGGTCAGCCAAACAGACCACCTGGACATTCATCGAATGATAACTTTTTCTGTTCCTGTACACCTGCTCACTTCCACTGGGGGGAACCAAAGCCACATGGGTCCCATCAATGGCACCAATGATGTTGGGGATATGTCCAAGGGCATAGAAATCAGCCTTCACTGTAGCCAAATCGCCCACCTCAGGGAAAACAATGTAGCTCCGCATGTATTTCATCAGGGCAGACAACACTCTGGACAAAACCTTAGAAAACATAGGCTGAGACATCCCTGATGATATGGCCACTGTTGTTTGGAATGAGCCACTTGCCAAAAAATGGAGTACTGACAGAACCTGCACCAGAGGGGGAATCCCTGTGGGTTGGCGAATGGGGGACATCAGGTCTGGCTCCAGCTGGGCACACAGTTCCTGTATAGTGGCTCGGTCAAGTCAATATGTAAGTATGACATGTCGTTCTTCCATTGTCGACAGGTCCACCAGCGGTCTGTACACGGGAGGATTCCTCCATCTCCTCACAAGTCCCAGCGGACGGTGCCTAGGAAGGACAACATGGAGCACAGAGTCAAGCAACCCACAGGTACGTAACCACAGCTTGCCCAAAACACGATTCGCTATGCATTGAATGGCTTGTATGAGTGGCAATGCAAGGCCTAGGCCTGTGTGACGCAGTAGAAATTAAGCCATGTGGGCCCTTGAAATGGCGGCTGCCTGACCTGTGAAGTGTGACAATGGGATGTGAGGTCAATGCGCTGGTGTGGCACACCGTGGCGGTAGGCGGTCGAAGACCGCGGTGCAAAACAGCATTGGTTAACATTGAGCCCTATGGGTCTCAGGAGCCAATGACGATGGGCGCCGCCGGGCGTGGTACGCACCGCCGGGCGCGGTACGCACCGCCGCGGTACGCACCGCCGCGGGCGTGACCGCCATTTTCTAACTGCTTAATCACTCGAGACCTGATCATCCACAGGAGAGGACCTATACTGCAAGTGCTGCTGTGACCTCGATCTGGGAGATACAATGGCTGCTGCGACTGGGGAAAGGGCCCCTGCCTTCACATCTGAGGAATTGGAGAAACTTGTGGATGGGGTCCTCCCCCAGTATGCGCTACTCTACGGTCCTCCAGACCAACAGGTAAGTACACGGAGAGCACGTAGTATGGGCTATGCCTGTGTTGAGTGGGGTGGGTGTAAGATGGTGGGGAGGGGTGCGAATGGGGAGTGCAACGCACGACAGATGAGAGCATGTGCCACATGGCAAGGTTGGGGGGGGGGCCACTCACATCGACCATGCAGGAAAGTGATGATATTTCTTGTTCCATCCTGTCCATGTCACATAGGTCAGCGCCCATCAGAAGATCGACATTTGGCGTGCCATCGCCAAGGACGTCCGGGCCCTGGGGGTCCACAACAGACGGGGCACCCACTGCCGCAAGAGGTGGGAGGACATCCGCCGCGGGAGCAGAAAGACCGTCGAGGCTCTGCTGGGGATGGCCTCCCAACCTAGGAGGGGTGCCACACGGCAATTGACCCCCTGATGTCCCGGATCCTGGCGGTGGCCTACCCCGATTTGGATGGGCGCGTGAGGACATCACAGCAGACACAAGGGGGTGAGTATCAGCACATTCTGCTATATTAGCGCACAGTGGAGGTGTCTGGGTGGGGGAGGAGGGCTGTGGCTATCTCTAGGCCAGGGCGGTTTCTGTAGGCTAGGCCCCTCCATTAGGCATGGCCCTGTGCCCCCGCCCCCCAACTCTGTAGGGTGCTAAGTACAGATATCCATGGTTGGGCCTCACCTATGTGTGCATTTGTCGTCCATTGACTTGTAGGCCAAGTCACAATAATTGAGTAGTGTACCCCGAGTGCGCGGCGTAGTGCAGGGGGCTTCTGTGTCTGTCCTCTCCGCCAACGGTGCCGCTAATGCATGCACTCAACATGTCTTTCTTTCTTCTCCCCCCCCTTTTTTTGGTTTTCCTGTTCATGTGTGCATTAGCATCATCAGGCGGAGGAGAAGTGGCATCGGCGCACGAGGGAGCTGCATCTCACATGGCCCCGGAGGGCCATGCAACCGACTCAGAGTACACCAGTGAGATGGAGGGCGAGGGGGGCTCCACAACGGGGACCCGTGGAGACGTCAGTGACACCGACACGTCCTCGGAAGGGAGCTCCCTTGTGGTGGCGGCACCACCCGTGCCCACCACAACAACAGGTTCAGCCGCCACCCAGCGCACCAGCCCCGCCCTCCCAGCAGCCCCTCAGCGTTCACCCCGTGCCCGCTCGGCCAGGAAGCCGGGCTTCTCCTTCGCCCCTGGCACCTCAGGTCCTGCCCCAGTTACCCCTGCTGCCCTCAGTGCGGAGATCATTGACCTCCTCCAGACGCTCATTGTTGGGCAGTCTACCCTTTTGAATGCCATCCAGGGGGTAGAAAGGGAGGTGCATCGGAGCAATGCATACCTGGAGGGCATTCATTCGGGTCAGGCTGCCCATCAGCGATCGTTCAACGCTCTGGCCTCAGCACTGACGGCAGCAATTGTCCCTGTGTCTAGCCTCCCCCCTCCAACTTCCTCAACCCAGTCCCACTCCCCTGTTCCTCTGCCTATCCCAGATACACCTACAGACCAGCCTGCACACACCTCAACACCCAAGGGCAGCTCATCCAGACATAAGCACCACAGATCACACAAGCATTCACCCAAGCAACATCCACATGCAGACATGCCAACAGCCTCTGCCTCCTCTGTGTCCCCCTCCTCCTCGTCTCCCTCCTCCCTCCCTGTCACGTCTCCACTCACACCTGCATGCACACCACCATCAGCCAGTACATCCATCACCACCACACCCACAAGAACAGTCCGCACCCGTGCAGTCACCACCCCTACTGCCATTTACACGTCCCCTGTGTCCTCTTCCACTGTGTCTGTCACCCCCTCTTCCAAACCACACAAACGCAGGCAGTCCCCCACCCAACAGCCATCCACCTCACGACAGCCTCCAGCACAAGCACCTGCACCCAAAGACAGCACACTTGACTCTCCTACAACCACATCCTCTCCCTCCACTCCCATACCCACTGCACCTGCCCTTCCCATTGCTCCTAAAAAGTTGTTCCTCTCCAAAATTAACCTCTTTGCATCACCTGACCCACCCCCTCCATCTCGTAAGAGTCCAAACAGCACCTCAGCCACCACAAGCCCTGCACCTACTAGGACCATCGTTCAGGGCTATTGGAGTCCACCAGCTCCTAGGGCAGGAACATCGGCCAGCAGCAAGGGGACAGCCAGCCCACCCCCTGGGAAAAAAAACAAAAAAGGGAAGGGCCGGCGCGACAGGCCTGAGACGGCTGCCCCCAAGGACACCACCCTTGCACCGTCACCTGGCCCATCCACAAAGGGAGGCAAGGGCCCCAGAGATTCCGCCAAGGGGGGCAAGGGCAGCAGGGCGGACAAGTCCGGCAGCAGGCGAGCTGCCCAGGAGGACCCCACAGCCCCATTTGGGGTGTGACGGAGGACACCCAGGGGCCCAGGAGTCCTGCACAGGAGGGCCCCACAAGCGATAGGTCGGATGGCGACTGAGCGGGAATGATTGCCCAGATCTGGTTCCCTAGGAACACAAGACAAGCACCGCTGAACAGGGCCCTGCCGTGAGAAGCACCGCTGAACAGGGCCCCGCCGTGAGAAGCACCGCTGAACAGGGCCCCGCCGTGAGAAGCACCGCTGAACAGGGCCCCGCCAAGAGAAGCACCACTGAACAGGGCCCCGCTGTGAGAAGCACCGCTGAACAGGTCCCCGCCGTGAGAAGCACCACTGAACAGGGCCCCGCCGTCTCTGCACCGCTCCCCTGGGCCCTTCCTGTCAAGCACCGCTCCGCTGGGCCCTTCCTGTCAAGCACCGCTCCGCTGGGCCCTTCATCTCAAGCACCGCTCCGCTGGGCCCCGCCGTCTCTGCACCGCTCCGCTGGGCCCTTCCTGTCAAGCACCGCTCTGCTGGGCCCTTCATCTCAAGCACCGCTCCGCTGGGCCCTTCATCTCAAGCACCGCTCCGCTGGGCCCTTCCTCTCAAGCACCGCTCCGTTGGGCCCCGCCGTCTCTGCACTGCTCCGCTGGGCCCTTCCTCTCAAGCACCGCTCCGCTGGGCCCTTCATCTCAAGCACCG
This sequence comes from Pleurodeles waltl, assembly GCF_031143425.1. Classification (NCBI taxonomy): domain Eukaryota; kingdom Metazoa; phylum Chordata; class Amphibia; order Caudata; family Salamandridae; genus Pleurodeles; species Pleurodeles waltl. Next base: position 503,243,012 of record NC_090443.1, read on the forward strand.
CTCCGCTGGGCCCTTCCTCTCAAGCACCGCTCCGCTGGGCCCTTCATCTCAAGCACCGCTCCGCTGGGCCCCGCCGTCTCTGCACCGCTCCGCTGGGCCCTTCCTGTCAAGCACCGCTCCGCTGGGCCCTTCCTGTCAAGCACCGCTCCGCTGGGCCCTTCATCTCAAGCACCGCTCCGCTGGGCCCTTCATCTCAAGCACTGCTCCACTGGGCCCTTCCTCTCAAGCACCGCTCCGCTGGGCCCTTCCTCTCAAGCACCGCTCCGCTGTGCCCCGCCGTCTCTGCACCGCTCCGCTGGGCCCTTCCTGTCAAGCACCGCTCCGCTGGGCCCTTCATCTCAAGCACCGCTCCGCTGGGCCCCGCCGTCTCTGCACCGCTCTGCTGGGCCCTTCATCTCAAGCACCGCTCCGCTGGGCCCCGCCGTCTCTGCACCGCTCCGCTGGGCCCTTCATCTCAAGCACCGCTGGCCCATTGGCAGGGCCGGATCTGTGTCGGGCAGGGCTTCACGAAGCACTCTGGGCACCATGCCTCCTCCATAACCAGTGGAGTCTGTAATCCACCAGATGGACTGTGGCTTTGCACTCCCCAGGATGGTACAGTGGGCAAGCCACCCACTGTAGAGACTTGAGAGACTGTGGCTTTGCACTCCCCAGGATGGTACAGTGGGCAAGCCACCCACTGTAGAGACTTGAGAGACTGTGGCTTTGCACTCCCCAGGATGGTACAGTGGGCATGGAGGCCCCTCGTGGATCTGGCGTCGTGGACTCATGTGGCTGAGGTGCCCCCCCTTCCCTTCCCCCTGAGGTGCCTGTGGTTTTATTATCTGATGCCCCAGCAGTGTTCTCTCCAATGGAATCGGGTCTCATGTGTGGGCTTTGCCCATGTGTTAATGCACATTGGCCCACGAACAATGGCATGTACCCAATATGTGCCAGACTTTTGGACTATGTATACATTGTTCATGTTGTGATTTATTTATTTTAAATATCTCATATTTCACTTCAGTTCAAATATGCTTTAATATACTTCTATTTTAATGATCATTTTATTGTGTCTTTGAATTATTCTGGGGGGTTTCGGGGGTGTAAATCTGAGTTGTTGCTCTGCTTTGGTGTGTGGGGATTTGGGGGGGTGGGTGTGTTGCGTATGTGTGTGCCCGTTACCTTTTCTCCTCCCTCCTCCCCTGTGTCGTAGGTGCAGTACTCACCGTTGTCTCCTGCGGCAGCGTTCGTGCTCCTGGTAGAGGAGCAGGTAGACAATCGCTGGTAGGATGTTTAATTCGGGTTCCATGCTGTCCAGATTGCTCGTGGAGTGTATAAAGGTGAGCGTTTTCCCGTTCGTGGTCTGTTTCTGCCGTGTTTTTATCGGCGGGGCTCCCGCCCCAGAAAAGGTGGCGGATTGGTGGGTCGTGATAGGGTGGGCGGTACATTGTCTGCCGCCTGTCTGTTGGCGGTGACCGCCGCGCTGTTTGTTTGCCCCACCGTGGCGGTCGGAGTGTTAAAGTGGCGGGCTGTGTTGGCGGTTCCCTCCAGGGTCAGAATTCCATTTTTTTTACCGCCTGCCTGCTGGCGGGTTGGCCGCCGCTTTAACACCGACCGCCAGGGTCAGAATGACCCCCTCAGTCTACTGTCCTTTTGGTAAAGCGCCCTCCCAAAATGGGGGGAGCGTGGCCCCTTAGGACTCGGGGCCGCCGTGGCCCAACCTCCCCCACTAGTTGTGCGTCGGGCTGGCCATAGGGCTTCTGCCCTTACACCTCGCGAGGTGTGGGGGAGGAAGTTTAAACTTGGGGGGCGCGTAGGGGTAGCATCACTTCTGGGTCCCGGCTGCTGTACACTAGGGAGGGGGGCTATTTAAGTGCCCCCCCCCCAAGAAAGGCTCTGCCTTTTGCGTACGGACAGAAGTCGGGGGCTCCGGTACCAGCATGCAGTTTTCGGCAGGACCAGAGGAACCTGAGGAACATCGGATTCACCAGTTCATTCGCAAAGGCTGGACCCCTTTGCTCGGATCGGAGGTTTTACTCAGTGCTACTAGTTGCGCGCCTTTTCCCTGGACATGTATTGCTTCGTCTGCCCCCCGCTCTTATGATTTAAACTAGGCTGCCCCTTAGTTGCGATCCCAAGGGCCCTCAATAGAAAGCTTTGCCCGACTTGGAGAAGCGCCTCCAATTCCGGTAACTCGTGGTGCGACTCGGCGCCCTCATTGTAAAGCACAGGTTGATAGGCACGGTGCCCCTCTCTGCCTCACCTTTAGTGAAACGCGCCCCTTTTTATTGAAATTTCGGCACTTTAGAGAAACGTGTGTGTTCATCCACACAGCGCCTCTCCCAGGGGGTTATTATTCAAGCGTTTCGTCTCGATTAATTTTTTGAGCCTTCTGCGATTTGAGGCTCAAATTGTTAAAATCACAAACACAGGTGGCAGGATGGCTCAGTGAGCTGAAGGCTCACCGCTGTAATTTGCAGTGCTTTGGGGGTCCCCTTTGCTTAATTCTAGTCTAACTTGTGTCTACCAGTTCCCTAGGCCCCTTGTTCCCTTGTACCGCCTTGTTCTTTACGGTACATACCTCTAGATCTTACTTACTGCTAGGCCTTCCTGACCTAGCTGGGTGACACCCAGTTTTCTTTCACTGCAACGTCGGCCTGGTCTGGGCCAGGAACGCACATCATCTCAGGGTAAGTGGGGGTAACTGAGGGGGGTTGTATTGGTGGTAAGGATGCTGTTTAATTGTTTATGATTATTATTGTGCGCATAAAATTAGAAAAGTAATTGAGACTGGGATATTAGTAATACTGTGTTGTAAATAATATTTGTGCATTTGCAAATCCAACGTTATACTGTATTGTGGCAATTTCAATTGCACTTAAAAATCATGGCTTGTAATCATAGGAAGGTTGGTAAAAGGAAGGGCAGGGACCCTGAACTGTCACAGCTTTTGAAATTAATGTTGGCCAAATTGGGCAATGGGGATTCAGACAGTGGAAACTCTGCATCCGATGGGGAAAACAATTGTACAGAGAGTGACCACCCTAGGCGCTTACATGTGCCCCCTAGCGCAGCATTCCCTCCTGTTAAGCGTAGATGTAAAAGGCAGGTTTCAAGCACTCAGCAGCCAGCTGACGCTACAAGATCAGCTCCCCTTCCAGCGCAATCCCCTACGACAGGTACATTACCAGTGTCTTTAAGCGCCAATACAGAGGTCCCTCCAGTAGAGCAAAGAGCAGTACCTACACTCGAGTTAGGGGTCTTGTTTAGCAAGGGTCAGTAACTTCCCTGGCTTGGAGGAAGAAACGTATTATATCAGTTTGCTGAGCCCCACCGCTAAGTGCCACACTGAAACCTTGAGAGGCGATGGTAATATTTCAGTTTCTGCAGGGCTTTAAGTGGTACTGATCTGGAATACATTGATGACATCATTCTTTACCAGCAGCATAGAGCAGGGTTTTCTTGTTTGTGGTGGAGAGCACACTTCTGCCCTTAGCATCCCAAACCACCAGTGCACACTTCTGTCTTTTGAAGAGGAATGTAAAAACAAGGGAAATAACTTAATTGAACTGTCTATGCAGCAGGTACAAAAACCCAGAGGACTTATAGACTGTGGAAATCTATGTGTAACCTCTAGGTACTGGAGATTTGGAAATCTGTCTGTAACCTGAAGGTACTGGTGATTAATAAGATTTGTGATCATTGCCTACATATTCACCCCATAGCTTGTGCTCTAATAAGTGATATTCCTTTGTGCCGGACATGTGACTGCATGGTGGCGAGATCTCTCGTTTGCGATGAACTATGCCTTTTGGTGAAATATGACTTTCACTGTGTCACTTAATGTCACCTCTTGCAGAGATTAGTTATATTTATGGATGAAATAATGACCAGATTACTGCTAGAAGGGGATCTGTAGGCATGAAATGAGGTGATGCTTCTATTAAGAGAGTAGGAGGGCACATGCCAAAGCATATGACTCACAGGACTGATATTAAAGTAAGCCACATCCACTGTTCTTCCTCAAACTAGGACTTAATTCACACAGCCGTTCAGGCACGGACATCAAAGTGACTTGTCTGAGGCGACCTTCACTTGATGAAATCACACTGCTGTGAATCCTAGGACTTTCTGGCTTGAGACAGCCCTGGAATCTCTTTATATGTTTACATTAATTTTCCCTCTCACATCGGTGGTTTACAGGAATACTTTTGGCAGTCTGTGCGTTGCTGTAAGAAAAACAAATTGAAAGCAAAATATTTCTATGTGTGTGCCAAGAATGTAGAACGAATCCCCACACACCAGGGTAGTCACAGCTCCCCTGCAGATCAGAAAAAAGTACAAAGATATATTATTTCAAGAGGCATCTAAACCGAAAATGACTACTAATGCCCTTGTCCCCTGTTGCTGTCAGGTAGGTTGGCACTATACACATATACATACATATAATGCTGACATATTTTTTAGGTCTGGCATTAACCTTGGCCTTTTGCTTTCACTAAAAGTACATATATAACATAATTACCAATGGATAACTAACTTGTCTTCAGAAGACTACTCAAGAGTTGGCTCTTTCCTTCATAACCACCATACTCAAACAGCAATGGACTGCCAGTGTTGGTAAATGGATGCCAGTGTTGGTAAATATTTTAATCTGATTATGTGTTTTTTTTCTAGATATGTATAGTTCTTTAGAGACTATGGGGGTCATTCTGACCCCGGCGGTCTAAGCCCGCCGGGGCCAGGGTCGGCGGGAGCACCGCCGACAGGCCGGCGGTGCCCCGCAGGGCATTCTGACCGCGGCGGTTCGGCCGCGGTCAGAATAGGCAAACCGGCGGTCTCCCGCCGGTTTACCGCTGCCCTTAGAATCCCCCATGGCGGCGCAGCTTGCTGCGCCGCCATGGGGGATTCTGACACCCCCTACCGCCATCCTGTTCCTGGCGGTTCGCCCGCCAGGAACAGGATGGCGGTAGGGGGTGCCGCGGGGCCCCCGTAAGAGGGCCCCGAAAAGTATTTCAGTGTCTGCTAAGCAGACACTGAAATACGCGACGGGTGCAACTGCACCCGTCGCACCCCTGCAACTACGCCGGCTCAATTCTGAGCCGGCGTCCTCGTTGCAGGGGCATTTCCTCTGGGCCGGCGGGCGCTCTTTTGGAGAGCACCCGCCGGCCCAGAGGAAATGTCTGAATGGCCGCCGCGGTCTTTTGACCGCGGTGCGGTCATTCAGCGGCGGTACCCTGGTGGACGGCCTCCGCCGTCCGCCAGGGTCAGAATGAGGCCCTATGTATTGCTACTATGTCATAACAATAAATTACACACATACTCTTTAAACCTGTTTACCAAATGTATATTTACTCACAATTAAATATGTATATGTATGTGAATATACATATATATATTTATATATGTGTACATATATATATATGTGTGTGTGTGTGTGTATGTGCGTGTATAAATAAAAATAAATAAAATACAATCTATAAATAATATCCAAATTATAAATAAGTACATTAAAGTAACACAAATTAATAATGAATAAATAAATTTAAGAAAAATATAATAATGATTAAAATACATATATATATATATATGTATATATATATATAGATATAAAATTATAAATAAATAAACAGAATATAAATGTACTCTCTTGTAAGCTTTTCTGTGTCTACTCATCACCATATGTCACGTCTCTATTAATCTATCCTCCATCTCTACTCTGGCTCATCCCAAACCCATTCTACTACTTTCATCTCCAAAATAACCCTCCCTAAGCTCTTCCCTCCTCTTCCACATCTAGCTCACCCAAACCTCACTTTACTACCATGATTTCCCAAACAACCCTAATAAATTCTCCCTCATTTATTTAACATTGGCTCATCCAAAACCCCTTGTGCCATTATGATCTCCCTAACCCTTTCCACAGACTCTTCCCTCCTCCATCTCTCCTTTACTCATCCCAAGCCTCGTCCTATTACTAAAAACTCCCAATTAACACTTCTGGATTCTTCCCTCCTCTATCTCTCCATTACTCTAGTCAATCCAACTAATAAGCTCACATATCCTTTGCTCAAATTAACTCATACAAAATACTAAAACTGAACTTGTATTTCCCTATACTAATCCAACACTAATTCTTCTTGGACTCCGGAGTAACGTGCTACTCGCCGAAAAGCGCTTCGACGCCTCGTCAGGGGTAGTAAGTGCTATATAAATACTATTACAATACAATACAATACAATGTGTATTGCTTCCAGATAGTGGACAATGAGCCTTGTGTGTAGGGAGGGAGTTGCCCTACTTGACAGGATGTTCCCATCCCCTTTCTAAGCTTCAAATGATGCCTACTCTGCCACTGGCAGATGAAACTTATACATAGGCCTGCCTCCCTTTTGTCTTTCAAGTGAGGTTGGCTCATACCCCAGTAGGAGAGGGGATGCCCACAACTGATTTAAATGGTAGGCAAATGATTGCCCCCCCAGTCACAGGCTGGTACTGGGTACCATAGAAAATTGGGTTATTAGTTGAGGATGGGTGGAAGACCCATTCAGGAAACAACCATAATCCCTGTCAGGATGAACCACAAAAGTCACTAAATTAACTTCTGCTCCTCCCTCTCGTAGCTTGGCATGAAAAGCAGTCAGGCTTAACCTAGAGGCACTGAGTAAAGCTTTTGTGCAACACACAAATAGTAATAAAGTGAAACGACAACACAAGAAAAATCCCAAATCCATTTAGAAAAATAGAGAAGATATTAATACATATAATGACACTAAAACAAATTAAGTGCAATCAGTAGAACCAGAGTTTTGATTTGTTTAATTTTTTAGTGAAATCTAGCACCTAAGAGATCAAAGCACCACTTGGGGGTTAGGACTCACTCAAGCAGAGACAAAGTGCAGGGTTCAAGGCCTCTGAAGCTTGCTACGTGTCTGTAATTCACACTGGAGGCCAGCCTTCTAGGCTTTGGAGACACTTCTGGTGGTCCTGAGTTAAGGAGTGTGAGAAACTAGGGCTGAGTGCAGAGGCCCCATAACTTTTTGCCCCCATTTTCCACTTTATGCTGGTGTTTTCCTGACTCTGATGGTGCCCTGTATATGGTAGGGCATGTAGGTTTAGGGACCACAGCATAGGTGGTGCACACCTAGGTGCATTGCTGAGGTGCCCAGTGTCATTTTAAAAGCAAGCCTGCCTTGCTGGCTGCTTTTAAATTAAAGTTATATGCAAATTCGACTTTGGAATTAAAGGTACTTCCAAAGTCTTAAACTACCTTATTTTTACATATAAGTCACCCCTAAGGTGTGCCCTATGTGCCCCTAGGGCTGGGTGCCATGTAACTATAAGCAGGGACTTTATAAAAATAGATTTATAAGCCCTGGTGAGGTAAAAACAGCCAAATTCGTTTTTCCCTCATTGAAGTAAATGGCCTTCATAGGCTAGAATGGGCAGACTTTATTTTAAATTTTAAAGTCTCCTTAAATGTTACATACCAAGAATTTGGTATCAAATTGATTGTTATAATAAATCCCACAACTTCCAGTTGTTGGATTTAATATAACTAGTGCAGGTAAAAAGTTTAGACTTTACCTAAAAAGTTGCCAATTTCAGCTCTGCATTGTTTTTGCTGCTGTGCTCTGATTGGCCAGCCTGCAGCAGCTTCTGCCAGGCTACTTTAATGAGGTGTGAAGTGGCCTGGCTTCACACAAAGGAATGTGCTTGGGGGAGAGAATCTCCCCTCAGCAGATGGTGAGGCAGGAAGGGGGAGGGCTGCCAAACTGGTCTTCAAAGGCAGAGAAGGACATCTGGAGCACCCAGCAACACCCCCACATCCTGCAACCCCAGACAGCTAGGTGCCCCCTTGATTAGATTAGGAGAGGGCAGGAGAGGGGTGTGTTTATGATTTTTAGCCACACCAGTGGGTGGGCTCAGCCAGATCTCTCCACCAAAAATCAGATTCATCCATTTTGGATTTTTAGAGACTGTTGCCTTCTGGGATGGATTTTTGCCACACTTCCCAGGAAGTGGTCATCACAGGGGGACGACCCTGTCCCTGATTGGAGAACCAGGGCCCCCCTGCTTTTCACCCAGGAGCAAGGATAAAACTGGCAGACCTGCACCCACGCCTCAGATGCCCTCCAGAATTCAACAAGAAAGGAACTAAAGAAGAAGAAGGACTGCCCTGTTGGACCCCTGGCCTGCACCTGGACCCTGCACTCAGAAGGACTGCACCAGCTGCACACTTGGGCTTCACCACAAGAAGGACTTTGCCTGGCTTCAACTGGTTCAAGGAGGGACTCCCTGTTTGCTACAGGTGAAAAATTGCTAAACCAGAGTCCCCTGCACCAACTCCTGAAGAAAGCGACCAGCTGACCACTGTCCAGTGGCCAAAAAGGAGTTTGCGCCAGGTGCATTCTGGGAGTTGAAGTCCCACCCCCAAGGACCATCACAGAACTTCTGGATCCTTGGGGTGAGCTGTGGACCCCAAAAGAACCTTAAAAGAACATCTGGGTGAAGCCCCAGAAGTTTGGAAAAGATTTGAGAATTTTTGGAAAAAAGCTCCAGAGAGGGACCGACCCGCCGCGGAAATTCTAGCCGGCTTGCCTCAACCGCGACCCGGCCTGACTTCGTGGTTCGTCCCGGTAAAGAAAAACATCCAAAAAAGAGACTAAGGGCCTGATTCTAACTTTGGAGGACGGTGTTAAACCGTCCCAAAAGTGGCGGATATACCACCTACCGTATTACGAGTCCATTATATCCTATGGAACTCGTAATACGGTAGGTGGTATATCCGCCACTTTTGGGACGGTTTAACACAGTCCTCCATAGTTAGAATCAGGCCCTAAGTCCGAACGTAAAAAGTTGACCGGGACCTCCCAGCCATCGTATCCGAGAAGGGCCCCATAGACGTCGGATCAAGATCCAGGTTTACCCCGGTCGAAGGATTTTCATCTCGAAAAAACGACTAAGTCCGAAGGTAAAAGTCTCCACCGAGGAAACCCACATCGCGTATCCGGACAAGGGGTCCAGGAGGTCGGATTCAACTGGCAGGTTCGTCCCGGTGAAGAAAAACTTCAAAATAAAGACTAAGTCAGAAGGTAACTTTTTAACCGAGGCCTCCCGCGACCTGTAGCCGAGCAGGGCTCCATCGCGGTCGGCCTGAAAGTTTGACTTTGCCCCGGTCGAGGTGCAACCAGATGACTCGATTGGCGCTTTTTGTTTCTAAGCGCTAGAAAAGTAATAATTCTTTAAAAATTCATATCTCCGGTTCCCCTGAACCGATTTTAATTGTTTTTGTGTCATTTTAAAGATAAAAATATAAACTATGTTTATAAATTGGTTTTGGATTTTTAAACTGTTTCCTGTGTTTTATTTAATTACTGTTTTGTGATATTTGAATGCTTTACACTTTGTCTCCTAAGTTAAGCCTTGACGCTTAATTTACTGAGACCTAACTGTACCTATGTGGAGGTTAGTGGCTTGTTGCTAGGTGTAGGTACCTACCTGCCCTACCAATAACCCATTTTCCAACAAGGAGATTACCCAGTTCTCCTTCAAGCAGCAAGGCAGGTCTTCAAGCATAAGGGCAGTGTTCTGGTAGCAGTGGGGCACTCCTCTGGCTCTGGGGGTCAAGGCAGTTCTTCTGAAGTATTCCACAGGTCCATGAGTGTACTGAAGAGGACTTTACCATTAAAGAGGAGTTTAAATTACATCTAGGGCTCCCGGTTGTATGGTATTTTTTGTTTTTATCCATAATTATTTTGGCCACCTTATTGGTATTTATCCATATTTATTATGTGTTTTGAGAATAAATGGATCATAAGATGGTACATTTCCAAATGTATTTAATCGATAAACACACACTCACACTTTGATGCCTGTCACGTTTTATCAAATTAAGCAATCAAATATAACAAAACATTACACCACAGGTAAATATTACCATTGCCCTTCGTTTGTATATTAACATCTGCCTGTATTTAAAGACATCTCGTCCTGTTCTATAACTCCTCATGCTGTCTATTTGCTCAACTGTTTCTCTGTAATTCACAAAAGACCGCATGGCAAGTCACTCACAAGAAGCTCAACTTTCAGTATTTTTCCACTTTTAAACATAAATACAGACAGGGAACACATTGTTTTCTGTCTGTATTTATCTGTAAAAATCAGTAAAAACAGAAAACTGAAAGCCTTAATTACATTTAATTTGAAATTAAACATTACAGTCCTACCTGCTCCCAGTTAAAAGTTAGTAATTAATAAATGTAATAAGGTAAGCCAGTGTTATCCCATGGGAGAGATAGGCCTGACAACAGTTAAAATGAATTTAGGGTTTTTTGACTATCAGAACACGTACAATTTAGGAACACTTGTCCTACTTTATACATGCAATGCACCCTGCCCTATGGGCCTGCCATAGGGTTGACTTATATGTGTTAAAATGGAAGATTTAAGCCTCACAAAAGGTTTATTTGGCCATGTCGAAATAGCAGTTTAAAACTGCACTACAGGCTCCAGTGCAGGCTGAAGACATTTTAAAAGGCTACTTTAGTAGATGGTGCAATGAGTGCTGCAGCCCCACTAGTAGTATTTCATTTACAAACCCTGGGTACATGTAGTACCATCTACTAGGGACTTATAGTAAATATGCTAATTGGGGGTAGGCCAATTATACAATGTTTTAGGGATTTGTTTTAGCACTGGGTAGCAGTGGTAAAATGCACAGAGTTCCAATGCCAACCAGGGGTGAAGGCAAATTTTTGGGGGAAGACCACATCAAGGATGTCGAGTCCTCCATAGAACTCTCCTCAGAACACCTCTGGACCTGGGAATACTCAGAAGGATTGCCCTGTTGCCTGGAAGAACCTAAAGGCAGGTTGAATCTGCTTGCTTTGACTCTAGGATCCCAGACATAACTCCAAGGGTCAGTAGGCTGACTTCCTGTTTGAGCAAGCCTTATCCTGCTTTCCCATTGGCCAATCCCAACTGGACCTGACCTGCTTCCTTCTGCTGGCTTCTGTGGGAGCAAGTCCTGAATCCCAAACACCCAAGTACTATCTCCAAGGTCCTGGACCCTTGGCTGTGGTCAAGGTGTATTTCTCCTTCCCTAACTGCAAGTTTCACTGGACTTAATGTCTGAGCATCAACTTCAACACCCTTGGTCAACAAAATAATCTAATTTTTTGATCACTGAGGCCCATGTTGTTATGAGTCGCTCCAGTGAGCCTGTAATAAACATTTTAATAAGGATCTGATTCTTTTGTCCAGGATACATGGAGATGAATTAAAACAGACCAGATTATTTTGGTCAGGCTGCTAAAATTTGCTGTCCTGATGAAGACCCCAAGGGCTCAAAACGTCAACTTATCAGATTTCATCCATATCACTGATTGTTAGGCTGTTGAAAACCAAATGCATATAACACTGGGTTTTTAAGAAGTCATTATTGGCCTGGAGAAGAAACCTTTTGAACATATTCCAAATATCATCAATGAAATATATGATTATTATTGTTAGGCTCACTTATTTGTACTTACACTGCGTAGTCACTTGGAGCACCCGCATTTGGACTATCAATTGGATTTGTGTTATGATGAATGAATGAAAAGCATCAATCCTCATTTTTATTGACTGTATTTATCACGTATGATTATTTGTCAGTTGCATCATGTATCTTGTATCAGTCACGGAATGAATGATTCCTAGAGTATCACTGTACTATACAAGTTGTATTACTCCTTTTCCTTGGAATACTGGGTGCCCCATATTTTTGATGAGCTAAGTAAAACTGCAGCAGACCTAAAATGTAGGTTTTGTCACTTTAGCAGGATCTGACACTGTGATGATGTCAACAAGATGCCCACTGTGACTAGGCCCATTCGCATCATGGACAAAAGAAGGGGTTTGCCTAAGTGTTAGCTAACATTTGCCTGTAACAGGGAACGACTCTGAAGTTAATCAGGTTCTTGGGCCCAGCCCACAGGCCATCCTGTCGAGGGCACAACAACACCTCCCCGCACCGAAAGCCTTTTGTCCCAGTCCTGGGAGCAAGTTCACAGCTCATTCATGCCTATTCAAATGCTAATTACTAGCTGGAAAAAAGAGAGCAAGCAAAATACAGATTGAGATTCGATGGACTTCAGACAGGGCAAATGTAACTTTTCTAAAAGTCCTCTCTCTCTAAAATATGTATTAGAAATTTTACTTCACCAATGAATCAGGCTTGTGATAAACAGTTTAAAAATTATAAAAATGAAGTTTGTAGGTTTTTCCTAAGCACAGCTAACATTTATTGATCGTAATGTATCCCAATGCCTTTCTGTGAAACAGCCAACACTCCTACAATAAAAACAGGTTTTAGGGATTTGTAAACGTAAGGATATGTTTAACAATAAACTTTTGCATGTTCTAATTTTAAATTCCATTCACCCTGGCATACAGCTGTTAACGCATCCTTCTGGATGACTTAGGCCCTCATTCTGACCTTGGCGGTCGGCGGAGAGGCGGCGGTCGGACCGCGAACAGACCGGCGGTCAGAAAAATGGCATTCTGACCGCGGCGGTCACCGCCGCGATCGACCGCCACTTCCCCACTCCGACCGCCACGGCGGTCATGACCGCCGGGCTGGAGTTTGCGCACTCCGGCCCGGCGGTCGTCCCAAGACCGCCAACGGTATCATGACCCTGCCTACCGCCGCGGTTTCTGGCGGTCGGGAACCGCCATGCGAACCATGGCGGTAAGCACTATCGGGGCCAGGGAATTCCTTCCCTGGCACTGATAGGGGTCTCCCCCACCCCCCACTACCCACCCGAGTCCTCCCCCCACACCCTTCACCCCCCTGCCATCCCCCAGAGGTGGTACGAACCCCCTCCCCACCCCCACCCCGACATGCACATACATGCACCCCGACATGCACACACCCCCAACATGCACATATACACACCCCCTACACACACATACACAACGGGGACACATACCCGCACACATACATGCAGACATGCGCACCTGCCGAACAGCACACATTACCCATAGACACAGCAGCACCCCCCGCCCGCATACACGCACTCACACACCCCCTCTACACACTCACACGCACACCCCCATGCACGCCCACATCACACAACACCCCCCCTCCCCCTCCCCTCACGGACGGTCAACTTACCTTGTGCGTTGGTCCTCCGGGAGGCGACGGGAGCCATGGGGAGGTGACCGCCAACAGAACACCGCCAACAGAAGACCGCCACACAGATATGTGGGTCGTAATTCTGTGGGCGGTGTTCTGCTGGCGTGGCGGTGGAGGTTGACCAGTCTCCACTTTTCCGCCGACCGCCAGTGTGGCTGCTGGCGGTTTCCCGGCGGAACGCTCCCAGCGGTCGGAATGCGCACAGCGGCGTACCGCAGCGGTCGGCGGTCTTCACCGCGGCGGTAACTCGGCGGTCTCGCGAAAAGACCGCCAAGGTCAGAATGAGGGCCTTAATGTTTAAAAGGAAGGTTTAGGCCTGTCAAAAGGGGTTATTCTGACATGTTTAAAACTGCACAGACAGGCTACAATGGTAGGCTGGGAGACAGTGCCAGTGCAGTAGATGGCACTGTGAGTGCTGCAGTCCTTTGTTAGCATTTAATTTACACACCCTGAGTACACGTGCACCGTATACTATGTAGTTATAGACAAATCAAATACACCAATCAGGTTCATACCGATTTTACCATGTTAAAAGGAGGAACACAAGCATTTTACCACTGGTCCATAGAGGTAAAGTGCACAGAGTTCTATTATAGCTGTCAAAACTGGGTTCAGCAAAAAGACAAAAACAAATTGGCCTGACCCCGAAAAAAGGCATATTTCCAACATGAACCCTTCATTGAAACCTCTCTTCAAGTCTCTCAATGCTTTCTTATCTGGATACAAATGTAACCACTTTCTTAACACATTCAGCTTAACAGTCATAACTGTGTTTTCTAGGCACTTCTCTGTCCCTGTCTTCCTGTGTCCCACCTTGTCCACTTCCGCAATGAGAAACTGGGTGCCTATCATTAAACATTTGGGGCCGTATTTATACTTTTTTTAGCGCCGCATTTGCGCCGCTTTTTGACGCAAAACGGCGCAAACCTACAAAATACAATGGTATTTTGCAAGTTTGCGCCGTTTTTGCGTAAAAAAACGACGCAAATGCGGCGCAAAAAAAGTATAAATACGGGCCTTCATACTTTTGACAGAATTTGCATGTGAATAGATAACATACTCCCTTGTTGTAATTACAGTATGTGCCAATAAATTATTTTCCCCGTCTGACTCCCTCACTCCTCCCTCACTGTGATGAGACACCCTGAAAAAAAACTGTATGGGCAGTGAAAACCCACTCACTGTTCAGTGTGTCGCACATGGAGTGTCATGTGTTGGAGACAAAACTAGCTGTCTGTAGACAGGTCGCCTCGACCGCGTCCAGTGAGTCTCCCAACTGGCGCCGTTCGCGCGTATCTCTTGCCTCGCTCCAGCGTTCCCATGGTAAAATGGGAACGCCAGCAGACGCTGCGGGCCCGGACTTCCGGGACCCACCAAGAAAAGAAACAACGGACTGGAAGGAGGCGGAGTTGGAGACGGCATCGACGAAGATGGAGGAAACGAAGATGCCGAACGCCAAGGAAGGAGAAGAAGCGCCGACCCCGGAAAAGGAGTTTTACACCCCTGAAACAGCTTCGGAGACCTGCGAGGCAGTTCCTCTTCGAAGCGGAGTTCTTACCGGCTGCCAATCCCGCCACGACCCTGGAGGGTCGTGGCTAAGTCAGGTACGGTCCTTCTTGGGACGGAAGACTTACAAAAGAAATAGCAGTGCACAAGGAAGGAGAGGCGGGGAGAAGAGGGAGGGGTCGGAGGGGACCCTGGTCGGAAGGGAACAGCCGGGCACGATTGGGGAGCACTCTGGGCACAGCTCTGAATGGTAAGAATAAGAGCGTGCTGTAAAGGTACCTAAGGCCCACAACCCTGACTGGGCACTTCCTTTTCTACCCCCTCACCACTAAAACCCGAGCACCTTCCCTCCTTGCATGCCGACCCCTAAGGCAAACCCACAAAATACCCCACAGCCGACTTACCTGTGGTCTCCTCTGTGTCTTTTTTTTCGGTATCCGAGGGAGACCAGATAAATCAACGTCCACCAAATCCAATAAGAGAAAAGAATACCCGACAATTAAAGGACAAGAAGACTCAGCAAGACCTACAGACAAGAACAATTCCTCTACACTCTTATGAACTGTACTAGATTTAAAATAAAGACAAATTACTCACCGTACCGAAGCCTTCGACTCCTCTGTACCGCCAGTAGCCTATCACACTGTCTAAATCGTGACACGCTTTGCTGGGTTTACGCTCTTCTGTGGCTAAAATTGCTCATTGTATCTCAGCCATGCAAGCACTCCAAAGATAATGATAATGCTGGTATTCTGAACTCACCTATATATTTTCTTAAACCTACAATCTTCTCACATGTAATATTTGCGTAGATAGCGAATGCTGCTGCCCAAGTGTTTTTGTTTGCGGGACTTGAAGTTGACTTGCTAATTTCTCTCTCTTCTGCCTTTGATCCTTATTTGCACCTTGGTTCAAGCAACTTGAACAGGTCAATGTACTTATTCCCCAAATGTTTTCTGTCATGCAAGTCAGACCCTCCAGAACATCTCCCATTTTCAAATCCCAAAGGATCATCCGCCACCCCTTCCTCGTCATTCTCATCCTTGTTTTTCTTTCCTTTGTCCACTTCCCCTATGCTCTGGTCCATCCTTGTCCCTTTGTCTATTACGTCCTGTGTGTCTGTCTGTCAACTCTTTGTCTCCTTCTCTTCCCCCGCCATCTCCTGCTTCCTCTTCCCTCCTGTAAGACCTGCCAGCCTTGGTGTGGTCTTCTCTCAAACTTTTTGCCTATTCCTCTCCTGTAACTGATATTTATTTTTTGTTAACTTTTGGGCTCTGTGCACTTTATCACTGATAACCAGAGCTAAAATGTTTGTGCTCACTCCTTAAAACATGATAAATCGGCCTATATCTGTTTGTCACATTTAATTTACTAATACGTCCCTAGTAAAATGGTACAACACCTAACCATTGCTTGGACATTAAATGCTACTAATGGACCTGCAGCACTTTTGTGCCACCTACATAAGTAGCCCTTCTCAAGCCTGTTATAGCAGCCTGTGTGCAGTTTTAAACTGCCAATTCGACCAAACCAAAAAAAACTTTGGCCACGTCTAAACCTTCCTTTTGACATACAAGAACGTTACCCTAAAGTAGGCCCTAGAAAGTCCGTAGAGCAGGGTGCAGTTTATGGAAAAAGGTTGGACATCTACTTTCAAGTTTTATATGTCCTGGTAGTGAAAAACTTCCAAATTCGTTTTTCACTACTGTGAGGTCTACCTCACCCATAGAATAACATTTGGCTACCTTATTACATTTTGAAGTGATAACGTTTCTTCAGGAACAAGAAGAAATGCCACATTTAGTTTAAAAAGAATCGTAAAGTAAAATTTTCAATAATGGTAAAGTCAGATTGTAAGTCACATTTCTGAAATTTCACTTTTAGAAAAGTTGGCATTTTCTTGTCCTAACTATTTGGTGCCTGCAGCCTGTGCCTTGGTCATATGACTGTAATTAGAGTGCCAGGTGGCCTTTGTGTATTCCTCTCAGACAGTAAGAAAAAGGGGGACCACATGTTGGCAGGATGGTTCACCCTGCCAGAATGGAGGGGGTGAAGCTGTTCCCTGCTGCAGCACATTCACAAATAATTTGACAATATATGTTGTCACCCTAGACCTCTTGAAGCCTGGACAGGGGAGGAAAGAAATTCCAGAACCAGATGTGGGAGGAAGGTTAGAACTTTCTTCCACTTTAAAGGCTGGCACCAGGTAAAAATATTGGGCAGACAGACCAACTTTTCATTATACTCCTAGACATGCGGAGGACATTCAGAAGACCTGGCATGTACTCAAGAGAACTGCTCTGCTGCTTGAGGTCTGCCTTATACCCTCAGAGGATTGCCCTGCACCTTGAGGCTTGCCTTGCTACTTGAACCCAGGACTAGCACAGTGACTCCAAAGTCAGCTGGCTGACCTCCTGTTCTGAGCTACAGGGACACAGCAGGTTCCAAAGGCCTCCCTACAACTGCCCAGCTGACCTGCTCCAACTGGACCTCTGGACCTGCCTGGGCCCTGCTGGACACTGCTGGAGTGAGTCCCTGTTCCCAGTGAGGTGCTGTCCTGGATCATGGAACCTTGGCAGGCATCAGAGTGCTCACCTCTGTAAAGAAAAGTAGAAATCCAGAATTTTTGAATCTCCACGACTGGAAACGGTCTCGTTCGCAAAGAGACTTGCGACAACTGGCAATGCGAAGCTCCAGTGAACCTGACTCTTTGAAGTAAGAGAGACCACCCGTGACAACTGGCAATGCAAGATCTGCACTTCGCGCTACAGCAGGTGACAACCAACGTGAAGTTCCAGCAACAACCATTTGCGACGCTCGACCGGACTTCACACTAGAGAGAGGAAAGTCTGCACCACCTGACCTGCTTGATCATCCGCAACAATCCCCCTGAACCACACAGCCTCCTCCATTGTGAACTGGGCTCTTTGGACTGGATTTTGAGAAGTTAGTTCTTTCTGCTGGACTAATCTGGTCCCTGTCCCTGTATTCGACCTTTGCTCCATCATGGTTGGCCTGAACTTGTGACTTTTCCCTAGTCTAGCACAACCAGATAACCACAAGGGGCGTTTTGAGCCTTTAGGGGTTACACTTGCTTAAACCTTTGGAATTCAATATCTGCGGTTCAACTTATTGGATGTTTCTGGTTCTGGTGTTAAAATATTTATTAAATACTGGTTTATTTTTCTAAATTGGTGTGTGATTTTTCTTGTGTTGTGTTTTCACTTTGTTACTGTTAGAGTGCTTCATAAATACCTCACACGTTGGCCCTAAATTAAGTCTGATGGTTTTTGTGCCAAGATACCTGAGGGTAAATCAATTAATTTGTTAATTAATGTTAATTTAGTGACTTTTTGTAGTTCTCCCTGACAGAGATTGTTGCTCCCCCCTCAACTAAAAACCCAATTCCCTACTCCTCCCTTCTCCTGTAGGGTACCCTTGTGTTCCCTTATAAACTTCCTTAAAGTATTTTAAATTATTTTCCCAAGATTCAAAGAATGTTGTCCCTTCCCTTTGTGCCTCCCCACCTAGTGGCGGCTGGTGATAGTGAGCATGATGGGCTGCCCCCTTGATTCACGTGAAAAGAGGAGAAGAAGGGATGGGAGGCAGGAGGAGCTCAGCCTTAGACTGGGTGTTCTATATTGAAATAGGTTGGAGGTTATGTTTTTCTTGGGTGGGAATGCAACTACTCAGACTCGGAGGAGAACTCTCCTGGCCGTTGATAATCATGCCAGGGCACTTACGTCAGCCGGGGGACATGGCCTTCTTTCACTGCTTTTAATTTTGTCTGCCCTGGGGTGAGGACGGTGTGCCTGGTGCAGAGTCAGCAGAGCATATGCCAAGCATAGACAGGAAGGGAGAGGGCAGGAGGCAGATTCAAAGTTGGGGTGGGTCGATTCTGTGGGTCATGTATGATTGCTGGGATCCGCCCATGACTATGTGCTAATGCTTGAATATACGAAGGGAATGGCAGGTTTCAAAGATTGGGGAGAATGTGAATTCTGTTTTGCAGGTGGGACTGCACTTTTTAATCCTAGCTTGGGCTGACAATCACTTGGCATGCACAGCCAGTGAGTATTTTCAGCTGTGATTATGGCCCTCATTATGACATCGGCGGTCAGCTGATCGCCACGCTGGCGATGGCAGTAGTACCATCGCCAGACTGGTGGTGAAGACCGCCAAATTATGACCATGGCGGTGATCCCTCCCATAGACAGTCAATGTACCACCCGAACTGCCAGTGCAGTCCGTCCACTGACCAAGGCGGTAGGCATCTTCAGGCTGGTGGAAGTCAATGACCCGCCCACCATATTATGACACAGCAGACTGCCAGGATTTCCGGGGCGGGACCACTGCCACCAAAAGCCTGAGAGAAACACATCATATTAAAGGAGACACTCACTTCCAGGTACACAGAGGACTCCGTGGCCACCATGGAACACGAACTGGAAGTACTGCCGATGCTGTACCACGCGTTGGCAGTCCAGGAGCCGCAAGGCTGATGAAGACGACAACGGTGAGTACAGCCGCCTAGGACACAAGGGAGGGGGAGAGAGTGACACGCACAACCCACACCATACACATACCACACACTGAGAACCACCTGTAGAGTTAACATCAACATAACCCAGGAGCAAAGAAAGTCAGGACACGTACCTCTGGTCCAACCACTCCAGTCCATTGTCAATGAATAGCCACAGGGCAACGTCCAAGGCTCAACTTGACTCCTGACAGCCCAAGTCACTCCACTGGGTAGGGGCATCATGATGATGGTAGGCAGGCACCTCAGGGGGCGGGGATGGAGGGATGCGGGGGTTTCTTGGGAGGGGGGTCCTTGGACTTAGGCTTGGGAGGGGGCAGGTCCTTACTCTTTTGTTTAGGGGGCCCAGCAGTGGACTTGGAGCAGGGGGCGGAGTAGTATTCTTGTGTCCCTTACTGCTAGGTTTTGCTGCAGGGGGAGGGACATGAGAGGACTGGAAGCTGGAGGTACTGGAGTGGGGGAGAGGGATCTTACTCTTACGGGGGGAGGGAGGAGGTCAAGGTGGGAAAGGAAAGGTTTCTTAGGTCCCATGGTGCAAGTTGTGGGAGGAGGTTTGGGAGTGGAGGTAGAGGGAGTAGTTGTAGGAGGAGTAGTTGTGCTGGACTTGGGTGCAGGTGCACGGACAGTGTGCGTGCGTGAGGTGGATGGCTGTTGAGTGTATGAGTGGGAGCGTTTATGTGTTATTGGAGGGGCGGACAGGGTGGGAGAGGACAAACTGACCTGTGTTTGTATGTTGTGGTGTCTGCAAGTGAGGTGGGTGTGCTGCATGAGGTTGTGATGGTGACTGCGCATGTTGTGTATGGGGTGCTAGTATGCGTTTCTGCTGTTGTGGTGACTATGTGCAAGGCTGTACAGGTGGCAGGATCTGGGACTGATGATGGAGTGCATGCAGGTGTGAGTGTTGATGTGTCTGTGAGGGAGGATGAAGAGGGGGAGACAGAGGAGGCAGTGGCTGTTGTTGTATGTGCTTCTGTGTGTTGGCTGTGTGTGTGCTTGTGGAGTGAAGTGCGGTGCCTGTGTTTGTCTGTGCGAGTCCTGCCTGTTGTTTTGGGTGCATGTTTTTCAGTTTGTGTACGTGGAGTGGGTTGGGGAGAGTGCTTTGGGACTGGGAACAGGTAGTTGGAGGGGGGGTGGAAGAACCAGGGACACTGGCTGCCGTCAAAGAGGAGGCCAGAGCCTGAAACAATCTCTGTGGGGCAGCCAAGCCACCATGAATGCCCTCCAGGTCGGCATTGCATTACTGCATCTGGGATGCCAGCTCCTGGATGACATTCACTATGGTTGACTGTCCTACAGAGGTGGATCTCAGGAGGTCAATAGCCTCCTCAGTAAGGGCATCAGGGCTGACTGGGGCAGGACCTGAGGTGCCTGGGGCGAAGGAGACGCCCACTCTCCTGGGTGAGCGAGCATGGGTAACTGGGTGGGGGGTACTGGGAGGGTGGTGCTGGTACAGGAGTAGCGGAAGATCTTGTAGATTGGGTGGTCCCAGAGGGGTCCGCCACCACCAGGGAGCTTCCTTTGGAGGAGAAATCTCAGTCAGATGCCATTGCTCCAGTCTCCCCCGTCATGCTCCCCTCGCCCTCCAACCCACTGGTCCCCTCGGTGTCAGTGGACTCAGCTTCCAGGGTCCCTTGGGCTGCAGCTCCCCCACTCACCGGTGCCCCTGCTCCTTTGCCAAATTATGCTAATGCACACAAGAACAGGATGGGAAAAGGAGAGAGGGTGGGGGAGAAAGAAAGAGAGCACGGGGTCAATCACAGCAACAACAACACACATGGCATACACATCACAATCACTCACTGGGACTAACACTGTGCAGTATGGACCACAAAGCCAAACCATTACCTTGGTACAACAGCAGTAAAGAACCCAAACACCACAATCAGCACACCTACTGGGACTCACTAAGCCATGTCTGCCATGGTATGCCAGCTACTTACCAATACCAAATATACCTACCTCCCTACATTGCTAAAAAGCACCACACAAGAATAGCTAAACCAGGGGTCAGGGTCCAACAGGCACCCCTCCCTCATTGGGAGGCCTTCCCCAGATGGGCCTCTGCGGTCTTCCATGCCCAGCGTCTCAGGTCCTCCCACTGTTTCCTGCAGTGGGTTCTCCACCGGCTATGAACCACCAGGGACCGCACGCCCTTGGTGATGGCATGCCACAACCCTTTCTTCTGATGGGCGCTGACCTGCAGAGGAGGCACAGACAGAAGGAAACTAGGAACTCAACACTCCATTCTGTAACAGAAATGACTTACATACTGCATAGAACCCACATTAATCACACACATGACCCGTACCTCTGCATATACATTGCATGCAGCCATCCCCCCCAAATGACACACTGCCAGCACACACATACATCTTCATGCAGCTATGTTGCATCCAACGTACCCATGATGTACTCACCTGTTGGTCTGGAGGCCCATACAACTGCCCATACATGGTAGGACCCTATCCACAAGCTTCTCCAACTCCTTGGATGTGAAGGCTGGGGCCCCTTCCCCTGTAGCACACACTATCGCAGGTTCCAGACACAGGACACAGCAGCACACACAGTGGAGATGCTGAACAATAAAGACCAGCAATCAAGTGAAGTGGTACAGAGAAAATGGCGGTCACGTCCACGGCGGTGAACACCATCACCGCCGGTGTTGATCATCATTGGTTCCTGTACTCCATAGAGCTCCATGTTAGCCAATGAGGAGTTGCACGGCGGTGCAGACCACCTTCTGCAATGACGCCGAATGCCGGCAGAGTGAGGTTACTTCCACCTGACTCTGCATACAGGACGGGCGGTTGTTATTTCCTTATGCTGGTACTTATATGGGATACATTTATGTGCGTCATAGGTGTCGATTGTACACTCCAAGACAATTCCAGTCTTCTACATACAAAAATGCTCTGTGTACTGTGACATTGTGTGTCACACACATCTCATGTTTGGTTTACTTAGATATCTACCACTGCGGAGAAGGAGGCAAGAACCTGTGTACAGACTCCTAGTGGACTTGGCTACACTGGAGGACCGGCACATCATACTCACCTATCGTCTGGACAGGGCCACAATTACTGAGTTGTTTCAACAATTGGAGCCAGATCTGATTCCTGCTATCCGTAGCATTACAGCAATACCCCCTGTAGTACAGGTACTTAGTGATCCACTTCCTGGCAAATGGTTCATTCCAGGTGACAGTGAGCTTGGCTGCAAGAATGTCACAGCCAATGTTTTCAGTTGTGCTTGAAAGGGTTTGGGCTGCCTTGCTCAAACACATGAGCAACTACATCTCATTCCCCCAGAATGAAGATTTGCCCACTGTGAAGGCTGGATTCTATGCCATGGGACACATACTACATGTGACTGGGACCACTGACGGGATACTTATTGCCTTGGTCCCTCCAAGGGCAAATGAGCAGGTCTACAGGAATAGGAAGAGTTCCCACTCTCTAATGTCCAGATCGTGTGCCTTACTAATCAATACATCTCCCACGTCACTGCCACGTTTCCCGGATCTGTGCATGATGCCTATGTATTGAAGAATAGCAGCGTCCCACAGGTGATGGCACGACTACATAGGCAGAGAGTGTGACTCATAGGTGAGCTTGAGTCTTCACACAGTGTATGTCAGTGTATGCCAACTGGAGTTATACTTCATGCCATTGTACATGAGTAATGTGTGTCCCTCACCACTTCGAGGTGACTCTGGTTCCCAAACCTGTCTTGGCTGTTGACCCCAGTGAGGGATTCGAGAACAGGGGCAGAAATTCAGTACAATGAAGCACACTACTAGGAGGGTTGTTGAACGCACATTTGGTCTACTGGAAGCCAGGTTCCAGTGCCTCCATTTAACAGGTGGATAGCTATGCCACACCCCTAACAAGGTCTGCCAGATAGCAGTGGCTTGTTGAATGCTGCACAATTTGGCCCTCAGACGCCATGTGCTCTACCTGCAGGAGGAAGGGGAAGACAATGCAACTGTGGACACTGAAGACAGTGATGAGGAAGAGGAGGATGTGGACAACATGACCCATATCATACAGCAGTACTTCCAATGACACTCAGGTAAGACTGTAATTCTGTTCATATCTCCATTTCAGTTATGTGCAGTGTGCCAGCCTTGTTGTGCCAATCACTACCTTTACATTTCAATTGACTGTCACTTATGCCTTCCCTTTTTGCAGATGTTGCTGTGGTCATAACTGTGTACTGATGTGATGACTGCAGGCTGCTTAAACATATTTGTTGGATGGATTCACACATCACAGGACATTTGCACAGGATAATACAGTTCAATACATTGCAAATTTCTGTATGATAAAGCACAAATACTCCAGTTATGTTCAAGGGTGTTTATTGAAGTGACAAAAAGAAAGGGATAGTGCAATAGAGTGAGGTGATGGTGGACTAAAACTTCAGTGTAGTGGCCCAGATGGTTTGTAGCACAGGTCCAGTGTCCATGGGGCCATAGAAAAAGGAGCAATGGCAGTCCAAAGTTAACAAGATGACTCAGTGGCACACAAGGGGGACATTTTGGAGGGGCTCATTTCCTGGTGGTGGTCTTGGTCTTGGCAACAGTCTCTGGTGTCTGTCTCGGTCGCAGAGAATGTTTGCAGGGTGGTTCACCTTCTGCAGGGGGATGGGTGCTGTTGGCCTCTAGGTGGTGTTGCAGTTCCTCCTGTCCACTAGCTGCAGCAGGTGTTGATGGCTGCTGAGTGGACTGGCTTGTGGAAGTGGATCACTGGTGTGCTCTGTTCCTCCGCACGGTGTTGGCCATGTCACCCAGCACCCCTACAATCGAGGACATGTTGGCAATTAGGCCCTGCAACTGCTGCATGACCTCCTGGTGGTGCACCCCCTGCAGTCGCTGGTTCTCCTGCATGATGGTGATCATCTGGCCCATCCCGTCCTGGGATTTTTGGTATGCCCCCAGGACATGAGTGAGTGTCTCCTGGGCAGTCGGTTCCCTGGGCCTAGCCTCTCCCTGGCACACAGCTGACCTCTCACTGTCCCTGGCCCCCTGTGCCTCTGTCCCCTTAACAGTGAGCCCACTCCCACTTACACCAGGACTTTCACTGTCTTGCCTGTGTGGTGTTGACTCGGGTCCCTGTACAGGTGGGCACATTATTGTTCGACGTGTCCTGGGGGCAGGGGTTTGGTGATGTTGGCTGGCTGCTGTAATGTTGGAGTGGGAGGGGGGCCCTGGCTGTGGGATGTGGAAGCTGATTGACCAGTGGTCCCAGATGAGCCTAGGAGTTCATCTGGCTCGGTCCATCCAGAGTTACTTTCATCCCTGAGGGCATCTTCTGGTGGAGGACTGGGTTTCTGTGGCACCTGCTCGCTGCTGACACTGGCTGGGGTACGTGTGGAGATGTAAGTGAATGGTTAGGGTCATTGTCTGTCACATATTCCGCATTTCTGGCTTTTCCTATGGGTTTGGTGATGTCCTCCCACCTTTGGTTATTGTTTGGTGATGGATTTTGGGATTGGTATTGCTGCATGCTGGCCATGCATTGCTGTTGTGTGTGCATGCAGAGCTGGGAGGGGTGTGTTTGCAGTGGGTAGGGCATGCAGGGGTACACAATTGAGGGTGGTTATTGGTGTGGTGCAGTGTATGGGATGGAGTGGGGTGTTGGGAGTCAGGAGGAGGGGGTGACATGCCTTGCAGGTATCGGTGGAGGTGGGTTAGTAATGGTGACTTACCAATGTCCAGCCTTCCAGTGACACCAGTGAGGCCCTCAGGATACAGGATTGCCAAGACTTGCTACTCCTATGCCGTCAACAGTGGGGGAGGAGGTAGGGGTGCACCGACAGTCCTCATGATGGCGAACTGGTGCCTTGATGCAATGGAACGCACCCTCCCCTGTAGGTCGTTCCACCTATTTCAAATGTAGTCCCTTGTGCGTGGATATTGTCCCTCAGAGTTCACCCTGTCCATGAGCCTCTGCCATAGCTCCATCTTCCTGGCAATGGAGATCTGCTGGACCTGTGCACCAAACAGCTGTAGCTGTACCCTGACGATTTTTTCCACCATCACCCGCACCTCCTCATCAGTGAAACTGGGGTACTTTTGTGGGGACATGCCTATTGTGTAGCGTGTGTGTTGTGCAGAGGGTGTTCGGTGTTGAGGTAGGGTGTGTGATCTGTGATGTGTGACAGTTGTATAGGCAGAAGTGGTGTGTGTGAGCAGTTCTCTAAGGGTTTGGCCTGGCAAGGTGTAGCAGTCTCTTCATGTTCGCAAAGGATTGTGGGTTGTGTGGGGGTGTGTTTTCTAGTGATGTTGGTGGGTATGAACGGTGTGTGTATATGTGCCCAGTGTGGGTTTTTTAATCTGCCCAATGTTGGCTTCTAGTGCTGTTGGGTGCCCAATTCCGTCACAGTGGTGTGCACCACCAATGGCTGACCTCAGTTGAATGTCGTGCTGTGATGATTCGTGGGTCACAATTTGGAGGGTGGTGTATTGCTGACGTAGCAGGGAGGGTGGTGGGTCCGACAGTTTTTCGCCTTGGTTGGGTCTGACAGAATTGTGGTTGTGGCTGGTTTCTGTCAGTTTTGTGTTTGTGTGTCATTATCTGGCAGGTGGATTACAGCCTCTGCGACGGTCTGTTGACGTCCGTCACCACGGTGGTCTTCCGAAAAGACTGCAAATGTCATAATGACCACCTATGTGTCAGGTATTTTCTTAATCCATGATGTAGATTCGTGCACAAGCAGTGCTACAACTGAGCTGTGTCAAGGTAACTGGTACCAGTTAGCCCTCTATTTCTGTGGTGCACAGCAGGCTGCCTTCCCTCTAATGGATTACAGCATGGAGCATGACACCAGGGCAGATACTGCTCTTTTAACCACTGCAAGTCACAGAGCAGAGTCTAGCATTGTGCACTGTGCTGCATATAGTTAGACAAAGGGAAGAGAATCTACCATGCAGGAGGGCCAGGTCTGAATGGCGCTGATGTGTGTGACAGTGTGAGAGTGTGTATGTATATATGAGTGAGTGTGTTTCTGACCCTCTGTGTGTATACTGGGACTGATGGATTAATTAACAAGGAAAGAGTGCCTCTAATAAAGTCCCTAAAATTCAATTACATGAGTGTAGTAAGAGGATTTGGCCTAGGGCCAAAGTTTCCGCCCTTTGGAACTGGGGGAACAAGATTTGAGTTTCGGCATTGGCTCAACATCCTATGATTCCTGGCAAAATCACTTATTCTCCCTGTGCCTGAAAAGACATGAATCTGACTTTGTGTAATGTAACTAATACCCACCTAAAGCACTCCAGAGCATTCAGGTAGAGTACATGCTATATAAAATGAAAAATTAGAAGAGCAAAATACCTTACCAAAGATATGTTTTTCTTATCCCATGTACATAAAGTACGTGGCATGAGTTAAACAATGACCTAATGTGACAATCAGGTGGAGATTGAACTACCCAATGCCCCTTTGTGGCCTCCCAAAATTTTGCATTAAAGTAGTTGTCAGGTCTACACTGCACAGCATCAGCACAGTGTGCAAGTTCCCACACGTAGAAATTCGAAGCATTCCACCAGCAAAGGACGTGAGAGATCCTTGTATTAGTCACCAGTACATGCCCAAACCATTAAATGACAAGTATTTCAGAACAACAATATGTTTTGATTAGAGCTGGCATTGTCGGATTGTGCTTTAAAGCGCACTGATTTCTTTTTTCTAACAACACCAGTTTAACTTGTGTACCCTGGCATTGCCAAACTGTTCCTAGTAGCCTCATGACCCAATTTCCTAGTAGCAGAGCCCTCACAATCACTTAATTCCAATGTCCATGGCACTATTTGCCATCATCTCAATAATTGTCCTCTAGCAACACGTACAAAAAATACAGTGCCTAAAAAACATGAACAGGCTTAAAGTAATCAGACAATTGTGAAATAATACTGGTGGGAAAAATATGAAGTGAATGAAAGTACAAATATCACTGTGAAAACGGCATATATACGAAGTATTCTTACATGTCCCTGCCTAGCGAATGCAGAGACCATACGCTTTACTATTTTTACATTACTCTCTGAAGTAGTTGCATCACTCTGCATAGAAGTTGTAAGCTATAATTTTCTGTTTATTAAAACAAATTCCTTTTACCACAAAGGCTTGTTAGTTACTTGCATGCATTTGTTAAATACACCTGAATCAGTCTAGCAATATGTCTCAACTACTGTACTGCATGTTGAAGTTAGGTGAATTAGTGTACAAGTCTAAATGCAGTTCATCATTTATTTTATAATATTTAATATAGTACTGATAATTTGACTTCCCCAGCCCTGCCAAGCGCCACACATCAGGCGTTGCATTAAGGCCAATGAATTTTAGTTGGTGTCCCCACATCACTGCTCTAAATTGTGTTGTCACGCATGTTTAGCTCCCCTACAGCACTGCCTAAGGTGCTTTTCTCACCTGCAGCAAGGGCCCTCAACTTCTCTTTAAAAGTGTCCGAGGCAGTGTGAGCCAGGCTCAGAGAGAATACTGTGGTGGCCATGGAAACCTGATCTTGAGGTTTCGCATACTACAATGTATTAAACAGTGTTTCAAGAAAGACACACAGCCACCTGTCCGAGTAGCATTCAGCACTAAAAAAGTTTCTAGCTAACGCATCAAAGATTTTCAATTCTATTAAGGACATGGAGCCGAGGATTATGCTTCTCCTTTGCTGTTTATTACACAAAACGCACAGCAGCCAATGAAAATAAGCTTTTAACTTGGACTACATTTGCCAAAAAATTCAACATGACATCACTTTCCTTGCACCAATCACGGCTCATATCAGCATATAAAACATGTTAGTGTCATATTTTGTCCTTTTTCTTTGACTAGGCGGCTAAACACATTTCGACATCCATTTTCTGTTGACTGGATATCACCATAACTGGATAACCACCACCTAACCAAGTAGCAAGAGCTCAGAACTGGAGTCATTTAAGGACCAACTGGTTCCAGAAGACCTTGCAGACCTGGAGGAAAACTCCATCAAATACCCACTCTTCTTAATGGACTCTGAAAGAAAACAGAGAAAGGCATCTGTTTATTAAAACAAATTCCTTTTTCCACAAAGGCTTGTTAGTTACTTGCATGTATTTGTTAAATAAACCTGAATCAGTCTAGCAATATACCTCAACTACTGTACTGCATGTTGAAGTTGGGTGAATTAGTGTACAAGTCTAAATGCAGTTCATAATTTATTTTATAATATTTAATATAGTACTGATAATTTGACTTCCCCAGCCCTGCCAAGGGCCACACATCAGGCGTTGCATTTAGGCCAATGAATTTTAGTTGGTGTCCCCGCATCACTGCTCTAAATTGTGTTGTCACGCATGTTTAGCTCCCATGCAGCACTGCCTAAGGTGCTTTTCTCACCTGCAGCAAGGGCCCTCAACTTCTCTTTAATAGTGTCCGAGGCAGTGTGAGCCAGGCTCAGAGAGAATACTGTGGTGGCCATGGAAACCTGATCTTGAGGTTTCGCATACTACAATGTATTAAACAGTGTTTCAAGAAAGACACTCAGCCATCTGTCCGAGTAGCATTCAGCATTAAAAAGGTTTCTAGCTAATGCATCAAAGATTTTCAATTCTATTAAGGACATGGAGGCGAGGATTATGCTTCTCCTTTGCTGTTTATTACACAAAACGCACAGCAGCCAATGAAAATAAACTTTTAACTTGGACTACATTTGCCAAAAAATTCAACATGACATCACTTTCCTTGCACCAATCACGGCTCATATCAGCATATAAAACATGTCAGCGTCATATTTTGTCCTTTGCCTAGGCAGCTAAATAAATTTCGACATCCATTTTCTGTTGACTGGATATCCCCATAACTGGATAACCTCCACCTAACCAAGTAGCAAGAGCTCAGAACTGGAGTTATTTAAGGACCAAGTGGTTCCAGAAGACCTTGCAGACCTGGAGGAAAACTCCTACATCAATTACCCACTCTTCTGATTGGACTCTGAAAGAAAACAGAGAAAGGCATCGTAACACCCATGACATCACAATCAAAGGCCATCATAAAATTCAATATCAAATACAGAAGGGTGGGAAAATCATCAGCCACATTGCCATTAACAATATAATTACATGAAACTGTATATTGTGACAAAATAGGGTGGGATAATCCTCGCCTCCGTGTCCTTAATAGAATTGAAAATTCTTGAAGCGTTAGCTGGAAAAACTTTTATTCTATGGCAGAACTTTAGGCTTTGGATTATGTTTGTTCAAAGCTGTTGTAACACTTCTGATGCTACGTATAATATTGGTTTGTAATAAAATGTCTTAAAAGTATAGTCAGCAGGCTAATATGCTGCTTTCATGATATCTTGAAGGTGAGAACCTAAGGTAAAAGATTTTGAAGCCATGGCTCCTCTGAGTGGGCTCTGAATTTGGAAGTATCTATGCCAGCTTCGGAAAGAATCCATTTCACCCTACGAGCCAAAGTAGTGAAAGACAGAGGATGGAATGGTTTCTGGAATGCAATCAGGAGCTGGCAGCCATTGAGTTGATGATATTCTCTGGTATGATCCTTGTATTCTTTCAGGCAAGGAACAACAAATAATTTGGGTCTTCTGTAAAACATGGATAAGTGATTTGTCTAGAGAGAATTTTTGTCCTTCTTGATATCGAAAAAGTTACTCCATCAGGAGAAAAAACTCTGCCTGAGATGTCTAAGGCCTTGACATCAGACACCTTTCTGCAGGACAATAAGCATGAAAGAGTAATCAGTTTACCTAAAAATTGTTTCCTGAACAGGTCTGAATTGGCCGGTCATCTCAGAAGGAATTTGAAAATGATGTTAACATCCTATAGATTGGAATATTTCAGAAAAGGAGGATTTATTAAATGAATGGCTCTACTTACCAAAGGGTGTTTGCCAATTGTTTCCCCCCAATAAGGGAATGCCCTGCTGAAATTCCAGACTGCTGTTTATTGATGGAAAAATATCACAAGCCATTGGAAGCCATTTCTGCTAAGAAATTAATGACAGAGATAACTGAGGCTTATCATTTGTGGGTTGAGTCCAACCAGGAGCCAAATATGAAAGTAATAGATTGTCTGGTGGTGACCAATGTTGCCAGGCCATGTGTTGAATCTTGCCCTGAAGAAGAAATGGATGTGAAAAACCCACTAGGTGAATCAGAAGATTTTGAAATGAGGGACTCTGGACTGGAAAATCTTGAGTCTTTAGACATCTCCACGACTACAGGGAACCAAGGCTGTGCTCTCCATAGGTGCGTGATTTAGAATCAATTACACCCATTGTCGGAGTGTCTGGGACAGACCATTAGGATCATCAGAAAAATAGGAAAGGTGAAATGAAGGGGACCGCTCCGGTGCTGAAGAAAGGCGCCAACTGATCAGGTCTCAAAGAGAAGGACCATCCCAGCGACTGCTGAAGTGTTGTCCATTCTACGCACGACACAACAACTGGATTGAGGGGCTAATGTTTTGATTGCAAATGACCAGGCTAAAAGCTCTAAACAATTTATGTGTAAATCTGCCTCTTCTCAGAACCACCGACTTCCGGTGGAGATGTTGCCAAATGTGGCTCTGCCATTCCAGGCTGTCATGTGATCCAGCCACCATTGGAGCTGGGTTCTAGTCTCTGGAGTGAGAGCGAATAATTCTGAGTATACTACGCCTCTCTGGAAATGGTTGACTTTCAGGAAGACTGTTTGGCTAGAGGAAGCCAATAGTCCTTTTACCCTGACGAAGACTCTCAGAGGGACTTTGTCATTGTGGAGGGTGGACCAAATCTCTTTATAGACTGTGCTCAATGTCTGGAAGGGAAGGGACAGAAGGGAAGTAGAGGTGTTGATCTGGAATATGACAAATTCTATATGACGGGTGGAGGAAAGAACAGACTTCTTTGCATTGATGAGGAAACCCAGGACCTGTAGGAGCTGGATAGTCCAGTCCAGGTGTCATAGAAGGCTCTGTTTGTCCTGGACCATGAGGAGAATGTCATCTAGATGGATGATCAAATGTACATCTTGGGATTGGAAATTCTATGCCATCGGGTGCGTGACTCTGGTGAAGCACCCCAGAACAGAAGAGAGTCCAAAGGGGGGACCTTGGAGTGGAATGATTGATCGTTCCACACAAATTGAAAGAACTTCTGATGTGGAGGAAAAATTCAGAATAGAGAGATATGCGTCATTCAAGTCAAGGCCAACCATCCAGTCGCCTTCTCTAATATCTATGATGAGATGAATCCCTTCCATTTTGAAATAACGATAAAGAATCCAGCTGTTGAATTCTTTCAGATTGTTCACCAAGGAGGTGTTGCCTACTCTTTTGGTTATCACAAAAATAATGCTGCAGAATCCTGAAGGATTCAGATGAGGACAGGTTGCATCTTTCTTTAGAAGTTGATTTATTTCTTGTTTGATAAAGGACTGACCTAGGTGGGAAAATGGATAGGAGGAGGAAGAAGGGTTTGGTGAGGAACCCCCTAGAAACTACATCTTGAATCCCATCACTGTCTCCAAAACCCAAGGATTAGATTTCGGAGAGGACCAGTGGGTCAGAAACAGATGGGTCCTGCCCCCCAATACAACAGAGGAGGGCTGAATCAAGCTTACCTTGGGTATTTGCTCCCGTGTTGTAATTGCCCTGGGAGCAGAAGGATCCCCTGACATAACAGGGTCGGTCACCACACTCTCTGGCAGGATAGAATGTGTCTTGAGCTTCTGTGGAATGGCCATGGCCTCTGGCTGCATAGAAGCATTGGGGGCTGTGAGTTGTAGCTCGGCCGGATGGTCGCCCTTAGAAACGGCCAGCCCTGGCAAAAAGGCATTGGTGGAAAACCTTGTGGAGAGATGTCTGGGCTTTGTCAAGAGCTGTGGAGGTGTGGATTAATTTCTCCAAATCCTTAACAAATTAGTCCCCAAAAAGCATACCCTTGGCCAAAGGTCCTGGCTTGGCATTTGCAAGCTCTGTGAGTTTAGGGTCGATGTGCACAAGTACTGAGCGTAAGCACTCCACCGATAGTGCGCAATTGGCATTACCCAATAGGCATAGTGCACACTGAGCCCACCTGCCAAGGTAGCAGGATAAACAGGAGTGTCAGTCTCTTTTGCGGAAAACAGCAATGTCAAGGATTTTGCAAAGTGGCCACCAAAGGTCCAGGACTTTGTCTTGATAGGTCTTCCAGGACCCGTTGATCCCTTTCTTGCGGTCCTTGAGGAAGTAGCCAAGTTGGGTTTGAGATACAGGGTATCTGCTACTCTCTCTGGGATATCAGGGTGGGAGCACTCAGAGTGGAGCTGGCTACAGACCTCCTTGTCAAAACTTTTACGGAGCTGGTGACCGACTTCCTTGTTAAAACCTTTTCGGAGCCGGTCATGTACATAGTCAGTTACTGTAGGAAGGGGAGTCCAGCCTGATGAGCAGGGAGGGACAATGGTGTCTGGATCAAAATCTAAGCAGCGCTTGGCACAGAGGGAGTAAAGGGGGAGAAAATAATTGGTCATATTGGCTGTCACGATGGTATTTGGGGCGATGATAGGAGTCATTGTTTAAATCGGAGGGAGGGGACTGAGTGTTGTCCTTGTTGTTGTCGAGGGGGGTCACAAGGAAGTGGACGGACCACTTGTTGACGGCTATGGAGCAGAACAGGCATGATCTGGAGACTCTGAGCAATCATTATGAGTCTGGCAGTCTTCAGACCGCCAGACCCACGGTGGAGGTTGGACAGCTGCGTTCGTGGCGGTCAGACCACCACATTATGACTGTGGCAGAGCTGCCACAGTCCGGCCGCCGACACCGCCTGCCTGCAGCCTGGCAGTACCGGCGGTTGTAGTCCACCAGGGGATGCTGGGGGTTACAAGCCCCTATACCACCAGCCTTTCCATGGTGGT